>NC_142705.1:14921517-15253920 GCF_029339155.1 Prunus mume
GAGAATATGGGTCGAAAATGGTTTATAAATAATTAGGATCGAATGTGGTACAAAGGAGTTGCTTGTACATGTAATAATACAACACCACAGTGAACTCTCTCTTTCTCTAATACAACACCACAATGAATTCTCTCCCTCTATCAACTAAAACAATATTCACTAAGAATATGGTTGCACATAATCTCACTAACCTCTTCAACAAAAATACTTGAGCCAGCAAATACAAAACAAACAAAAGAATGGTAATTGCCAAGGATCAATTATCTAAACCTCCGTTTTGCTTCTCCGTAAGCAACAACCCCCGCAACAGTTATCATGTAACCACCAATACCGATAACAGTGACAGGATTCTTGAAAAGAAGAATTGAGATAACAACAGCCACAGCACCTTTTGCATTGCCTAATACCTGATTACAACATAATTCCAGTCAAGAAATTAGATGGGAGTTCAAGAAGAATAACAAAAGATATAATAAAAACAACAGAAATTTTAGTCACCTACAACAAATTGATTCAACTGCATTTAGAAGTGTTTGCACGAATTGTGCAATGAACCTTCGTATATGCATATATATGGAACCCTAAGCATGAGACGAACAAAAAAGAAAACAAAATTTTACAGTCATTCGAAGGAGCTGAAGACGTCAACGTCCAAACTATGCGCAGATGCAGTGGCTGCTGAACCGGCTTATTTTTTAGGCTGCTAGCAGCAACTTTCTTTGACCAACAGCAGTTTTAATCAATTTTTTAAAAATCCCAGTCCAGATAGGGTTGACTAATGAAGCGGGTGTAGTGTCATCCTATAAGCTTATATTTTAACTGTCAGTTTTTGGGCTACTGGGAATCAGAAAAAAGACACTTCTGATTGACCGGCCTGCAGACGCTTCAGGAGAAACGAAAGCATGTGTGTGTGTGTGTGTGTGTGTGTGTTTCCAGCCTACAGTCAAATGATTAAAACAGTCCACTTCCTAGGTTTTTCAAGGATCATCCATGCAAAAACAAAACATAACGAAAAAGCCTAAGATCTAATCAGTTAATGTATGCCGGGTGACCGAATCCATGCAAAAACAAAACATAACGAAAAAGCCTAAGATCTAATCAGTTAATGTGTGCCAGGCGACCGACACAAAATAATTTGCCTCGCCGGGCAACACACCGCCACCACCAGTCAACCGAGGCAGGAACGCACGTCTTGTAAAGAGGTGGACTGTAATTATATACATACATATATTGAGCAATGTTCTCTTGTCAAACAAATGCTTATGTTGCAAGACTATAAATTTATATCAAACATTTCAGAATAAATTAACATGATCAATGGTCCATAATAGTGTGGCAACCTAAGCATCATATATTGGGAGACATCTGGTCAGAGAACCTTTATGTATGCACATATACATAAACATACATTATATATTGTGTATCGTTTTTTATCCACTGAAATTAGAACAATCAACTTAGTAATTTGGGAAATAATTATATAAGACACAAAGAACTAGGAAAAACAAGGTGAAAGATGTCAAAACCTGAAGTGTTAATGCACTTGTATGTTTGGTCACCAAGAAATTTGACAAATTAGCAGAATACGCCATTACTGAATTAACCAAAAGAAGTAACCACATGAATTTATGCTCTCTTCCAAGTGACAGAGTGACATCTACGACATTGGGCTCCATTATAAGTGCAGCAGGCAACAACACTAGAATAGCAATTGGAGACATATACAGCAGCAAATTCATGGAGTTCAACTTTTCCCTGTTAAGTACAAGACATATAAACAGACCAAATAGTAATAAAACACCAGATCAAGAAAAAAAGAGTGCTCCAATTTGGCTTGAGATGAAGATGGAAGAGAACTAAAAAGGAAACATTTACAATTTGAACAGAAAATATCACAATTCTGACTAATCAAAAAATTATAATATTCTTTGCAGAATGTCCATTCCTTGTCAACCAAGTCGAGCAAGATGGGAGTATATCTACGTGTATATCCAAGAAAAAGCGTAGAAACACCAAATAGAATACATTCTCGTTTCTTCAACTTAGAGGAAAAAAAACTCACAGTTTAAGTGTTTTAGTCATGAGTCCTAATCGTAAAGACAGATCTACTAGCTCACGATTGGTTATTATATTTTAATTTAACTGGATTTAACTATATATTTAGATTGATTTGTGCAAACCCGGAATCTTTGTAGCTACATGAAAACTTGAGTTTCAGGTCTCTTTTGGGGCAGGTAACCAAGAAAACGGTTGGGTGTGAAGCAATCAAAGGGCGTCTGTACTTCTCTAGCCTACTGCTAAATGGCTTTCACACTAGGACCCTCATCCCTTGCTTCATTCTTTGGAAAGTGAAAATATGTAATAATATAATATTTGAAAAACAAAAGTTAGATTCCAACACAATCAGAGATCAGCCTTCATAAATTATTGAAATTCACTCAATAAATTATCAGGTGGTAAATGTTAATGAAACTGTCCAAATATAGAGAGTTAATATAAAGTTTAAACAAGTGTTCAGATGAGAGATTATACAGTGAAAAGCTTTCAAGTTTTACCCTTCAGAAGAAAGTAGGATACCCTGAAGAACAGACTTAAAGGCCCTTGCAGCAGTTGCACTAATGCACATAACAAACCCAAAGAAGTGAAAACTTGGCTCACCCTGCCACCAACCAAGAAATTCGTGTGATTCCACTAATATTGCAATGGAAGCACATTGCTTATACAAAAAACAAAAAACGCAGATTACAGTATGACATATGAATAAGGAACCTAGCAGTCCACAGCATCAATTAACTGAAAAGTTGATTTCTTCTTCTCCTTTGTTTATTATACATGTATAGTTTACAAAGACGAAAGGATAACAAAACAAGTAGAGAAACTAAGAAGCAGGCTGTTACATTCTTCAAAACTATCAGATACAATATCATACGCCAACACAAACTTGACTCACCAGCCTCGCATCACTACATTAGCCATACATGGTTTTGATTATGGTCCATCCTTGTTTCTTAATTGCTTACACCAGCCACAGTCTAACACCGGTCATTATCAATTACAAGTGATTTAGTTTTAATTTTTTTACCAATATCCTCTCTATTAAAAGAATAGAGCATTTCCAATTACTGTAATCTTCAATACCACTTCTCAAGCCAAATGCAATTATCACCGGAAATTGACATGATTTCAAGTTTCAGACAGACAGAATATCTAGCTAGTGTAGAATAAACCATCACAAGTTAACCCCTGTAGCTGAACTCCAGATCTGGATCAGTAAGTAGCATCTCTCAACTATATATCCATACGAAAGTAAACAAATTCAAAGCAAGATACACCGGAATTTAACAGCATTTGTATACAGACCAAATCAACATTAACTTTCCCAAAAAATTAAAAAATAAAAACTACTCAGAAGCAAATAAAAAGCAATGTTAAAGCTATGCAATGGTGATTAAAATAAATGATCCAATGAACAGAATAAGCATACCCCACTAGCAATCACCACTCCAGTAACAACAGGCACAAGTGCAGCATATGTGACCCAAGCCTCCCTCTTAAGGGTCGCCAAATACGCAAAAAGGGCAGTGAAAAACGGTGTCGTTGCACCGACAGCCTGATTAAACGACACCGCAAGGTATCTGAGTGAAATATTGCCACCCACAACAGACCCACAAAAGACAATGCTCAAAGTTGCAATCTTGACGAACTGGGACTTAGATTTGAGGGTCTGCAAAGGCACAATCTTGAGGAAAACAATGGAGATGTAGCTGAGAATGGCGCAGGCAGCCATGTGGCACATTGTGAGGAAGATTGGGAATCTAAAGCCATAGTTTGAGAGCAAGAACTTGTTGAGTAGAAGAACACCAATGTTTGATGAGTACCAGAGGATTACGAGGGAAGATATGAAAATGGCTTGTTTCTTTGACGACATTTTCAAAGGTTTTGGTGAAAAGATTGGTGCTTGGATTTGTTTTCTCCTTGAACTAAGCGCTCGGATTTGTTTGGAGAAGCTCTCATCTGAGCTTCAATCTTCAATGGAAAATAATTATTTCCTCTTTTTGGTCTCTCGGTTTTGTTTTTCTTTTCTTTTTTCGGTGAAATCCTTTTTTTTTTTTTTTTTTGATATGTACGACGTGTAGCGTATGGTGGGAAAGGAACATGCCATCGTGGCATGAAAGAAACCTTCTTTCTTTCTTTTTTTTTTTTTTTTTTTTCTTTTGTCTGAAACATGATGATGCAAATGAACTCTAAGGCCCCGTTTGGAATTGCTTTTTTTACTAAAAACTTGCTTTATTTTAAAGTTAAGCAATTTAATGTGTTTGGTAAAAGTAAAATATTTCGATTATTTTAAAAGCAGTGGTATTTTGATAGAACTTTTAAAAAAGCATTTCAATTCTTTTTAAAGCTGCTTTTAAAAGAATTAGAAATAAGCCTTTTTAAAGCTACTTTTTAAAGCAATGGTCTTCCAAAAAAAAATTAATTTTTTAAAATGACACGACATCCACCTCCACATCCAACTCTACCACTTCTACCACCACCGCCACCTCTGCCACCACCACCCCCACATCCTCCTCTACCACCACCACCACCACCTCCTCCTCATCCACCTCTACAATAGACATCCCCACCACCACCATTCGACAACCACCACCTCCGCCTTCATCACCACCACTACGACCTTTACCACCTTTACCACCTCCACCGCAACAGCCACCACCACCACAACCACCACCTCCTTCTCCTCCATCTCCACCACCTCCACCTCCACATCCGTCATCCCCACCCACAACCACCACCTCCACCACCGCCTCTTTCACCACCATCTTCACCTCCATCTCTTTCACTACCTCCATTACCACTACATAATTAGCGCATAACACTTTCAACATCATGTTTATTTGAGTCATTATTCACAGTTACCTTAGTTTTGTACTAACAACACTTTAAAAGAATTATTTACCAAACATGGGGCTGCCTTACTTTACAACTAATTATTTTCAAAGCACAATATAAGAAATTTTTTTTTTTAAAGTGATAGCAATTCCAAACTGACCCTAAATAGGGAAAGGGGAAAAGAAAAAAAAAGCTCAAATTGTTCAAATTGGCTTAAATATGCAAATTCCAAAAGTTTGGTTTAAGTTTTTACACCAAAAAATATAGTATTGATTTTAATCGAGTTTAATTTCCATTTAGAAATCCCCTAAATTAGGAATGGCATAAAATTCTCATCAGGGAAATATTTTTATCAAGATAGGAGTGGGGTTAGGGATGGTAATAGGCCGGGTTCGGGCTAGATATGGCAATACCATCCCCATCCTCGACCTCGTCCCCACCACTATCCCCGGTTAAAAAAAAAAAAATAGAGGAACCCCTTCGGGGGCTACCTCCCAAACCCATCTTGAATCCCCATTTTATATTTAAAAAAAATTTATTCTATGCTATAACACTTAAATTTCATCTTAAATTATCATTCAACTCAATTACATTCTATTGAATTATAAAATTCAACTCAACAACTCAAAATAATCTCAATTCAATTTGAAAAAATTAAATACATATTATATTATATTATATTATATATTAATTGAAAATAAATATATTACTTATTGGGTCAAGTATAGGAATGGGGATAACAATACAATCTATGTCCCGTCCCCGACTTGGGATTTTTAGAACTCGGGGATCCCCATACTCACCCCCGGTTTTCTCATGAAATTTGCCCCCCATTAGGATCAGGGAGCCAATGGGAACTCGGCCCAATAGAGATTTATGTCATCCCTAGGTAGGGAGGGGATGGGGAGCGAGAACGGGGATGGTATTGTCATATCTAGCCTTATACCGGCATGTTGTCATCCCTACGCTAAATCGTTGTGGTGCCCAATATAGACTCTTTTTCTCTCTTTCTCACACTCTCTCTCTCTTCTCCATATCTCTCTCACTCTATGTTCTTTATACTTTTTCTTTATTCTTTCGTTAGTGGAAAGAAGATCTTGTCCTCTAAGTCAAAGGAGGAAAGCAACTTGTTGTCATAGGAGCTCCCACGGCCTTATAGATCTTGTTGAATTGACATCAATTTGTTTAGTGAACAAACCATAGTGAATTGATAGTCTTAATAATTCAGCGTCATTGTGCCAATCTCCTCCACCGAAGGTGTTTATTCAACTTTTGGCCTTGGCTCGTCTGTCTAGCTTGGTTTGGTTACCAATAGGGGTGAGCCCGATTTGGATTGGATCAATTTCACCTCAAAATTATGATCGAACCAATTATAATACAACGGTTTAGTTCAATTCAATTTTTTGGTTCATCTAGTTTGGGTCTAAGCCCAATTCTATTTCCTTTTGTACTTTTTCAACATTGTTAACCCAATTATAACCAAACAATTCACAACTTGCTCTATCTTTTTTTCATTCTCTAGAATATCAAACAATCCTAAAAATCAACATGCCATAAAACTTTAAATTTCGATAACTAATATAGCTATAATTTAAATAAGTATATACAGTTATTACCTAATTAGAGTACTACACATGTTAAATAAAATATAAATAAATAATAAGGTTGATTACATTTTTGGTCACTAGGTTTGACTCGAAATCAAATTTGGTCACTATACTTGCAGTCATTAACAAATCAAATCCAATGTCTTAAACATGTCAATTTGAAGGTGTTTATACCAAAATGAACAGCCAATGAATGACGAGCACGTGGCTAAACCGTTGCCATGTGGTGCCTTCGGCACCTACCTTCGGTAGAAGACCTGCGATCGCAACATTAGGGCAACCACGCCCCTCGGACGCGTGGCAGTCCCACAATTGATGTCCAGAGTCCCACATCGAAATTCTAAACAAGTCGCATGCCTCCCAAGGCCTATAAAGGAGGACAATCATCCCAGCTTGGAGGTAATCAATCGGAACTTACGGCATACGCCTATTGATCGTAGTTCAAACTTACTAAATCCGTACTTACTAAAGCATCGGAGAGCCTTCGGCCGGTACCACACCGGTGCCTAGGATTTACCGTGTGTTTGCTATCTTACAGATCGCACACCCTACCGAGGACATCAGATACCGAAGAGACTAAATCACTAAGTTGCGCGGGAAAGTGCCGAACCATTTTTCTGCGTCAACTTAGCGCCGTCTGTGGGAAAACAATAAAATCAACCTACAATTCCTAAACAAAACAAATGGGAACTACTTCAGACCACAGTTCTGTCGGAGGACGGATTATGACGGTATGCCAAGTGGAGCAAGCCGCGCTGCACCCTAGCACCCTTCGGTAATCCTCCGACGCCGACCACGGTCGAAGTGGAGCTCTGCTCAAATGACCTCCCTTCGGAGGAGATGGCTAAACTCAAGAACGTAACAATCTCCTTTCGTCCAAAGTAGACGAAACCCGCGGTTGCTTAATCGGCAGGAAACACAAAACGTTGGACCACCGAATCTTCCCAGTCGGCAGACCCGGTCGGCAAAGAAGAGAAGCGGGGCAAAGGCAACGCTGCGCCCTCCAAGCGGTGGTCCCGCCACCCGGGACCAACCTCACGTCGAAGAAGGTGTATACCGATTGTCGTCATCGATAAATGATAAAAAGATGCCAAGCGGCATAGGTCCCAATCCGGTAAACGCCGCTTGAGGGACTCCGGATGAGGTCACGGGATAAGTCGCCCATTCGGAGGGTTCGGGGTTTGGATTCGACATCGAGTCCGATCATGAGTACGGCGGGGGCGAATCAAGCTACCGCTCGGAAGTTCCCGGGTACTCAAAGCGAGCGCCAAGTCAGGAGAGCTTAGAAGACTTTAGTTCAAGGCGTCCCAAGATACCCGCCATCCGCCTACTCTTCCAAAGAATCCGAAGATGGAGGATGGACCGAACCAGTCCCCGATTGGGAAAGCTTTGGTCGGGACCATTTACCGATCGCATCAAAAGTCCGGATCGGACGGGGAGAGTGCGGCCGTTGCGCATACCTTTCTATACCGGTGTGGAAGACCCCGCACCTTCACTCTCCAATCGGCGATGGTGTAAGGGCCTCCGGCGACGAGGGCAATATCCGCTATTTCCGTCTTCCCCGGCACTCCGGTTCTACCGTCTCGAACGAGAGGCGGTGGACTCCTTTGATGAGTGAAGCAAATTTTCCTCAACCACTTCATGATCCAGACGGACGTTTGTACTGCCGATGATCATGACACGATTCGGCAAAGGAAGACGAACCCTTACGTGAATACGCGGCGTGCTTGATCCACAGTACTCGAGGTGTCTGAAGCGGACGATAGGCAACCTACGGCGCCTTCAGAGTGACCTACGGTCCTCTCACTTTGGTACCTTGTGCACGGTAGCAAGCCGGCGACGATGACAGTTAATGAAGCGAGCAGCGATCCATGCGGCCGAATACTTCAATTCAAACCGGGACGCCCGGCTCGGAAGGAATCGGCCACCAAAAGTTATCGGACCGAACCGATGACTCGTTGGCGGGACACAAAGCGGAAGGGCGATCGTGCGGGGAAACTCAAAGAAGGGTCGCGGAAGTATGCGGTCGTAAAGACCACCGAAGCTCCCTACCAGATCACGATCGTGCTCGGAAGTCTTCACCTTGCGAACACAACCTACGAGACCGTTTTAATGAGCGAACGACCGGATCCCAAAGCCAACCAACCGAAAGCCTAGTCGGCAGGATAATCGGGACACGGCAAATTCTGCCGATACCACCGGCAGAACAACCACAATACCAAGGCGCATTAGTCCGAGAAAAATTGTCGGCGTTTGATTCGGAAGGAAAGTTGGATCGATGCCTCGCCGAGCCACCGCCCCGCCGAATGCAAATCGGCGGATCAACATGATCCACATGATCGGGCGGTCCCACTCTGGCAAGACCTCAAACCGTTGGTAAAGCGGTATGCGTGCGCCCCGCCCTCGGTCTTCGGCATAGAGGGCGATCGGTGCGAAGAGTTGCGAGAAGGTGGGATGGGGCCCATCACATTTTGTGAAGAAGAGAAGGAGGATCATCTACCCCACGGCGACCCAATGATCATTCGGGCGAGATCGTCGATTCGATATGGGTCGGAGTCTTGGTGATCAGGAACCTCGGTGAACATAATTTTGCCGATGCATTCAAGGGTCGGAATTGCCGGCATGGTCAATCGGCAAATTACACCTCTACTCGGCTTTTCGGAGATCCGGTCCAAGCGATCGGTAGCATCAGCCTACCATCGCCTTGGCGTCTCCCAGAAAACAATGACCTACGACCAATTCCTCATTGTCGATTGCCCAACGGCATACAACGTCATCATAGGGACGAATGGCACTCACAAGAGTCAAAGTCCACCTGTCGCCCCACATATTGCGATGAAGTTCCCAACACGCGGTCCGGAGCCATTCGGGTGACCGGCTCGGTAGACGGACATGCTATGCCACGGCCCTTAAGGCGGTAGCTAGCAAACCGCCCCATGGAGGCCATGACCTTGCGGGGACTACCGAGCGGTAGCGAACCTATTAGCGACCCGGGAGGAAAACCGGCGCCGATGGCGCAGCCGCCGAGGAGCTCGAGCCGTAATCAACGAGGGGTTCCCGATCGGTGGTAAAGATTGGCACCAATCGGATCCCGACCTCGAAGAGCAGTTCATCGACTTCTTACGGCGGCAAGCGGAAGTCTTCGCGGTCTTATAACGATATGCCGGTATATCACTGATGTCATCGTCACAAGCTCAAGCATTTCCACCGCCGACAAACCGGTAAGCAAAAGCGCCGATCGTGCGATGCGAGCGGTGCGAGGCGTGGCGCGAAGTTGACAAGCTCAAAGCCATCGACTTTATTAGGAAGCTCGTACCTGTTTGGCGCCCAGCTCGGTCATGGTCAGGAAGGCGAGGAGGATGGCGAATGTGTCGAGGACTATACCGACTGAATAAAGGCGTGCCGGACGATTTCCCTACGAGGATCGACCTCGTCAATGCCACCGCCGGCACGGCTGCTCGGTTTCATGGACGGCGTATTTAGGATACAACAGATTTTCATGAACCACGCCGATAGAGAACATACGGCATTCATCACGGACCGCGGTTTGTCTTACAATGTCATGCCCTTCGGCTCAAGAACGTGGGGGCAACTTACCAACGGCTCGTCAATTGGATTTTTGCCAAATACATCGGCGGCATCATGGAGGTGTATGTTGATGATATGTTGGTGAAAAGGCTGAAGCAGGGATCACTGAAAACTTGGCCCTCATGTTCGGTATTCTAAAGGATTACCGAATGAGGTAAACCAAACAAGCGCGCCTTGATGTATCTTTGGTAAATTTCGAGTTCATGATCATCAAAGGGGATCGAGGCCAATCAGAAAATCAAAGCCATAATCGACATGGAGACGCCAAGACGCAAAAGGACATTGAGCCTTACGGCGTCATTGCCCGACACGCTTCATCTCCAAGGCTACCGATAAATGCGTGCCGTTCTTCAAAACTTTGAAAGGGGCAAACATCATATAACATGGACTCTGAATCGACAGCGTTTCAAAACTCAAGAGCTACATGAGGCACCATGTTATCAAAATCGATCCCGGCGGTACTACTCCTGTACCTTTCGGTATCCAACACTGCCGTTAGGTCGGTGTTGATCTGAAGCTTGAGAGAAGGCCGAGCTACCGATCTTTATGTCGACAAGGCGCCCAGAGGCCAGAGCTTGATACCCACCTGGGCGCTAGCAGCCCCGGTCGTCTCGGCGAAGACTCGCCTTACTTCCGGCCCACGAAATTACGATTCAGCGAACCACCTCTTGGCGGAGTACTCCAAAGCCGGAAACATCCGGCGATTGTCAAATGGGCAATCGAGTTGGGAGAATTTGACATATAGTTCAAACCAAGGCCTGCAGAAAAGGCCAAGCCGTTGCCGACTTCATCTCCGAGCTCACACCTCCTGCGCTATTGGAGCCATCATGGCGTCATTCCTCTTGCACGGATAAAATGCATACAGAGATGTTTAGACACTTCCGTCCCTCTCTGGTCCTGCATGTGGATGGCTCGGCAAACCAAGTGGCGCGGGTTGGTATTAACCATCCTCGGACGGTAGCAAAATTGAGTATGCCCTCCGATTCAACAGGACCTCCAATAACGAGTGAATATGAGGCCCTGGCTGGCCTTGGCTAGCCAAGAGCATGGCGAGGCGGATCAAGCATTCACGGTGACTCCCACTCATAGTAAATCGGATAGCGGCAAACTTCGCAGCAAAGGATGCCTTCATGTCACCTACCTCTCGGCTCACCAACTACTACGAAATTCGGGCCTCGAGATCGGCAAATCCCAGTCGAAAACAGCCACTGACGCGCTCTCACGATTGGCCGGTAATAAATGACAAGATCGGAAGGAAGGTACGGTGGAGATATTATCGAGTACAACCCGAGGTGTGTACCATTGATGCGAAGACACATGGATGTCTCCAATCTATGTCTTCGACACCGGAACCCTTCCTACCGATAAAGCACAAGCTCGAAACTCCGTTACCGATCGGCAAGATACGATCATCGGCGATGTTCTGGCGAGGCTACACGCGCCGTATCTAAAGTGCCCGAGGGAGCAAGGGACTACGTCGCCGGGAGGTCCACAGTGGAATCTGCGGTGACCACTTTGGATCCCGATCGCTCGCACACAAGGTCTTAGGCGGGGTTATTTCGGTCGACTCTTCACTAGGATGCGAACACATTAGTCAAAAGGTGTGACAAATGCCGTGATTGGTAGTGTCCTTCATATTCTGCCGAGCCGCCGCCGATCGTGAGCCGTGGCGTTAGCCCAATGAGGACTAGACCTGGTGGTCCGATGCGGAGGGCAAGGGTCAGTCAAATCTGTTGTCGTTGCGTGAGACTACTTCACCAAATGGGTAGAAGCCAAAGCCCTAGCGACAATAACGGCGACGGTCGAAGATTTTCGGGCGAACATTTGCTCGCCGATTCGGCATCCCTACGCCATCGCCACGGATAACGGCAGCGCGGTTTGATTCGGAAGTTTTTAGGGAATTTGCACCGACTCAAAATCAACATGTTCTTTGCTTGGCCAAGACACCCCAATCGAAGCGGACGGTGAAGCCATGAACAAAATTGTCAAGAAGTTGAAACGGCGGCACAAAGCCAAAGGCTGGCGGAAAAGCTTCGAGGCGCTATAGGCCATCCGGACATCCTACCGAACGGCAATCGGGAAACACCATTCTCCATGGCTTTGGTTGAGGCGATAGTCGGTGGAAATTGGAGAGCCTTCCTAAGCGGAAACCTTCGCGACCGGCGAATGAGAAGCGCTTGCTTTGAGCCTCGACCTGCTCAAGAACGCCGAGCACAAGCCAACCTTAACGTAGCTTACAAGCAACGCGTCTCTCGTACTATGACTCAGGGTCAGATCCCGTTCTTTCCGAATCGGAGATTGGGTCATGCGGAAAGTCTCTTTGGCAACCAAGAATCCTACGGAAGGAACCCTCGGACCTTCCTGGGAGGGACCCTACGAAATCATCGGTATCCAGCAATCGGGGACTTATCGACTTAGAGACTCCAACGGAAAGACCCTCGGTCATCCTTGGAATGTAGAGCATTTGAAGTATTATTTCAAATGAAGTCACCTGGCCTACGGCAGGGTCACGGAGGGGTCCCAAGAGCCCGGCATCTCTACAAGCACGACCTTGGCATGATAGCGTTTCCTAGCCAGCGGCGAGTTCTAAATTGTAAAGCGCACTCAAAATTGTACTTTTGCCTTCGGCAGTATATCAATGAAAAGGCCTTCGGCTCATGTATTCAGAACCCTTGTTGTACCTTTCAATCTCTCCATTTTTGTTCAAAAAAGGATACGGTAGGGACCACCGGTCGCAGTAAACTACACACTTTGGCATCGCCATTATCCTACCGATTAAGGGACAACGTGACTTTATTGACCTTTATTGGCTTTCGGTAATTACGGGCCGTTGCTTTGCCATCGGCAAGCACTTGAAACTTTTGCTTGAAAGGAAACGTTCTGGCCAACGGCCAATGACCTTTGTTTAAGAGCCTTCGGCATTAAAAGAAAAATGAAAAATTTCCTAAGTACGTTACCGATTCATAAGTAAGATGCAATTAACTTAAAGTGAAAACATAACTTTAAATTAAAAGATGCCAACTGCATTAAAGTTGCAACGAAATTACAAAAATGCCTACGACATCAAAATTAAATTAAATACATAAAAAATGCCATCGGCATTAAGTTTAGAAAGTTAAAAGTTGGAAACAAAAGCGGCTTTTTGGGGCCCTCCATCGGCGGCGGCCTCATCGGCACTAGGCGGCACAATCGGCTTCGCAGCACCTTCGGGATCAGCGGGGACCTCCTCATCATGTCCTCCCCCTCGTACTCCTCGACCATTTCTTCGGTTATGCCTTCGGAAGGGGATCGGCAATGAAGTTGAGGTTGAGCTTCTTCCGGGTTGTACCGCTTGAAAGCGGTAGAGAAGGTCCGCCATTTCGAGCCTACCTCCTTGTCCCAAGGTAGAAAACTCGATGAACCGACGGTAGCCACTGAATCGGCTCTGAGCAGCGCCTCGATCTCGGAAGCCGCCCGCTCGGACTCCTCGAAAGCCACCGACCGCCTCCTTCGACTCAGAGCCTCCTTCACCGTCACCGCGCCGACTCCAAAGTGCCGACATCTCGCCAAGCTTGGCACGATAAACTTTACTCGCGTTCGGCACCGCATATCCTTGGCCAAGTTTGCTCGGGCTTGATGGCCTTGCCGGCCGGCAACCTTCGCTCTGCCGTCTTCAGTATGCCTTCTTCCCTTCTCGGCGGCATTAATGGCTCGCTTAACGCAGAGCCACATATCCATTGATGCCGACAAAGAAACGTAAAACGCGTTAGATGGAAAGAGAAATGAAGCGGCGAAACGCTAAAAAGCGGTAGGCACTTACCGAGGCTTGGAGCGGAAGCGCGGCGCCTCCTCCGCGTAGCTTCTTGGCGGGTCCTCGATCTCGGACAGCTCCATTTGTGAACCGAGGATCATATGGTTCACAAACTGCACCGTCTTGAAGGGCGAGGCAAAAATGTGATTTGAGGCGCCTCGTCGTCCTCGGCAGAGAGGATGGCCCGAGCGAGCTCGATTTGTCACCGCGCTTGGAGCGGGGTCGGCATCAAGGTCCACCGTGAACGGCCTCTTGCCTGCGGCTTTGGAGGAGGTACCCTCGGTGGCGGAACTTCGGCCGGGGGACGGACCAGCCGGCTGCACGCGCCGACTCGGCATGCATCCGGCGGCGGCGCTCGTTGAGTGTCGGATCATCGTGGTCCACACCTCCGGCGCCGGTGCCGTTCCGACCTGCCGCCTTTCTTCTTCCCCGCATGCCGAGCATGAGGCGTCTCTTCAAGGACTCGTTCATCCTCTTTGCCTCGGCAGCCTTCCTCTCTTCGGTCACCGCAAGAAGAAGTCGGTCAAATTCGATATACATTTTGAATCAAAATGGGGAAGTATACTTACTCGGCGGGGTTGACAAGTCGGGCCTTGATGAGATTAGCGGTGAAGAGAAACTTGGTACACCCTCTCAAGCGGCAGAACCTTCACCTAACCCTTTCAATCTGCGGATCTCACTTTGTGTGGCGCTCGGCCTTCAACTTGCCTGCACAAACCAAACGGAATCGGCATTAAAACAAGGAAAGCAATACTGCAAGTCCTACCGAGCGGTAGGATAGCCTCGCGATTTGGGCGTGGTTGAAATGTGGAAGCGGACGGGTTGTCGGCGACTCCCAAGTCACCGGCAAAAGCACCGCCGTTTCCTCGTCTTCGTGAGGTCGGGGCGGCATCGACGGCGACGCGCTCGGTAGCCGAGCAATTGGCTGGACCCGGCCCGTGATCGGCACACCGACCGTGGCTGCAGTGGGAGAACCGCCGTCTGAAGGTTCTCCCTCACCACCATGCCGAAGGTCGTGACTACCCCATCGGCGCCACCCGAGTTGGGATTGAAGGCCGGCGGGGCGTAGCCTATCTGCGCCGTATCCTCTCGAGCGGTGGGCTGCAGAGGAGCCTCACCCCTTGTAGAAGCACGCGTTTGTGAAAAAGACGACTTCACCGCCCTTCGGATCGCTTAGGGATTGGTAGGATTTGGAATCCTCATACCTACCGAATCGGGAATGAAGTACTCACCGAAATTTCGCAATCTCCCTTTCGGTGATTACATTTGGGCTCGGATAATCCACACCGAAGACGAGCTCCTTCGAACCCCCATCGGCACCCTAGGATTGCGGGGTAGACTACGGATACCCTCGGCGGTTGGATGGTTCGGCAGCCGGCTCACCACGGCCGAAAGTGGAGGCCTCGGCTGGTGCCTCTGCTCGCCTCCCGGGCGCTAAGCCCCGCGTGGCGACCGTCGCTATATCGATGAACAGCAGTGCGGGTGGTCATAAGCCCCTCCTCGCATCAGGCCCTGCCGCTTCAACGTCGGAGTCAAAGAGACCGTCCGATGACTCCTCATCGAACGCATTGGGCTCGCGCTCGGAGAATGACTCGCTATCGGACATCTACAAAAACAGGCAAAAGGGAAACTAAGGCTCATGCCGGATGCTATCCTACCGATCCCTACATCACCACCTATGGTGACTAGACTACCGAATGGAACCCTATGGCCAGTCTAGTTCAAACCAAGGAAGGATGTAAACTCTTAAGGTATATAAAGAGGGAAAAGTAGGGCTACCGAACGGTACCTTTGTTTAGCTTCGAAATGAACGCATAAGCGCCTGGATCGCTGGACACGAATCGCCCTTCCTACCGTTGGCGTTACGGAAATCGCTGGTTGCCGTTAGATCTCGCCGGAAATCGCTCGTTGCCGTAAGCACTCGTCGAAATCGCCTCATGCAGAGCTCTCACTTCTCACTAGACACAAAGTGGGTTCGTCTCCGGGGTCACCCGTATTTATAGGAGAATGGGTGGCAGCGGTATTCCTCGAAAAACCAAACGGCGCGATTAATGTCGCGCGCACTATCATCACTTGCGCCACGTGTCGCTCATCACGTGGGGAACAGACGGCACGCGAGGCGCGAAGTCGGCGCTCGGGACGTCCCTTCACCCGTCGACGCGACCTTACGACCGCCACGCGTCAACCTCGAATGGCGATAATGCCGGAAGGGACAAGGTCCGGCCCCTTCACCAAGATTAGGTTACCGAAGCGGTAGGGCCGTAGTTCCTTCCGAAGACAACTTCAAATCCCTTCCAAGACTCGCAAGGGGACTTGGGGACTCTGTTTATACCAAAATGAACAGCCAATGAATGACGAGCACGTGGCTAAACCGTTGCCATGTGGTGCCTTCGGCACCTACCTTGTAGAAGACCGCGATCGCAACATTAGGCAACCACGCCCCTGCGACGCTGCGTGGCAGTCCCACAATTGATGTCCAGAGTCCCACATCGAAATTCTAAACAAGTCGCACGCCTCCCAAGGCCTATAAAGGAGGACAATCATCCCAGCTTGGAGGTAATCAATCAGAACTTACGGCATACTGCCTATTGATCTGTAGTTCAAACTTACTAAATTCGTACTTACTAAAGCATCGGAGAGCCTTCGGCCGGTACCACACCGGTGCCCTAGGATTTACCGTGTGTTTGCTATCTTACAGATCGCACACCCTACCGAGGACATCGGATACCTAAGAGCCTAAATCACTAAGTTGCGCGGGAAAGTGCCGAACCATTTTTCTGCGTCAACAGAAGGCACATGCTAGGTTCATCCAGGGGCTTTATTGTCAACAAAATAATACCTCAAAAAAAAAAAAGTGTAGGGTTCCATCAAGATCTACCCCAAATCTACCCCTATTCATTTTAATCAAACCCACCCAATAAACAAACCCATAAGAAGGATGGCGTCTATTTGGCCCATATATCACCTCATTGAGAGTGTACCAAGAACCATTGCCCATGGACGACACGACCACTTTGACTGTCTGCCAAAGTCTCTCCTCCCAATCTTCATCAAGATTAGCGACGTCAAGGCCCTTTCCTCCTCCAATTTTACCATTTGAGAGATAGATAAAGCTGGAGGTCAGGAGGGGAGGAGGGTTGTCGTCATGGGTTTTGGGGGTGGGTATCGGGTGGGGTGGTCTATTAATGGTTCGGGCTCCTTGTTTGAATTTTTTTTTCTTTCTGTTTTCTGGTTTTTTATTTTTATTATTTATTTATAAGTATTATTGTGTTGACAATAAATCCCTGAATGAACTTAGCACTGAACAGACAGATTTAAGAAATTGGACTCGATTTGTTAATTACTACAAGAACGGTGACGAAATCAGGAAAATTAGA
The DNA here is from genome assembly GCF_029339155.1 of Prunus mume. NCBI lineage: Eukaryota > Viridiplantae > Streptophyta > Magnoliopsida > Rosales > Rosaceae > Prunus > Prunus mume. The sequence continues at coordinate 14,938,770 of NC_142705.1, forward strand.
ATTACAGTGATCAAATTTGATTTCGAGTCAAAGCCCAGTGAATAAAAATGTAATTATTAAACCTAAAAAATACACACGTAGAAGGTCCGTTTTGATTTAGGGCGAATTATAAAAGTTCAAAATTAAACCATATACAGTTTGATTCGATTTTTATACCGTTTGACTTTTTCTTAGTCAGAACCAAACTAAACTAGTAATTATAGTTTGAATCAATCGGTTTCATCGATTCAGCAGGATTAATGCCCACCCCTAATTACCCACCCTACCTAATAAAACAAACTATGTGACCATAATTTATCATACCTTTAATCTGTAACCATAATTTATCATACCTTTAATTGCATTAACCAAGTGCATAAACCTTGCTATGTTCGAACCTCCCAGGTCATGTGATGCCAAGTTAAGTTTGGCATGCCCATAATTAGGCTTTACAAGCCCATATCAGCCTTGAAAATACCACTAAACCTTGAGCCTAACTTAATGGTGTGTTTAGATGAGGAAATTTAAAAGTACTAAGAAATTTATAAACTATTTAAAATGATGTAAATTATGTTTTAGAATTTGTAAAGTTCCTTGTTTGTCTAATGGATTTAAACATGGAATTTAATATTTTAAAACTTCTACTCTATTGGAATGTTAGAAATGACAACTGTTTACATAGAATTTAAAGTTTCATGACCTCCAAAGTCCATGTTTGTTTTCAATGTAGAATTTCTAAATTTCTATGTTTTTTTTATCCAAACAAAGGAATTGGTGTATGTGAATAATTTTTTTGAATTCTGTTCAAATCCCAAGTTTATTTACCCCATCCATTAGTCTACAAGGTATCGAAAGTAGGGGTGGTGTTGATGCTCTTTTCTCGACCGACTATTGATGCTCTTTTTGAGAGGGTCAACTTAGAAAAAGGGATTTCAAGCCATTCACAAAATAAATTCACAACCTAAATAAATAAAGGCTACACAACCTCAATCTCAAACATATATAAATTTACAATCTCATCAACTTCTCAAGCATTCACAACCTAAGAAAATTAAACTTACAATTTCAAGCATTCCAATTAAAGTTAAACTTCTCGATTCCAAATCCTTTAAAGTTATAAACCAAAGGAAAATGCAAAGCAAAATGAATTAAAGTTATAACAAAAGAAAATTCAATTCAAAGTTAATTAGTTACCCTCAAACTAGGAAAATGCAATGCCTGTTACAAACTAAACTTATAAACTCAAGTGTTGGTGGTGAGTGTAGATTTCCGATGTGACTTGTGTTATTTACAAATAAAACAACATGTGTAGTACGAAGCATAAATAACATTAGGTATAAATAAACTAATTACTTACAAGTTGTCATATGTTCCATTTCCTTGTAAAATTCAACTTCATGGCATCGGGAGTTTGTGCTTGGCACCTCGGAAGAGTGTCTTCCTTTAAATACGGTTTGGTTTGCGATTGTTTCATTTGATATGCTCGGTTGATTATGGTGTAAACAGACAGGTTCAAAATTTTCACAATCTTTTCGAATTGTGGTCTCCAAGTCTTATCTAACTTGGAGTTGATTCAAACAACATGCCAACACTAAATAGGAAGATATCTAGCCCTAAATTCTCTAATAAAGAAGGAGTCTTACAAGGACCTGTGCACTACCCCTATATAAACCTTGCCATTCACAAACTAAGGTATGCCATATCTGTATATAAAAAGAATTCAAATGAGGAATGTTAAAGTATAGGGTAAGTTGTGAGGTTACTTTTAAATTGCCATATATATATATATATATAATTCAATTCTTTGAAAAAATATAAAACTTATTAAACTAAGTTTTCATTGGAAGTGTGGAAGTTGGGCTAGGAGGGAGTGAAATAATAAATTAGAGTATTTGCAATGGTTAGAATCAATGCAATTGTAATGCATAAAATTGAATTAGAACAATAAAAATCTTACTTGCAATGGTATGATTTAGTTCTTTGCAATAGAATGTGCTATTTGATGAACTAGCATCGAAGAGAGTCGTCATTGACGATAAAGTGGGACTTTGGACTTACGGAACAAGCTCTTGCCGTGGGAGAGAGAAGCGGGGTTGACTCAACGTTGAATTGAGAAATCCATTCAAGGGTTGGAACATTCCAATGCCAGAACATAGGGAATACGAGAAAACAACAGGATACATTGGTTAAGATCTGGCTTCCCTCTATTCAATTGCAATAGGATAATTATGGGACTCATATTCCAACAAAAAATAGAAAAAAAAAAATTCTTTGGAAAAAAAATAGAAATTGAGTTTGATAAGTGTGAGGGTGGGATAGGATGGGAGGGAGTAAATAAATTTGGTCATATATTCCTTTTTAGTAATTTCATTTTAGTTTTTGGTAATTTCAAATTGGGAATAGTGAAACTTATTCGACTGGAGCATGTAAATTACGTGGCAACACTGAAAACACGTGAAAAAGAGTATTTGTCGGGTGATATGATATGTTGGTCCTACACATCACGACATGGCTTCTAGATCTCTCTTGCATGACTGTAATCGACAAACAATTCGTAGGTAGAGGAAAATGTTTCGATAATTATTGATATTTTTAAATGAGTATTGTTAAACACACTATTAGATTATTCATCCGCCCTAATTCATTTATTTACGAGTGCATAAAGTTACCTTTTTTTTTTATAAATACAAGCGAGTATAGTCTAAACTACAAAAGGGAGAGGGGTTTCTCACACTCACACACACACACACTATCAAGGTATGAGAGTTCGAACTTGAGAGTATTGGTCTGCAAGTTAAGACATTTTTCCACTAGGCTAAACCCCTTTTGAATTGTTAAATACACTTTGAAACTATTCCTAGGCACCAATTCATTTATTTACACAAGTGCATGAATTTACTTTGAAGAACAAATAAAATTTTCTTTAAAAACTATTAAAATTGTTGTGAAAAAAAAAAAGAAAAGAAAAAAGGTTTCATTGCAAGGTGTGGAGGAGAGTGGTGAGCTAGGAGGGATTGAAACAAAAAATAGCAGACTCTTTACATTTTTTTAATAACAATGAAGTCTTCATATTTAAAGTTTTTGAATCATTAATAACTCAAATACCATTATTATTTTTTCTCTAAGAATAACTTTTCCTACATTCTAAATTTTCTGAAATTCAGAATTTGAGAATGGTGAAACTTGTTCAACTTCGGCATGTAAATTATGTGGCAAGGTGAAACTTATTCGGCCTCAACATATAAATTACATGGCAAAACTGAAAGCGCATTTGTTAGGTGATATGATATTATGAGCCTAGATATCGTGATGTGGCTTGTTCATTATTTACATGGCTATGAAATCAGTAGCCTCGTTATAGTTGACAAAAAGAAAGGGTAATTAATGAAAATTCTTCAACAAATATGAATATTTTCAAATGAGAAATGATAAACATATATATATATATATATATACAGTCCCTTTTTATTGAGGAATTTCTCAAATAATTTTATTTGAGTGATACTCTTTTGGACACCCTACAAATTTTTTTTTTTCCAACGATCCAAACCATGTATTTTTTAAGTCTACATTCATAAGTCATCCTTGTAAAAAATTACACAAATCGGAAACTGATTCGACATCCAATTGTATCCTACAAAATCAATGAACACGGTGTTTCAAGAAAGTGCTAAACTTTCTGTTTGACCCTGGTCAAAGTCCGACCATACGTCTTGGAAAACCAATAGGACAAAATGCAAATTGGCGGCTCAAGGTGCCTAATGGCCAAATCGAAACAAGAAGGCCGGACTTGGTGGTCATCCTGCACCCTATCTTGTTTAATCTTCAGTAAAGTTTATAGCTTAAGATACATGATGTTCCATCATAATTCGGACTAAGATCTTAGAAGTCGAAACCCAACTTCCAACAATGGGTTGAAAACATCTGACTTCCAAAGTCGAAACATCTAGAACATCTGAAGTGGATCAAGGCCAAGTCATCTGATCAGCCAAGGTTAAGTCCTTTGATTAGCTAAGGTCAAGTCCTCTGATTAGCCAAGGTCAAGTCCTCTGATCAGCCAAGGCCAAGTCTCCTGATCAGCCAAGATCAAGTCTCCGATCAGCAAAGGCCAATTCATCCGATCAGCCAAGGTCAAGCCATCTGATTAGCCAAGGCCAAGTCATCTGATTAACCAAGGTCAAGTCATCTGATCAGCCAAGGCCAAGTCATCTTATCAATCAAGGTCAAGTCCTTTGATTAGCCAAGTCCAAGTCTCCTGATCAGCCAAGATCAAGTCTCATGATCAGCCAAGGTCAAGTCTCCTGATTAGCCAAGGTCAAGTCCTCTGATCAGCTAAGGTCAAGTCCTCTAATCAGCCAAGATCTTGGCCTTCGATCAGCCAAGTCAAACCCAACTCCAAGTCCAGTCAAGAAATTCCAAGTCATGAACATCAATGGATGTTTTAACCAAGCTCAGAATTCCAAAAGTTACAATGTTTCACAAGATGTCAAGTTAAAGTCTCAGAGGTCCAAGCCCAAGACACATATTAGAACCCATGATTTTCGGAGATAACGTGCACGTGATGAAGGCTTCATAAAGAAGGAATTCAAGGAGATTGGCGACAATCCGGAGTATTCCAAAAGAAGAGAGAATCAAGCAATGAGAAGGTCTCCATCATTGTGATCCCAAAGATTTGAAGGCTTCACAAGGAAAGGTTTTGAATGAAGTTGACATTTGGACATTTAATAGCCAACCCATGGGCTGACAGATGCCTCTATATAAACCTCATCAGATGAAGGGAGAAGGACCCCGACATCAGACACAACTTTTTGTCTTTCAATTTTCTATCCCTAAACCAGGTTTCTATTTCCAAGCAAGTAGACTATATCAGTTCTTCACTTTCATTAGTGTAAGTTTAATTTCTTGTATTTTCCATTTTGTTGTTTTGGGATTCAATTTTATTGCTTTATTGTTAATTGTTACCGAATTTTCTTTAAGCTTAATTTAATTTCAAACTGCTTTATTTTATTGCCTTTATCGTTTATATCATTCTTATTTCGTGTTTCGTTTAATTTAAGTTTATCTATCGCTTTGATTTACTTTATTGCACTTTAATTCTCGTCTTTAAGTTTAATCGCATATTTTAATTTAATTGACATCATTATCATTAAAAATCTCAAAAATACTAAAATACCTATACGAAACCTAACCATCCACGACCCCAAAGAAGTGAAAGAACCTAGGCTAATAGGAGGTTCCTAGCTTGACCGATCAATCAGCTGGTTAGAAGTAAGAAGCGTGAACACAACAATTCAACCTTTTCCATTCAAGTCAGTCAGTGGCTTGGTGGTGGCACGCCTACGCAATCTAAAAGAAGAAGGACAAAAAACTTCATCAATTGGCCTACCCGATCGAAAAAAGGGAAACACTTTCAATAACACAATTGAGTAGTCAAAAGATATCGATTTAAGTGATTTTTTATAGCGATAATTTTTGAATGATTATCTAAAACATAGAGAATTTGGATTAGTGGAATATAGTACAGAGTGAGCCTTACAAAACTTTCCCTCAAATAAACTCTCAGGAGTAATGAAGCTTAAAAGAAAGAAGTTACTTTTTACCAAAAGAAAACAAAGAAGTTACGTAAAATGACCATATTACCCCTCAACAAATTCCGTTTCCTTCCCACCCATTCTCTCTCTTTCCGAAACGAGCAGCAGTTCGTCGCTTTTAATAGGCAGCAGCAGCTCTCATTCTGTCACCAGCAGAGCCAGAGAGAGTGAGAGTGACAGAGAGAGAAGACGACTCTGGTACGCATTTTCGCTCTCTAACTTCAACGCCGCGAAACCCTACGCATTGCTTTCTCAGATTTTTCTTTTTCGGAGAATGGGCTCTCATTTCCACTCCGATTCTTAGCGGCTTTTCTCATCTCTCAAATACCGTCTTTTTCTTCCCCCTTTTCCCTTTCCTTCCGTTCTGTTTGGTTTCCGAGAAAGGTACATTCTCTTATTTTCTCTCACTTTCTCCGTTACTTTTATCATGGCACAACCTACTGGAGCTCTGTTTTTCATGCCTCGACGCTAAAAGAGTAATCTTCCTTGTTTCCCTTACTCTGTCGTTTGCTTAAAACTTTCATTTTCAACTACTATGCTTGAACTTTCTCATTCAGTCTTTTGTTGGTGAGATACTCACATACACATTTACGAGCTTTCATTATTTCTTTTATATTTCTTTTATTTATTTTATATAATACTAATTATATATACTATTTTCTTTTTCCGGCCGGGGTGGGGGAAAGCTGCAAACGGTAGTTTTTTGCCCGTTTTCTTGATAGTTTGTGGGTAGCTTTTGGCGGAAGAACTGGATGACTGTCTGGTTTTATTAGCTTTCTTAAGTAATAAAAAATATTAAAATATTGCAGTGGCTAAGCTTTTAGTCATTGCACTCCTTTATTGTTTGTTTTCTAATTTAACGATTGAAATTTAAGTCCCATTTGCATATATGTTCATTCTTAAGGTATTCATTAAACTCCTAGTGGTGTACTGCTGATTACGATTTCGGTTCCATTTTCATAAAATAAGTTGCTGGATAATTGGACTTGGTTGACATGATATTCTGAACCTCAGGTTGAGCCCTCTTTCAAGTTATAGCATTTGCTTCAAACTTCTATATCAAATGAATGAACTTAACTATCTTTGTGCTCTAATGTCCTGGTCAAAGAATCATGACTTCTTCGTATTTGCATTTCAGGATATTATATATGTATATATACCTTTGAAATTCATGGCTTGGGATCTATGGAGTTCACCATATGACTCTTGGGATCTATGGGATTCACCAGATCATCAAGGTTTCCCTAACCTCTCTTGCACCATGCTGGCTAGTTTTCATATTGAAGAAATACATTGTTGTAGATCTTATCTTAGGTACATGTGGCTGTAGAGTTTGTACTAATGTTAGCTGAACTGAATGCTTGCTTATCAGTTGCACCTGGGAGCATTTACGGCGCAGAATCTGGATGGGAGTGCGACTTCTGCTTTGGTTGTGGTCGTGGTATAATATGTTTCTTTCTATTTCATTGGTGTCATTCCTTGTTGTCCCTGTTTGTGCTTTAACAGCCACACTGGTCTTTCTTATCGTTATAGATCTGATAGAAGAAGATGCAATAAATGAGAAATGTTGCATACAAGTGTTGAAGATATTAATAACAAAGGCAGATACTGAAATTGATGAACTTGAAAAGGATTTGGTGGCTCTTCAAAGTGAACTAGCCTGGGCTGAACATGAAGAATGGTCTGAAATATGCGGTTGTGCTTTGAGAGAAAAGATTGCTTGGCTTGACATTTCTACAAGGAATTTGAGAAGTAAAGATGAGAATAATAATGACGTCCAGTTACTAATGCATAGAGAACCTGCAGACAATATACACGACATACTGAAGGCTCTTCTGAGAAAGTACTTCCCGGAGAAAGATGAGCAGGTGACTATTAAAATTTAGTCTTTGCTTTTAATGTTCAAAAAAATAAAACGAAACTGAACTTTATTAATAAAAGCAACTGCACAATACCAAGGACAAGACTCAGAACCATCCAAGACAAAAATAAAAAATACATTAAGAAACAACAGCATTCTAGTTTGATAAAATAACAGAAAACAAACTCTTAACTCCGAAGATACCAATGCCCAAAGAGAAGCCCAGAAACACAACCTCTCCCACAAATAATCAATCTCCTCACCCCTTGCATCCTCAAATACCGATCTATTTCTTTTTATTCACACCACCAAAATAATAGCCAACATAGCACATCTTCCCAAGATCACATCCCACTTCCTACCTCCAAAATACTTGTGCTTCTTCCAAAACAATGCAACACATGTTGCTGGAATCATCCAGCTCAAATTACCACCCCTACATAACCTTAACCAAAGAGTAAATGCTACTGGGCAGTGCAAAAACAGATGATTGATGCTCTCATCATCTTTCTTGCACATCAGACACCAATGAGGAGAGAGACAGAGATAAGGTCTTCTGAACTATATAACAGGCATTAGCTTTTCAATGAGCAATAATCCAAGCTAACCCCTTATCTTTGGAGGTATTTTGGTGTTCCATATTGTAGAAGAGGGAAGGAAATGAGAAAGAAAAGGATTATGCACAAGCATAACACTCTCCAACCAAGATACTAGAGATATGAATTCCCCAACTTCCTGATATTGAAATTTCTACTAAAACAGAACAGCCAACATCCCTCCAATAGAAGAATTATGATGTTGTCATATTCCATACAAGCTAGCTAAGAATGGCACAAAGCTGTTTCCCCCACCCATATCTCTTCTCAAAATTTCACCCTTTCCTCATTACCCACCACAAGTTGACAGCTAGAGGAAGAAGAATTGGAGACTTGAGAAGTATCTTTCCATGGGCATCTGCGTGAACCATGAATCACAATCTTAGAATACCACCCCTTCTCTTGCATCCGGTACGTGCTTTTAATGACAGCATGCCATAGGGAATCTCTCTCCAAATAAAATCTCCATAATGGAGTATTCACTTTTAATGTTGATAAAAAGGTCATTGCAAACTTGCAATCCGAACTCGACATGGTTATATGAAGCCTCCTGTATAGTGTCACATGTATTCAAATTTATTCACCTTCGGATCTGCCAATCATAGGATAGTTTATTTCCTCCTACTTTATTGCTTTTCAAAGGCATGTTTGGATTAGTTGAGATTTTCCTCCTCTTTATCTGCCCAAACTTTCTTCTCCTGTTTGTTGCTTGTTGGTTCTGCATTTTTCGAGATCAAAACGTTATATGGTTACCTTTGGAATGAAGGTATTTGATGGGACCTATCTAGAGAAATGGGTCAACTGAAAAAGGTTTATTAATTTATATACACATGATTTTTGTTTGCTGTTTTTGAATCCAGTGCTTTTAATGCTCATAACGATCCTAATTTTGTAATTTGATCCTCTAACAATTTTATAATGAACTGATATAATCAATACATATTTTTCTTTCTACAAAAAGCAGACTCCAGAAGTCATTGCCTTAAACTCAAGCTCAGATTCCTCACTACATGATACTGGACTTTTGGATGGGCACAAAGACTTGAATAAATCTGACTCACATAGTGTTGTAAAGGAGGAACGTGGTGAAATTGGCATTACTAAGGGAGAAAGATGTACAAGTACGACTTTGAAGTTTCAAGAAAAGAAAACAAATGACCCCAAAACAATTAAGGTCCGACAAGCTCTATCCCTCTTATTGTTTAACTCATACCACTATATTATTCTTCAAATTTGGATGAATGTGCTTACAACTTTAGGGTACGCTACTTTGGACCATTTATTTATATGTGCAAGTCTTCCTCTTTGAACATAAGCTGTTTGTGACTGCTTACAATGTAGCATGACTCTGCAGTACTATCTTAGGTTTGTTCAAGTTATCATAATTTCAAACTGTTTTTCTCTTTGACATGCAAAAGCTTTCCAGATGCTCTTGAAACTAATTTTATGCACGATGTTTGACAATATTACTAACAATGCAATATTAAGAGCCAGATTTTGATATAGAAAAGCTCAGGGGTGGTTAAGGATTTCTGAAGTAAATATTTTGGAGGTGAACTGGGACTCTTTCAAGTAGTCGGTGGCTATTAGTTGTGTTTATTGTAGAACACAATCAGACCTGGCTGTGGGCAAAAGGTTTGGGGGCAGGGGGAATAAATACTGCAACCTGAGGCTAGGCTTTACGTAATAATTGCTTATCAATAGCATGAATATATTGAAATAAGATTCATGGAGAACCTTTGCAGCCCTTCAAGTAGAATTAAAGAAAAAAAATTAGCAGCATATTTATGCAAAGAACACCTAACAATAGAACTTGTGTCAAATAGACAGGTGTGCAAGAAGGTGAATACATGTGATTTGTTTCAGAAAAGGAGACCTAATTGTCGTCTTTCTCCTAGTTGGTGTATTATGTGTAAAATGAAAAGGGAGAGCAGATCATCTGTTTGTTCATTGTCCAGTAGCTCTAAGTTTGTGGTATCTATTATTCAGGGAGGCCGGAGTGAGCCATGTAATTCCAGAAGGGTTCCATTCATTGCTTAGTGAAAGACTTGCTGCTTTTGGTAGAGGAGAGAGGCTAGGTTGTTGTGAACTTCCGTTTTATCAGATTTCAAGGACCTTTCTCTGTCCATTATTTCGCTAGATTGGAAGGCAGCTCTAGGATAGCTTCTCTGTTGTAGTTTTGTTGCCGTATTTCTCTTTTAATCAGTGTTATCCTGTTGACTGGTGGTCTCCTTGTTCTCTTTGATTTTGGATTCCTTGTTGTCTTTTTGTATTTTATCATTTCTTTTATAAAACCTTTTTCTTCTAAAGGTTAACACCAATTTGGGGCCATATTTCAAAACCTTCTCTTGATATTTGTATTGTCTAGATGGCTTCTGAATCGAACCATATTCCAAATATATATGAGGCCTCAGTTCAGTAAGAATTAATAGACTCTAATTTTAGTTAACGGGCTTGAAGGCGTGACCCCTTTGATTTTCTTTATTTGGCGGGGTTACCGCGGTTCCTTCGACTTTTGTTTCGGGATTAACGGGACCCTTATATTTACTCAGACTCCGATTGGTAGGCAATCAACAGTCGTCCTGCCAGTTCGCTAAGTAGACTCACTCTACCGAGGGGCAACAAAGGCTGGAACTATTCCTGCCAAAAACAAGGGACCTACTTCTCATCCTAGGAGTTAGCGGGTATGATAGAGTCCCCTCTCTGTCTGTCTCTCCGAGTTTCTACTACTTAGTAGCACTTCTGCTATTCAATCATAGAATCGACGTTCCTAGCGGAGTCTAGAAAACAGATAGGTCGAACCTACCCCAAGCATTTATAGCCCTCGTGAATTCTTCCTCACTTGCGCAACCAAAAAATTATTCAGAGGATCTACAAGAAGATCAAAAAATACGAGATTGTATCAAAAATTATGTACAAAAGAATATGAAAATATCCTCTAATGTCGAGGGAATTGCACGTATAGAGATTCAAAAAAGAATCGAAAGGGCTTTTCCCAACCAACCTAGGTTATGGGCTAGCGCGCCCCTATTAGTCAAGCTTTGATTTGACGCCAGCTGTTTTTCAACTTCTTAAACATGCAATATTCATAGACCATAATGAACGTTAAACATTTTGTGGATGTTATCTCATGATTAGAATGTTGATAGTTAACTGAGCAATGTCTTTTAATATTTATCGACTTATTTCACATAAACAAACATGTTCCCCCTTTCCCCTGAAAAAAAAGAAAAAGAGGGTTAAATTTAGGTTAGGAGATCTTTAACAATGAATTATGTCGTATTGCCTTCAGTTGACACATGATCTTTAACAATGAACAGCCTACAAATACTAATATCATGGATTCCAGCCCAGATTCTTTAAGACGTGCAGCTGACTACTATGACAAAAAGAAAACATCAAGCAAGAGTAATTCAAAAAGCAGTCAGCAATGGGAGGCCAAAGGACCAGGTCTTACTTGTGAGGAAAATAAAACATCAACCATGATGTTTAAGAATGAAAAGCCTGCAAATACTAATATCATGTATTCCAGCCCAGATTCTTTGAGACTTGCAGCTGGCTACTCTGACAAGAAGAAAATATTAGATTCAGAACATGCAAGGCAGTGGGTGGCCAAAGGACAAGGTCATGCTCCTGTGGAAAAGAAAGCATCAACTGTGACTTTTAACAGTCAACAGCCTGCAAATATTGATATCATGAATTTGAGCTCAGATTCTTTGAGACTTGCAGCCGGATACTGCAACAAGAAGAAAACAACATATTCAGAAAACACCATGCACTGGGAGCCCAAAGGACAAGGTCTTGCTCCAGACGAAAAGGAAATGATTCAAGATGCATCTATGTTCCATAAAGAGAAGAGTATGCAAAATTTAGAAGTTGAGGTTTGGGTCTCTCTCTCGCTCTCTCTCCCTCTCTCTCTGTCTCTCACTGTTTTCATTTCTCTCATTTTCATTATTTCAATGCAAAATTATGCCATGTGTTGCAATTTAGATTAAATAAATGTGTCTATTAGTTGAAACTTCTATGCAATTGTAGTTGTAGACATGCCGTGCTGCAGCCATGATCTTCTTTTCTTTATAACTTTTTAAGTACATCTTACTCGCCCATCAATACGAAATCACCCTGACCTTACGATGGCTTTTTTATATATTCAGATTTCTTTCATTTTCTATCAGATTCACATTTGAAGTGTAGAAAGTGCCTATCGAGCTGGCTAACACTGTCCCTGGTGATTGCAGTATTGAGGAAACTGTTATAGCAATTAATCTATCAGTCTCAGATCAAGTTATGAACTTATTATTTATGCAATGCAGAGAAGGCTATACCCTTGCAATACTTATCTAGAACTATGGATCCATTTGGTGTTTCCATCTGGAGAGCAAGCAGAGTTCATGAATCGCATATCCACTATTATTGTTTTACGCATTTAAATTACAGGGATTGTGCATCTGCAGCATCCTAGTTGTGCAACTGAAAATCAAGTAGTGCTGTAGCTACAAAACAGCACTTGTCTCGTACTTTCTTAACTTGTGCTGGAGATCATGTGTTTAATACTTTGCAGATTCATCGTTTTTTTAATACCTTCACCTCTAATAACCTATCTTCTATATTTGTCACTCATAATTTCATAATAGGATTTATAGTCTGGACATAATTTTTTTTTTTTTTTAATAGCATGCTACTATCAAAGATTCAAGTACAAGTATCAGCTGCCCTGATGAGAATGACATATTGAATTTTTCTTATTCGGAAAGCATTATTGAGAAGGTGGATAAATACAGTTCAATACCTATGGCAGATATTACAGGTTCACTATCGAGGCCTGGTGGATTTGGAAGAGATTTTGGTAAAACAGTTGAGGTACTTGCAGCTGCATTGTTTGTATAACGTACATCAGAAGCTAATGTGCATCCATAGTGCATAGTCAGTATGTTTGTGTGCTGTAAGAGTTTACCATTATTGAAAACACAATTTAGGTTTTCTTCTAGAGCTCAAATTAGGTCCAACTCTGACGTATTCCTTCTACTTGGGAGTATCTCTGTAATAGTAACAATTATGAATACAAATCGTTTCTTTTCCAAAAATAAATAAAAAATAAAAAATATTGATTTATGGTATGAACATAATTTATTTTTGTTTACAATGAACAGCATATTGCTATGAAAAATTCAAGTACAAGTGTCATCTGCCCTGATGTGAAGATCAAATTGAAAATTTCTGATTCAGTAATTATGAATGAGATGGTTGAAGAACATGCTTCAATGCCTGTGGCAGATAATATAGGTCCATCATTGAGGCCTGATGGACCTGTAACAGATGTTAAACTGGTTGAGGTACTCGCAGCTCTCTTGTTTGTATAATAGAGATGAGCACCTAATGTGTATCCGTACTACATAGTCAATATGATCATGTGCTGTAAGAGTTTAAAACTACTACAGTACCTCTCTCTTTTCTGTTATAGATAAATTACATCTTTCTAACAATTATGTTACTTCTACATCTCTGCAATGGTAACAACTATGTTACTCATAGTATGACTTATGGTCCGGCCATAATTTGTTTTATATTACAATGAACAGCATGTTACTAAAGAAACTTCAAGTACAAGTGTCAGCTGTCCTGATGAGAACAAATTGAAAAACTCTAATTCAAAAATCATGAGTGAGAAGGTGGGAGAACACACTTCAATACCTATGGTAAATATTGTAGGTTCATCAAGGCCTGATAAATGTGGAACAGGTGTTGATAGAACAGTTGAGGTACTTGCAGCTCTCTTTTGTTTGTATAATTCACATCTGCACTTAATGTGTATGCAATTATCCGTACAACACAGTCAATATGATCATGTACTGTAAGAGTTTACAACTACTGCACCTTATGTCTTATGTTTCACATAGTGCACTTCAACTGAAGGAATAAAAAGGTCCTAGTCTGACTTATTCCTTGTACAGAATATTTTTGCATAGATCTTAACATTTTGTTTCTCTTTTGCTCTTTCATTTCAATTGAACAGCCGGCAGATGGTGTTGTGAAATATTTCAGCTCAGATTCTCTTAAATACGCAAAGGGCTGGTCGAATGAGATGAAAAATTCATGCATGCCTCGATTGATTGAAAAAGGATATGAGGAAGGAGGGAAAGCAACCCATCAAAAAATAGAAAAGGTAAGAGAAGCTCTCTCTTTTCTGTAATAGATATACAATTACTTCTTCTCTATAGCAATTATCTTACTTTCTTATGGTCAGTTACCACTATCTTACTTAAGAATTTAAAACCTAGGGAAACCATCCTTGTTTATAAACCTGTAGTTGCAGTACCAGGCTGACTGCACTGCAAGGGATCACAATTCTTAGCTCAATACCCCTTCTCTGGTCATTAACTTGTAATAAGACATGTTTCTCTTTCTTTTAGAAGCCTGCAAATGCTCTTTTTAAGTATATGAGTCCAAATTCTTGGAGACAATCTGCTGGCATCAACAAGAGGACTGAATGTTCTGAATCCAGATTATGTGCTTCAAGACAGGGAAAAAATGAAAAGTCTGATGTAGAGCAGAAGCTAATTGACTTTGTTTCTAAAACTGCACGGAAAGTGGGCATCAAAGAATCCAAGGTTATTCTTGCTAACAAGACGGTATGTTCTAATACATGTTTAAAGGCTGCTGGGGAAGTCAGTAATAATCTACAAATAGTCAAGTTTCAAGAAGGTGGTCTCACTGACCTTGGACATTTTGCTTTGCCTTCAAAAGATCAGATGGGTAAAGATACAACCAAGCCTAAGTTAAATGATGTAGGAGAACCAGCAGAAGAATCTCAAAAGGCTAATGCTGACCTTCACAAGAAACCCCGTGTGAACTTGGGTTTGGAACCACAAAAGCCAAAGACACAGAGGAAATCACCATTCAGTATGAAGAATGCCCAAGAACCTCCTACAGATACATCGTTCATTCCAAATTCCAAAAAGGAAAGAAAATCAATAATTGATGATGACAACACCAGTTTAAAGCAGTTTTTAAGTTTGATGCACTTGAAAAAATCAGTTCACACCACCAAAGTTTCAGCTTCACAGTCACAAAAGAAGAGGAAAAGGACTTCAACTTTACCACTCACTGCAGAGGTTAAAGATTTGCCTGTAGATTTGGGTTTGCAAGATTCACACAAGGATGCAACAAATGGTGGGAGTAAGAAAGATCTTCAGATTGTAGTCTATGAAAAAACGGAAGATCTTCATATCATAGAACCCTACTCTGTTGAAGATGGTTCTTACGCTGGGGCTTTGGTTCCTCACACAATTTCAAGCTTGAAGAACAAGAAAATAGTTGAACTGAGGAAGTTGGCACAGAAAATCAAGCTGACAAGGTATTATAAGTTACGAAAAGAGGCTCTGGTTGAAAAAATAGCCGAAAAACTCGGCTGTTGTTGATTCCATTTTGTCCATGTTTGTGGCTATGTTCCTTGCACATGTTTGATGAGTTATGAATGGATCCACTGTGGTGTAAATAGTATCATAACATACTTCTTTGTCCGTAACCCCCTACACCTTGTAGTACAGGAAAGAAAGTGCGGCCATCCCCTTTATAGGTTTAAGTTACGGGTTTGCATGAAATCGTAGTTCATATATTGCACAAAGAAAACATAGAACTTTGGGACAATGGAGCTGTTTAACTGGAATAGGACGTCAGATTTGCTCTAGGTTTTTGTATACAAACTTTTTCTTTCGCATCTGAATACAAGAATTGATGAAACAACTGTCTGCTTCTTAGTGAAGGGATTATATTTAGTTTATTTTCAAAGATTTGAGTAAATTATGAGGTGAGAAACACACGACGGTGCAGTTTTTATATGTGCAGTCGTATCCAATGAAGTTCTTTTGACATTTGTTCATTTGAGTCTTTATTTCACCATTTAATTTTGTGGGAAGGGATCCTTTGATGTTGGTTTGAGGAGTAAGTAGTAGATTTGCATAGGTGACATCTTTAACTTCTGTTATTTGACATATGCTACCATCGGTGTACTTTTGATTGGGATCAGTGTACTTTTGATCGGGAACCAAACTCCAGGAAAATAATTGTGTAACAGTAACACAACATGGCATATCCACATGGCGTTCCAAATTTACTTAAATTCTAATTTTCGGGGTAAACCAATTGCCAAATCAGCGGGAGCCATTCAAGCTGCTAATCAATGTGCTAGACCTCAGATCGCACATCACTAACTTGCTTACTAGCATATCCATCCACCACCAAGCAAGCTTTGGGGCAAAATCAGTAAATCAAGAAACTGAAAAGTTCCTCTCAAAAACCAGAAAAAAAACACTATGTTAACTGATTTCAAGAACATTAGCCTTCCGTCAGCAAGGATTGATTAATAAGAACTTTAAGGCTGGCTGATGTGGATATAATAATATGAAATCAGCTGACTAAATAGAATTTGACCTTCACCATGCATCCATTCAACGGCAATATCACGAAATAGGATTTGTAATATCACAAATATATAGGGACTGACTAAATTTTAGTTAAGCATATTTGACATCTTTTCGTTTCATCACAACACCCTCCAGAATTCCGTCTGTCCCAAAATTACCAGAAAACTCCTGAGGATCAACTGGACCAGGCAGCTGAAATGAGATAGAAAAATGCCCTGACGGACACAGATTCTGTGTTCGCATTTCAAACATCTGAGAGTATCTGTAGACTGTCTTCTCACCTGTTATTGTCACTCCTCTTATCAACACTCGGCCCTCATTTTCAACTTCACAGCTGAAGTCCCCTGTAGTGAAAAATGAAATCATCACTCTGCATCCGTTTAGTTAATGAAGTATACAAGTGGTAGTGCTAGCATCGAAGAGGCCATACAAGTGGCTGTGGGCAGACATATGTGAGAGATAAGCCTCCGCCACTTAGCCGTGGTTTATTGCAAGTGAAATATGTGTCTTGAATAATTGGTTAAGCATTTTTTATATTTAATATGTGCCTGGAAATCTATTTATTATGCATTTCATTTCAGTAACTGATTCAATTTTTTAAGTTGATAGAGCAACTTACTTTCATCTCTTCGCACTCCAGGAAGAGATACACGAAACAAGTATGAATCCTCACATTCTCCAATGTCAATCAGCCCTATTGTTGGTCCCACCTGCCTCTTTGCTGCACTCCCAGTTAAAGCAAATCCATCTCTGGTGGCAGCTACAATATTGGACCACTCTCTTTTAGTTGGAAGAGAAGGAAGAAAAATCATAGCAGGATCGACCTTCTCCACAGGATCAGACTCATCTTTAGTAGATAAAGGGGCCATATAACTACACAGCATAGGCGTACTGTTATATGGCACACTACTGATAGGTGCCACAACATGCACATGTTTCAGAGGATCATTCGATTCCACGAGATTATCTAAATGTTTTGTTCCCCTAGAACTTTGACAAGAACTAGTGGGAGGTGACTCTCCATTGGACTCTGGCTCCTGTACCGACACATTATATGAAACACTTCCATCAGGATAAGTATGCAGCCTTGCAGCATCTCTATCCAGAAGAAACTCCTCCAGCCCAGTTAGCCTCTTAAATCTTTCAATATCCTCTGTATTAATGTAATGCGTTTCTGGGTTATTAATAAATACAATGTTCTCAAAGATATTGTATCTGTTACTGAACTGTGAATGGGGGTGGAGTAGGAGAGGAAATAGATCAGGAAACTGAGGGTAGTTGGCTGTGGTGTCTTCTCGATGGCTAAGGAGGTTACCATGGAAGAACTGGAATAACACAGGTAATTTAACAATGGCAGATTTATCAGCCTTCCGAAGAACATAATAGTACACCTGCTCTACCTCTGCAGTTTTCAGGTGGGATCCACCTAGTTGCTTAAAAGTATATGGTGGAAGTCGCTCGGCTATTCTTTGCAGAACTGACTTTGGCAGGTTCTCTCCTTTAAGACCAGGCCCAAAGTAGGTACCCATAATGAAGTACAAGAGGAAGCGCTGATCATCATTTGCCATCCTCCTTTCGACATTGTTAGAATCTAAACCTGTGACAGAATTAGATTGTGTATCCTGAGATGAGCCATCCATCACTGCTGCCATTTAAATTTAGAATCTGCAAAAAGTTTAGATACAATAGGATATTATAAGCACGCAATTACTCTGACACTGAAAAATAACTTTTGATTATATTCATGTTTCAGATCAACTCATCTTTTCACTTATGTGGTTTAATTCTCCTCTAAAAACTCACCTTGCAACCCAACCCATTCACACATAAGAATGCTGTATGAGACATTTGAAAAGTTATTACTAGAAATCAAATCATTTTCTCTCAACTCACCATAAGCATACTCTACTAAATGCAGTCCTTCTTGAAGATTCTCTCTCTCTCTCTCTCTCACACACAAAGCAGGTGAAGCACAAGAAAAGACAATGTAGTTCACGTAGAAAACCATTAATAACTGAATTCTCATATGGATTGTCTTTCTAACAACTAATATTGCAAAGCAAAATAATCTGACTGATAACCTAAAGAAAGGAAATGACTGTGGACTCCAGATTCAAATTCCTTTTTGTTGCAGTGGCTTTTGAAAAGCATCAGTGAGAAAACTAGTACTGAAATGCTATATCTAATATATCTCATTCAACATTTTTTCTTAAAGTCACTGTAGTTTTGAATTTTGAAAAGCATCTCTAAATGCTTGTCAAAAACATCCTACAAACAGAAGTAGCAGCTGTTCACTAAAATGTACCATGCCTCTGCCCTGGAAGAGCAAAAGCACTACCCAGAAAAGCTTCATCTGGTGCAGCCTAAAACCATCAATGAAAACAAATGCAGCTCAGGCTATCAGCTGTGTTAAGAACTTCAATGACCTTTAACAAAACTTGCGTGTGGAGACAACCGCATGCAAATCCCAAAGAAGCATTTTCAGGCTAATCCTGTGCATATGAGTGTAGCAAGATATAAAGAGTTAAGCATATCCGATTTAGCAAACACTGTCACTGAAAGAGATTCTCATACCCATTTAATCAAACAGTTAGTAGGCGAGGTTTAATATGAAAAACCATCATCATAATAACTTCACCAACATCATAGACATCCCTTCTTACCAAACGGCAACAAAAGCAACTTGATTTAACCAAGTAAATAAATTATACAAACAAAAACGAGGAAATATTAAACTGAATTGCTCCGCAGCCACTTCCAAAGCATGGAAATTAATTAATGAGAGGGAAAAAACATCAACCCTACCCATTTACTGTAATGCAGAAACAAAAACATTGGAGAGAAGTAGAAGCAGTTCCAACGAATTCCCACAAAAAAAGAAAAAACAAAAAAAGATACACAAATTTGCTCAAAAGTTAAACCCAAAAGAGAAAGAGTAAATTAACGGTGAGAAAGAGGAAATGAAGGATGGTCACCTGAGCCGCCTGGAAGAAAAGAACGGAGGAGGCAGATGATCGTCGGAGAGGAATAAGAACGGTTTTCGGGCCGGGTTTTTGCTTCACGGGATGGATGGACAGTGGCTGTAAATAATTTAAAAGTGAAGGGTAACTTTGGAATATTCTCTGAATAAGGTGTTAGAGCATCTCCAAGAAAGATGTCAAACACCAAACATCAAATTTAAATTTGATGGTGATGTGCAATTTGATATCTTACACAACTCTACACTCCACCCGATATGTCAAATTATATTATTATTTTATTACATTTTAGTGTTAATTCATTTTTAATTAAAAAGAAAATAAAATAAAAAAGAATAAAATATTCATTTGACATCTTGCTTTTAGAGCATCTCCAAGGGAGATGTCAAATACCAAACATCAAATTTAAATTTGATGGCTGATGTGGCTATTTGACATTTTACACAGCTTTACACTCCACCCGATATGTTAAATTAAATTATTATTTTATTACATTTTAGTGTTGATTTATTTTTAATTAAAAATAAAAGAAAAGAAAAAATAATAAAATATTCATTTGACATCTTACTTTTGGGATGTCAAAAATAACATCTCAACCTTCAGCCTTCATTCCACATTAGCTTTGACACATCGGTTGGAGTGATGTGAGATGTTATTTTTAGCTATTAAAGGTCTATATGGCACTTTTGACGCATCGGTTGGAGATGCTCTTAGGATGTCAAAAATAACATCTCAACTTTCAACCTTCATTCCACATCAGCTTTGACATATCGGTTGGAGTGATGTGAGATGTTATTTTTAGCTGTTAAATGTCTATGTGGTACGGTTGACACATCGGTTGAAGATGCTCTTAGAGCATCCACAATGGGCTCCCTAAACCACCTACAAATTTTAAAGAGGAATTGGAAAAATATAACTCTAACCATGCTCCCTATCTACCTCCTAAAATAGGGAGACTTGTAAGAGCTCTTAAATGATGATCGTTAGAGAGGAATAAGAATGGTTTTAGGGCCGGCTTTTTGCTTCACGAGATGGATGGACAGTGGCTGTAAATAATTTAAAAATGAAGGGTAACTTTGGAATATTCTTTGAATAAGGTATGAGAGTATCTACAATGGGTTCCCTAAACCACTTCTTTAGACAAATTTAAGGAGGAATTTGAAAAATACAACTCCAACTATGCTCCCAACTATACTCTCTATCCACATCCCTAAATCACTTCAAAACAAGTATATATATTTAATTTTATTGTGTTGGGCCTCGGTACATTTGCCTTCATTCATTTTAGTTGCCATTAATCTTCTTTTATATAACGATCCTTTATATATTTTTTGTTGGACTTAATATCGTTTTATTGTTCTCAATTACGAGATTTTTTTATTTTTTACGCAGCTTTAGTTTCAAAACTTCAATGTCAATTTCATTTCATGACGTTTAGAGCTTTTATTTTTGGCAGTAAAGTTGTTGATATTGTTAGGTGATTATTGCCTTTAATTACAGCTAGCATAGGTGATTAGTCGGCTGATACACCAATGTACTGAACATTTATGCAATTTAATTACATCTTTGCTTTAATGTCTTGGATTCATGCCAACGCCTGTATATCCCAATTGTTAAATCCTTCATATTATTCACTTGAGTTAATCTCCATACATATATATATATATATATATATATTGAGTGAACTAATGTTTTCTAATTGTGAAGCCTTGACAAATGTCACATTGAGTTAATTGTCATGAAGTCTACGTTGTGAAATCTTCATGAGAAAACTGAAATGAAATAATAAAGGGTGATTTTATTGGCACCTCATTATTTGCTTTTTGCACCCCATACTAATTTTAAATATGAATAACATATTTTACCATTGTACATAATTACCGTTAAGGACAAAAAAAATTTAAAATAAAAATTAAATTTGCTCACTACACCCCAAATATGTTCCTGCACTCTAGTTAGACTTTTTTTTTCTCCCTCAAATCATCATGTTCCTACAACCCTAACGAGGTTTATATAGTTATATTGGTGAAATAATAACTTGTATTTATTCATGAAGGGTGAGACTGAAGTTAGAGGGGCTTCGAAATGAGCTATAAGTTTATTTTTTTGGCATTTTTCAAGTTTAGGATTTCATAATGGCCACTGTTTGCGTTCAGCACACCAGTACCAAACGCGATAGGTAAATTTAGTGGGATGCTACCGAAACATTGCACTTATTTCGGTTGTGTTTGACTGGCCGTTAACTTAAGATGCGGTGGAGATCCACTGTAACATGGAAAGGTGTTCGGTGGTGTATTACTGAATTTTTACTTACAATTCAATGACAATGAACATAAATATATTTATTTTTTCAGTAACTTATTGTCGACCACAAATTTAACGCAAGCTATTTTGACCTTACTCTCATTGAAGGAACAAAAACAAGGTGATGCCCCTAAAATAGATGACATATCAACCAATGTGATGGTCATCTCACCAAAAGGCATGTGAAAGATGTTCGTTTCTGGATGCCACCTTTCAACAAAGATAGATGCAACAATCTTATCTGCATTACGATAAGAACACATAATAAGTTGCTCTAATCCAGACCTCTGAATGTACCCTTTGAATATACCATTATTTGGTTAGCCCACCAATTCCACTCACGTAGGGTAGATGTCTTCGACATGCACCTAAGGGGCTCACGTTCCTAGTCAAATACAAAAAAAATATTTAGGTTAACTACCATGAACGAGGCTTATATTATGCCTTCTATTTGTTTCCCTCTTTTTGGCCGGGGCGGCCGACGGAAGGAACTTTTGGTCCTTCTTCTTTTGAGTGCGGGGCGTGCCACCACCAAGCCCCGAATTTGGGCTTGAATGGAATGTGAGTAGATGGATGTGTTGCTCTTCTAACTTCTGACCAAACGATTGATCGGCCAAGCAAGGAACCTCCTTTTGGCCTAGATTCTTTCACTTCCTCGGGCTTGAGGATGGTTAGGTTTCGTACGGATGTTTTTGAGATTTTTAGGATTTTATGTAAAAATAATGCAATTAAACTAAATATGCGTATAAACGTAAAGACAAGAATTGAAGTGCGATAAAATAAATCAAAGCGATAAATAAAGCAAGAACGAGACAAAAGCGACAAGAACGATATAATGAAATAAACATGAAATTAAACTCAATTGAAGTGCGATAACAATGAAAATTAAAGTAATAGAAACAAACTTGAATTTAAATGACAAGAAATATAAATCGAAACAAGAATTTAAATGACAAGAAAAATATAAACTTACACTAGAAATATGAAGAACTCACTACACTATAAAGAGGGCACCACATATTTGCAAGAACTCAGCCGCATGCATATAATATATATTATATATATATATATATGACCATTAGCTTTTTGACCTGTGAACACTTCAGCCCATTTGCAGACCACCCAAAGGGCTCTAGCCGCATTCATCTACCTATTATATATATATATATAATAGAGAAATTGACGGCTTTACCCCTGTCTCACCTAATTTATTCACTAATATCCTTATTTTGAAACCCAATCACAAATGCCCTTTATAAAAACTCCTTACTGACAGCCTATTGCCCATCTTTCACTTTTGTTTAGTCGTTCTGAGCTCTCTCAAATCCTCTTTCACAATTTCTTGATCTCACTCACTCAGCCCTCTTCTCCTCTCTTCTCTCTTTCTTGCTCACACCCACATCGATGACAGTCACTGGCACTTCCTCAGAAACCTTAACCCACATCAGCGACGACGACCTTTCCACCTCCATCTCTCACTCTCTATCACCTCTTTCGACCTCCATGCCTAGAGATGGCTTCTCAGGTAGACAGCTTGGCTTTTCTCCTACACATTTGGGTTTTCTTCTCCTTGTTTCAATTTCATATATGGGTTTGGATTTTTGGTGTTTGATGTGAGTTCAAGTCCCTCCAAGTCAAATTTGGGTGAGATTGTACATAAATTTGTTGAAACATAATTGTGGGTTTAATTTAAAATTTTACTCTCTTTGTTTACAATTAATATTTTCAGCTTGTGTAGAGAATGTTATTTCAGTGTGATTATACAAGAACTTTTTGAACCAAAATTTTGAGATTGTGCAACAAATATTTCTCAATGTGTCTTAGGGAATATTATGCTTGAAGCTTGTCCAATCTACAATGATTTTGAAGATTTTCTTTTGCTTGTTGAATTTAATTACTGAGTTAGGTTTTTATTCTGACAAAAAACAATTGAAGAAACACAGTAATTTGGTTCAATGATCTAAATTTGTTTGTTCTGTTTTGGGATGTGATTTTTTGAATGTCTTGAGGTGGAGGATATCTCCAAAAGTGATTGTGGAGTTTGTAAGTTTTATGAGAATGCCAATATTTTAACAGAAGTTTGACATTGTAAAGTTGGGATATGTTGGATCTTGGTTTTCTCTATTTTTCATAATTCAATCTTGGATATGTTTTTGGTGCAGTCTATAGTCCTCAAGGTTGGTATCATGCCAAGATTGTGTTGGTGCCGTTCTTGGAAAACTTGAAGGTTTGACAGCTCTTGCATTTATCTAGTTCCATTGTCTTGCTCTTCTTCTTCTCTGAGACTGTGCTTCT
Organism: Prunus mume; assembly: GCF_029339155.1. Classification (NCBI taxonomy): domain Eukaryota; kingdom Viridiplantae; phylum Streptophyta; class Magnoliopsida; order Rosales; family Rosaceae; genus Prunus; species Prunus mume. The sequence continues at coordinate 14,962,797 of NC_142705.1, forward strand.
TTAACTATTTGAACAATGCCAAATGCACTATTGATGATTTCCTAATTTGTATTTTTATTCGCCTGCCAAGACACACATTCACTTTACCCATGTTTATAATAACTTGTATATTGCAATTGAGTAGTACGAAATTGTGTGCATGAATGTGAACTTTAATTTTGCAATGGTACTATCTTGTGAAAGTTTGCTATATGAATAATTGGGTCATTTAAAAAGGCCAACAATTTGTATGAAGATAGGGTTCTTGAAGGTCGTCCTTCACTAGAGAAATCATAAATAGATTTCTCAGAGGTATATATAACTCATCAAACTTCAAGCTCAGCTCTTAAATGATGTATATCATAATTTTTTTTCTTTCTTCTATTAAAAAATGTATATCATACTGCAGTTTTACATTTATTCACTCTATTTGTTGTAGTGCATGTAAATGTATGTGTATGATACTTGTAGTGCATGTAAATATGTCTGAACTTGTTTTGGTATTGGTTTATGTTATGAATTTTGGAATTGGTTTCTGTTTTGAAATTGGTTTCAGTTGTGATTGAATGTTATGTTTTTGTTTCCATTGTGATTGAATGATTTGCTTTTAATATGCATTTTTGATTCGTTTTATATAGATGGAAGATTGTCTTGTTTCAAGTGGCAACGTTCTCTTGGGGAGGAAATTGCTAACTTTCAGCTTAAATTCGGTTCTAAGAGGAGATGTCGTCGAATTTTGCTAATGTGTTAAAATTCCCGACCAAGAGGAGATGTAAATTTTTTTTTGCCACTTTCTTATGTATATCTTAAGATGTAATGAGATAACATTGTTAGTTCATCAATTTATGAAAGTCAAGTTAGAAGGAAATTTGTCAATCTCTAGTTTCCATGGTTTTATCGTTCCCCTTGCAAAGAAGAAAATAATACAAATGTAACCAAATCAATGATTTAATTGGCAAATGCCATGACAGATATGTATTGCACATGTATATCCCTTTATTGCTTGTGTATTGTCATTGTATAGCCTTTTATTGCTTGTGTATTGCTACTGTATTGCCCCCGTATATCTTTTTTTTTCTTCAAGTTTGTGTTGGAATAAATTTATAGGCGGAGTATGGAGTTTGTGTATTGCCATTGTATAGCCTTTTATTGCTTGTGTATTGCTACTGTATTGCCCCCGTATATCTTTTTTTTTCAAATCTGCGTTGGAATAAATTTATAGGAGTATGTGTTTTGCTATTGTATAGCCCTTTATTGTTTGTATATTGCTAGTGTATTGCCCCCGTATATCTTTTTTTTTCTTCAAGTTTGTGTTGGAATAAATTTATAGGGAGAACATGGAGTTTGTGTATTGCCATTGTATAACATTTTATTGCTTGTGTATTGCTACTGTATTGCCCCCATTTATCTTCTTTTTTCAAGTCCGTGTTGGAATAAATTTATAGGAGTATGTGTATTGCTATTGTATAACCCTTTATTGCTTGTATATTGCTAGTGTATTGCCCTCGTATATCCTCTTTTTTTTTTTTCAAGTCTGTATTGCAGGTATAAAGGTGGGGATGGGGATGGGGATGCGAATGGCATACCCACCCCTGATTCGACCCACTGAATCAGAAAATTTGAATACACAATATAGCCCCAAAAATAACATATTTTAACAACAATGTAGCACATAGAATACGCAAATACATACCAAATTAAGAAAATTTAACAGAATTCACAATCCACCGAACACCAAACCCAATACATATACAATTCAAATTCATAGTCCATAACAAACCAACACAATTCATAATGTATGTCCAACATTAGGTAATGGAACATTGTTTTTATATGTGCTTTTATTGTGGCCTATGTCATTGCTTCTTGAGCATTTTCTCCTTATGATATCCTCTCATTGCAAGGGAATCCTTAGCTTCTTTCGTCGGCTTGGCATGACCTTTGCATTAGGAGGACGCACAACTCTATTTTGGACATCTTCAGGAATAACCCATAGCTCTTGAGGCTGTACCGTGTAGATGGTATCTGAATAAACATCTAACCATGTATTTCGAGTGTAATAATGAGAAGCCATGGAGTATACATTTAGTTTCAAGAAATGACCAACTCCAACTACATGCTTGCAAGGTAGTTGCTCAAGCTGAAACTTCCTATAACTGCAAGTGTTATTCGTCAAATGTACGTGGCCGTCCATATCACCGTCCACGACATTATACTCTACGTGATTCAGTTTCACGACATTCATCCTTGAAGCACATTCCAACCTGCGTCTCAGCTTCGTCTCGTCAAAGTCAGGGCACAATGTTGATGTACATTTCAAAGCAAAATCACGACGTTTACTGAACCATTTCACAAGCAAATTGATGATTTCATCAATCAAATGCACCACTAGTAGCATCCTTGCGAACTGAAGGACTGAGTTGATTGACTCCGCAATATTTGTTGTCATTACATTGTATCGACGTCCATCCATGTGAGCTTTAGACCACTTGTGTAATCCTGCACTTTCAAGATACTGAGCAACCTCATCATTTCCCTTGATCTTGCGAAAATGACGATCAAATTCAATGATACCATAAGATTTTGCAGCTTGTTCAAAGTATAGCAATAATTTATCATGTTTTTTTCAATTCGAAAGTGTGTTTCATGTTCCCCTTCATATGGTAAACGCATATGCCATGTTGCGCCGTTGGAAAAACGTTGTGCCACACATTCTCTATGCTAATATTCCGATCAGAAATAATCAAAAGATTTGGACACTCACCATGGCTTCATGAAGCTTACTGAAAAACCAATGCCATGATGCATCCATCTCTAAATCCCCAATTCTAAAAGCAAGAGGATATATATTTCGATTTCAGTCAAATGCATTGACAACAAAGAGGACACCCTTATACTTACATTTTAAATGTGTGGCATCCACAGCAATGACTGGCCGCATCAAAGATTGAAACCCTCTAATACATGGCCCAACAGCCATAAAAAGATACCAAAAGTGATTGTTCTTATTGGTGTGGATGTATGTCTTTGTGCCAGAATTCACACGCTCTAATTTGTGACAATAAGCTGGAAGGAGAGAATATGCCTCCTCTACTGAACCTCTAGTGGACATTAGAGCTAACTCCCTCTATCTCCAAGCTTTGCAATAATTAATGGTAACACCAAAGTTTTGTTTCACATCTCTGATTATATAGCACTTGCATGACGATGCTTGTCATGTATAAAACTCATATCACATTCATGGACCGGATTATATTTCACAATCATGAAGTTCTTTTCTCCATAACTAGATGCACGAAGCCGCCATGGGCATGGACCTTGAGAACAAACCACAACCAATCGACTTTTGCAAGATTGCTTCACCTTAAATTCAAAGTGACCTCTCACTGCTGCCAACTGTAACTTGTTGGACAAGGCTTCCTTACTAGAGAAAATTTTCTCAACTTCCAATTTTGGATCCCAATTATTTCGTGAATACACGTTTTCAATATCTTCTTCATCATCATTTACAATACCCAAATTGTGCACGTTTTGTTCACCCATTTGCCTCCAATTATGTCGAATAGAAAGTTCAGACCTTGTTCCGAAACCCACCACACCCACTTGTGAAAATATCTCCGAATAGGCCAAAATAGGAGGGGCTAAGTGCATTTGCAAGCCATTCATTTCCGTACCATTATCACCACTATGCACCCCCTCCACCCATGTAAAATTAATCATGTCTAAATATTCTATTCCAAAATCACCATGTACATCACCATTGCTTTCAACTATGGCATTTGAAGAGCATGCCATCCGACTCATATCCGTTGTGATATGCATACGATCACCTACGACATTTGTCACTCCTCTGTCTTCTATGCTCACCAGTAAAGGAGCCACTTTTGAAGGAATTACATCACAAATGTACTTAATAAAAAATTTAACATCATCATTGTCCTCAATCTTGATATGCTTACACTCATTCGAGGATATTGAAACTGAGAACTTTAAACAAAGCTTGTCTTCCCTGTTGTTTGTATTAACAATCGTATGCACCTGTTCCAAAAGCTCACCAAACATGATGTTTCGCGAAACTATTATGCCTTTTGAGTCACCCCTTTTATATGTGCACATCTTCTTTGAGGTTACCCATTTTCCATTGTAGCAAACCAAAATTGCAATTGTGTCCATTTCTGACCATCATAAAATTTCCTTTTGTTAACATATGTTAAGCTACCAATAAAAAATCTATCAACTAGTGGATAAACCATATAGATAAAACATCAATTAAACATCAATAACCAACAATTTTAAAACATTAGTATTATGCAAAGTGAAACGGTTCAGCTAGCATAGCTCTGTTTCAAGCTCCAACAAGAAAGGCATGTATCAAGAACTCTTAAAGTTAAATCCAACCCAAAGCCATTAACCTAGGGTATCCTATTACTAACTAACTACTTACAAATTGCCAAACCTTGATTGTCCAATGTTGTTTCATATCGAATATCATACCACCCAAAAGAGTGAATACGTTACTTTCAAGGAGATCTGCAAGTCCCAATCTCATTCACAAAACAATGTATACATCATTTCAAAGACAAATTATAAGCACAAAACAATGTATCCAAGTCCAAGAGCTTAACAACCACATGAAATAGTTGGTAAATTTCATTCAATCACAGAAACAGCAAGCCACAACAAAAACCCATTAATATCTCATTCAAAACAGTAAAAGCAATCACCCAATAATCTCAATCAATCAAAGAAACCCAAAACAAAAACAAACAAACAAACAAACAAACAAAAAAAAAAAAATCAAAACTCACCACAGTGAAGATTGATGATGAAGGTGTCGTGGCTTTATGGTGGAAGTCGACAACGGAGGTGGCAAGTCAAGACTGTGGCTTCGTTGTGAAGGCCGACAACGGAGATGGCGAGTTGTGCCTTGGCTAGGGTCCAGTTCCAAATTTGGGGTTCAACCTTAAGGTTGAAATAATCTCATAGTTGGAAGACACAACTAAGAGGAGATAGAGTTAGGGGAGATTCTATGGTTGAGATGGATTTTATAAGGTTTGGCAGAAGGAAGAAGAGGAAGAGGAAGAGCAACGACTGAGAAAAAAAGAGAGTGAAGAATGGGCAATAGGCTGTCAATAAGGAGTTTTTATAAGGGGCATTTTTTATTGAGTTTCAAAATAAGGATATTAATGAATAAATTAGGTGAGTCAGGGGTAAAGCCGCCAATTTCCCTATAAAATAAGACAAAAACTTTCAGCCCAGTTTGCAAAGTACTCGTTTTGGCCGCACACCTATATATCTCTATATTTCAAATGTGTGTGTGTGTATATATATATATATATATCAACACAAAACAGGATGAGGAAGGCTTCAATTTGATGCAACAATCCAAGGCAATTGCATTTATATATATATATATATATATAATATAAATACAAAATTGGATGATGGAAGTTCAATAAAGCCCTGGCCGCATATCTTGAAGTTTCAGCCCCACTTATTTGAATATATGTATGTATATATAGAATAAGACAATTAAACTTCCAACCTAAAAAACCCTTCAACCGTTAACAAATTCAAAAAACTCCAGCCGCCATTCTCCAAAGCTCTATCTACTCCAAACCAAAATCCTTTCAGCCCAGTTTGCAAAGATACCAAATACCCCAGCCGCATATTCGTCCCAAGGCACTAGCTGCTCCAAATCTCGACCGACATGAGACTCCTTCAAGACTCGGCCGAGCTCTCCCAAGCTCTCCATCATTTCGGCAGCAAGAACCCCGACATTTTCGGTCGCTACCTCCTCCAATCCCGGCCTCCAAACCCCGAGCCGAGATCTTCCGCTTCATTCGGACTGCCCGGCTACGTCTCGCAAGGCCCATATTTCTCCGGCCGTGCCCATCCAATTCTCGTGCCCGGGTTAGGTAGATTTCTACCAACCCTAAATACTATTGTTACAGTAAAACGACTTACCTGGTTATACCAAATTGTAGCTGCTATGTGAGTTTTAAAACTCGTAAGTAAAGATGGATCAATGAGACCTACTCGAGATGGCTCAGTAGGCTCAACATCTACCTCAACATTACTATCATGACTAGTAGCTACATCTTCAACCTCTGTGTCAACATTACTATCAACGGCTACATCTTCAACCTCTATAGTATCCTCAAAGTGGTCTGGGGACCATGCTGGGGCTGGTCCTCTTGAGAGGCTAACCTCGCCGCTCTATGTCTCCTCATTGAGGCTGTGGACGCTGTTTATCAGGTCGAGATGATGAATCCTCAGTAGTACCTCTGATAGTCCTCTTCATATCTAAAGAAATAATATTAAGTACAAACTCAATAATGAATTTGGTAGATGATCACTAAAACAAGAAACAAATTCACTGAAACAGAAAACAAATTCAGTAGACTACCATTGAAAAACGGAAGCAGATCGGTGGACTACCACAAAAGGAAACAAATTCGGTGGTCAGCCACGAAAAAATGGAAACAAATTCGGTGGATTACTACCGAAACAAGGTAACGATTTTGGTGGGATTTACACAGATAAGTTAAGGAATGAGATTCATGAGGACAATTTAAGAAGAAAAATAGGGTGTAGTGAGTAATTTTAAATTTTACTAAAATTCAGTGGGATGTAAAGAGAATATGGGGTGTAAAGAGCAAATTTTGGAGTGCCAATAAAATCACCCAATAATAAATTATATCACTGCAAGTGGCATTGAATTTTGAGTTTTGGTGTAAGGCTTTCAAAGGCTTTTTTTTTGTTTTGGGTAAGGCTTTCAATGGTTTCACTATTATATTTACAATGACTATCAAGATGATTGTGAGTGCATATCTTATGAATTTAAAAATAAATAAAATTTTGGTACAGTCTTCATATATTTTGAGAATTCCCTAATTTGTGGGGATTGAGTTTTTCCTTAACTATGTGGGTAATTGTTGGAATTTTTGTGGACATATGGTTGGAGTTGTGTGATCGTTTTGCACAGGAGTCTAGAAGGGATGAACTGCTGAGCTCCATTGCATACGGGCTCTGGCGGCTATGGAAGTGCCAAAACAGTTTGGTATTTGAAGGGATTCCGATTCACCCAGCTGAGGCTATGGAGATCATGATCAAGCAGCAAACTGATTTTTTGCAGACTAGGGAGAAGGGAAAGGAGACGACACCCATCCAAGGAGGTGGCGGAGAACATCGAAGCATGAGCACTCAACAATGGTCCTGCCCTCTGATGGATTTTGTTAAAATCAATTGTGACGGGGCATGGACGTCACAAACTTTGCGTGGTGGGTGGGGTTGGGTGATACATGATGCATCTGGGGTGTTTAAAGGGGCTGGGGGTGAAGGAGGTGTGTGATGCAAGATCGCAATAGTTGCTGAAGCTCCCCCAGGGTGCAAGTCACATGTACTCTTGGAGAACTCACCTATTGCATAGTATTATGTTGCCCATATATAAATATATACTTTCATTGTTTTTTTAATGGTAAAATTTTGAAAACCTTGTGGGGGATTGTTGGAATTTTTAAAGGTTTTAAAAATTTAACTGTTTTGATTTATTTAATTATTTTGGCTATTTTATTTTATTTATTGTGCGGGTTATGAATATTTAATTTTCAGGTTTTATTTCTATATTGAATGCCTTAATTTTCTAGTTTAATATGGTGAAGGTTACATGTTATTGGATGCTTATAAAAGGCCACTCCTTCTTCACATTTGAACAACCACAACATCATCAGTATATCACATACCACAATCACCACCACAATCTGATTATCTCCTTTTCTACTTTTATATATATTCTCTATTTTCTATTAGTATTTTTGGGCAATGGTTATGTGACTTGGAAACATATCTGTCTGTGAACGTGCTCATAGCGGATCTTGAGTTTGTGTATTAGGGTTGTATCTTGGAGTCTTGTAGACCGTCAGTATCTACATGTAGGGAGGCTACAAAGACTTTAAGACAACGTCTTTAACGTGCTTCATCGTACCAAGCTCACCTTCTTACTTATAATTTATTTTGCTTTTACTTACCTATAAATATGTTTTTCTTCATTTTCATTGTACCTTAATAGCTTTCCAATTTGTTTATATGTTATTTATAATATAAGGTTTTTGTATTTGGCTTTACGAAAGAGAAAAACTATATTTTTTATAACATCATATTCCCATAATCTCATTGCTAGGTAGTTGGACAATTCTTCCATTGTCAGTGCATACAGTTGATGCTTCCAATCATGACTGGGAAACCTCGAGCCTTGGCTTTTTGTAGAAGCCTTTGGAGGTCCATAGCCATAGGTTTGCGGAGGTAATCCCTCATGTATAGAGTTTCGATTGCATCACAGAATCTGACCAAGCTCTCTAGGAAAGTGGATTTCCCCATCCTAGCAATCTCATCCACTGGTCTGTAGATGCGCCAAACACCAGCATCCATAAAGAAGCTGTAAACTTTTGTTCCGGAAGTGCAAACATAATGCATGATTTTATTGAACAAATGGGACTGCGTTCTATATCGCCCTTGAAAATCAACAGTAGAGTACAACAAATTTGGGATAAAGTAATCTTCCAAGAGATTTTTACCCTGAGAATGCTTATATTTGTCCATGTTCGGGCCACGGCCGACTTGTGAACCATGGTGGGCTTGGCTTGATTGATCGGAGACACCAGGGCTCGACACGTAGCTTGTAGCTGTTGAGGAAAACAGGTTGACGCCAGGTGGCATCAATCCACGGGATTTTGAAATTTTTTTACCATTGGCATGTGTACGACATGCGCCAACATAAAAAATTTGAATCACTTGCGCTGAAGCCACCGTGTCGCAGCCCTCGTGCACGAGCCCGGCTAGATCTGCTTTGCGCTTGCCCGGTTTGGTGGCCCCACCATCGGCCGGGCTCTGAAGCTCACAAAACGCCCCCATTTTTGCTCGGGCTAGCCTTCATAGGTGAAAGTGCTCTTAAAGCATCTTGAAGCGAGTATGTATTAAATGAGTTGGCTAGCCCCATAAGCAAATGAGTCATGTTGTTCCATTGGTTTATATTTTCAATGGTATTGTATTGATTGTTTTTAGTCTGTGTGTTTGTAATTTATGGTTATGGAATTAACTTGTCTTCGAAATCTACTATTTTTAGGGTTAACTTTTTCATGAAATAAGTAAAAAGTGACAATATATGAATTTAAATGAAAATACTTCCCTTTCGGCTAGAAAAGATAAAGAATCTGAACTTGATAATTTAATATTTTCATTGTAACCATTGGATGAAAATCAAGTACAATCAATATTCGATCCAAAAAAAAAAAGTACAATCAATCTACGTTTATTTATGTATAAAATTGATGTTCACGTAAACTCTAAAACTCACTCTATCTATTACAGAATTCTAAGACGGATCCTAAAGTTGAAGTTACACCTAAGTTGAAGTTGAAGTTACACTCTAAAACTCTTATAAGAGCATCTACAATGGGGGGATGTATGTTAAATATACACCCGTTGTGATCAGAATCACCTGCAATGAGAGGGTGTAAATTGATGTATAATTACATCATCACCATGAGATGTAAATTTAGATGCAATTGTACATCTATTTTTACATCTTTTGCAAGTGGGACTCACCCGAGAAAAGAAGAGGAAAAGTGAAGGAAAGTCAGCATAAAAGAGTAGGACCTGCGGCTACAGTAATTGCTGGACAAAAATTCACATGCGGAGCAATTTTTTGGTTGTCATGTCCCCCGCCCCCAAACAAAACGGCTAGTTTGCAACAGCCAATTGAATTGTCAAAAAGAGGAAACAGCCAACAGCCAACATTTAATCAGACAGCAGCTTTAAATATTTTTGGATGAAATCATATATTCTACAAATTTAAATATTTTTAGGTCTATTTGTTTGAAAAAAAAAAATTAACTTAATACAAAAAAAAAATTAATTTTATAAAGTAAACACAAAAACGAATTAAGACAAACAAATCAATTATACATCTTTAGATTTACATCGTTTCCCATTGGAGCAAAAAATGTATTTACACCCCTTGGAGGTGTAAAGGGGATGTAAAAGTGGCTTTACACCCAAAATAACCCCCCCTCCTCCCCAATTGTGGATGCTCTAAACAAGTGTCCCTAAGTGCAAGTGCAACCCTCCAAGCATGGAGTACCCATGCAAGGAAATGTTACACAAACAAACAGATTGGAAGGAAAGTAAAACTTTGGCCGAAGTGGGTAAACTAATGACTCATATGATGAGAACTAATCAGTTCTTGGAGCAATTTGTTGTTTTTAACTTTCAAAGTCTATGAAGGCAGACAATATATGAAATTCAATGAAGATAGGCCTCCTCCTCCTAGTTAGAAATGATAAGGGAATGCGAAGTTGATAAGATAATGTTTTCACCTTAATGGTTAGATGAAATAAGGTATAGTCAATCTAAGCCGTTTATTTATGTGTAAAATCAATTCATGTGAATCCTAAAACTCACTACATTTATTACCAAACAATAGCTTCATCTTCTCAATGCACCAAATGCGTCCAACCAAAGACCAAGTTACGCCTAACTTCTGCAAGCCTATCCTACAGGCAAGTGTCCTTGTTGGGTATGCAAGGAGGCTTCCGGATAAATCCTGACAATATGGAATACTACCATTCCCTGACCCTCTCTCCCTCAAGGCCCCCATCCCGCAAGTAGCGTCAGTCCTGTGTCAAGTGTTTCTCTTAGGAGTTTGATTAGTGAAAGTGTTTTAAGTCATTTGACATTGTTAGAAATAAAGAATATTAAAATAAAATAAAACATAATCCAATTTGTTGGATTAACGGTGTGAAATGATAATCTATGAACATTATCTCAAAGAATTATTTCTTGGGTTCTGAATTGTAATGCTAATTTGTTGTTTGTGCTCCCCAAATTTGACTTGAATTTTGTTTTGTTTTGTTGTTTTGTTGTTTTGTTGTTTTTTTTGTTTTTGTTTTTGTTTTTGTTTTTTCCGGTCTGGAGACTTGTTCAATGATCAGATGTCCCCAAATTAGGAAGAAAAAAAATAGGGTCATTGTTTGGTCACAATTCTGATGCGAGTATGCTTTAAATGAATGAGGCCTACTCTTGGATGAGCTTGTGAATTATATGCTGGTTATGTGCTTGCTGAGGTCTAATGGTAGTGGCAAGCTGATGTGTTACTTTTGGTTGGTGAAGAAGCTGTGTGCCGGTGGTGGCCGAGTCCATCCGCCGGCCTTTCTTGTCGTGGCTGCTGTCACGTAGGGTCATCGAAAAGACACTTCTTTTCCTCCCTGTTTTTTGACGCTCCAAACACAAATAAATGTGAAGCAACAATCAAAGAAGCAATTTAAGTACTCGTCGAGGCTGCATTCTGTATTCTAATTTCTGCAGAAGGCAATACAAAAAACTAAAAAGAGGGGAGGGCATAAGGCAAACCCTGAGACAAACATACAACACTTCGTATGTTCTTTAATGCTTTTCTCCAAATACATCACTGAATGCAGGTTCTGTAAGATACTACAGGAAAAAATTTAACCCAATTACCATCAAAAACGTTATCTATGATTAAAAATCTATAATGTAGCAGAATTTATTAATCCAGCTCAAATCTAAAAACTACGAATCTATGTTCACGATCTTATGAATCCAACTTCCATGTCTCCAGTTACTTCTGCATCATGACCTGTGGAAACAAAAGGAATAACATGAACCAAGTCAAATATTAAATTTTTTGTTTTTGTTTTTGTTTTTGTTTTGTTTTGCTAAGAAGTCAAAATTAACTGGATGTGTGTGATACACTGCTAAACAAAACCAACCGTCTAAAAAGGACTGAAAATATCTAAATAAAAGACAAATAGTCCTTAATATCCCTCTTGCAGTTGCAATGGCTAATAGATCAAGTATTAAAAATAAATAATAATGTTATTAAACTGAATTTTGTGAAATTTTTCCCATGAAAGTCGAACAAAATAAACTATTGCACCTCCAAGCTTCAGGTGATAATAGGCTTAATAAAACATTAGCTTATCAATGTCCAGATTTACTTGGTACTATTCTCTTCAATAAAGATTTCCAGGCTTATTCAAACTATTTAAATCTGACTCTGACTCTGGCAAACCAGGGGATTGATCTCTTTAGGGCGTGTTTGACTGCTATGTAGAGTTTCATTAAATTCTAGCTTTCTAACATGCTCTCAATACACACAGACGAGAATTTTTTGCAACAAATACAAAACACAAGAAAATTTCGGAATGAACAATCACCACAGTAACCAGAAGGCGATAAACTCTCAAGCCTATCATTTTTTACCACACAAATTATGCTAACAAGAACAAATATCCACATAGGAAAATGCATGTGTCCAACAAGTCCAATAATTTTAAGATCCTAACTTATATCTTTCTATCGTTTGCAAGAAATTTAACAAATTGAGTGGATAAGATAAAATAAATACAGTTCATTTTATCTCCCTTTTAAAGGAAGAAAATGCCCCATATGAAAGGAAAATAAAATCCCACAATCATTATGAGTTACAAGTTATAACTCACTTTTTCTCCAATTTGTCATCAGCATCTCTCACTGCCTGAACAAGATGATGTATCCGGTATTGGAGTTTAGCATTTTCTGCAGCAAGCTTCTTGTTCTGCAAGTCACCAAAAAAACAACAAAGAATTTAGATCATTCATTACTTCCCAAATGAGACAAAAACAAGATACAGGAGACATTGATGATACCTTTTCTTGTTCTAAAACCATCTCAGCACATGTATCTTTTAGCTTTGACTGGATTTCATTGATCAATTCGGAATAATCCTGATTTGCCGAATCTGCAGGATGACCCTTCTTGGCTGCAAGGGTGGCCTCAAGTCTTGCTAATCGCTCCTTTATAACAATGGTGCCAAGTTAGCAAGATTACAGGGGAAAACCCGTAGTTTCAATCATCAAACAAAATCATATAAACTTGATGCATATACTTTTGATCGGAAACAACTCATCCACAAGAATTATTAGAACTATACTGGAAGCAATAAAACAGAAAATTATTCCAAATATGAAAAGAATATATATCATAAAAAAAACATGTCTTGTATCATTTGCACCCATCTCAATCAAACAGATATCATCTATCAGCACATCATTAGTCCATAACAGAGAGGTTTATTTCTGGTTTCTTCAAGTCTTCTGTCAGATCAGTTGGAGCAAAACCAATAAGAAAATGGTGGTATACAAACTCCCACAGTTTGGACGAAAAGTCAAAGTGAATATAAATTTTTCCAATGCTAGGTATTTAGGGACAAGGTCTTGAAACCATCGACTCCAAACTATATATTTAGCTTTGCACGGAAAGTAGTTGAGTACTATCAGAGAATGTACCATCTGAAGGTGAAGGCTAGGCTTTTTTTGGTATTCATGAATTACAGTAATTGTTCGCTTCCCTTTTTTTAACTACTTAAAAATAAAAATTATATACAGGAATTATGGAATTGTTATGCAGCGCTTGTTACAATCATATGGACTTGTGGCATATTTTTACACTGAATTGGACATTTTCGCCGATACTGAAGTCTTGTAAACAGAGCAGTATATTAATCTAAGAACTAAGTGGGAGAAGTTGTAGACCTATCTTTATTCACCGACGACGAAGCTGAAATCATAGAAATCATTTGCTTCATAAAAGGAATATCAGATTGGTACTCATCAAATGCATAAGCCACTTGAAAGATTAAAAGCATTATTGTTTCCTTATTTCTGATGAGAAACAGAATTGGTGTTGAGTCATAGATTTTCCGTTCTTTAGGAACCAAAGAAACAAAAACAACCACTTACGCACTTATTTAGCATACTGCATAATAGCTCTATGAAGTACAATTTCATTATTGATAACGAAATCCACACCACAAAATGCAACATTTAGATTTTGTTTTTTCCCACAACCAGTAGAAACCAGCTCAGAAAGAAAAATTCTCAAACAAACTTATTGGGATAAAAGCCAATTATGAAACCAATCAAACCCGAATCACTAGCACTACCACCGATTACTGACACCATTGACCCCCACCTTCACAATTCAGCCAAACCCCATATGTACACTGACAGGATTCGAACACACATGTATATATGCATGTACATTTTTGTCTTACAGTTGAGAAGCAAAGAAAGCCTATTATGAATGACATCAAGGTTTTAAGCTATGAAAGCAAAAACTATATGTATAGATGTATTTATGCATAAGCAAGTAAAAACGTGGGTAACCTCGGCTTGAGAGGCTCTCTGGTAAAAGGGCTTCAAGGTCTCTTCGAGGACGCTTAGATTCTCAGACGCCATCTTTGGAGTTTGGTGCCCAAGACTTTCCAATAAGACGAAAACTCCGGCAATGGGTTTCCTCAGATTCTTCAGAATAGCTTCAGCTGAAAATTTTGACCAAAACGAAGGTTTATATACGCGTGTAGAATGGGGCCTACTCAACATTTTCGCTAGTTTAATACAAATTTAGGTTTTTTTATTCTGGAATTGTCCCTAAACTTGTTACAAGTGTTCATTTCAGTCCTCACACTTGGAAATCAATCAATTTGGTGTTTAATAATCTTTTGGTTCACACCTTAATTTGGTTTTTTTCATTACATTTCATTAAAATCTTTGTTCACATGACAAAATTTAAAAGATAATATTCATATAAATACAAACTATCCACTCGTGAGGCAAAATGTAGCTAATGTCTTTTACTCAATAAGGTCATTTGCTCTCTTTGTAGAACTAAATGTCAAATTGTAAGTAGAGATTAGATGACAACAATGATAAATTTGCCACATTAGATTGAAATAAAAACATGTAGTACATGAAATAGATTTGAAATGATTATATGCAATTAGTCATTTAAAATTCATTTGTTTTTTTACCTTTTTTTTTGGGTCAAATCTTGGTATATATGAATTGTAATAAGGGTTAATGACCTAAATGGTCCTCCAACTATCGCTCCATTATCATTTTGGTCCACCAACTAAAATTTTCAATTCAAACGTCCTTAAACTTTTTATTTTGTACCAAGATGGTCCATCCGTTAAAATCTGTGTATTATTCCATGAAATCGAGGGACAAAACCGTATTTTTAAGTGAGTATCCTCCTCTAAAAGGGTTATTGATCATGTTCACCCGTTCTTGGTTTACTCCTATGATGGAAGGGCAAAGTTCCCCACTGCCTTGAGAACCATAAACTGGTCAACAAGTAAGCTTTCTTTGGTGTGCGAGCGTGCCACTGCTAGCAAAATTTCTAGCAGACTTGGTTTGGAATGGATAACTTGCGTCCCAAGTTACTGATTTCTGCAAACAAACGATTGTGAATTTGGGTGAGGAATATCTCCCAAGTAAGTTCTTTTCCTGCCTCAGACTGGTGAGGACTTTAACAATTTATCTCAGTATAAAGAGGTTGCCTTGGCCAGAATGGTTTGAAGGGCAAAGTTCCCCACTGCCTTTTACAAAAATATAACAGTGAATACTTATACTAGAGGAAGATGAAGGGATAGCCGGGACTTTATTTCTGTCGAGATAGAAGGTTCTGTCCGACTGGATCGAGATGCCCGGCCGGACGGGACGCTAGGTTAGATGGACCGTTGACAACCTTGGCTGCTAGGCTTCAACTTGTAAATCGATACCAAAGGCTGATTCTGGCAGAGCTTTGATGTACCTCATGCTTTTGTGAAGCTTTTGAGTGAGCAGAACGCAATTTTCTCAATCTGCACGGGCAGGAGTGATTTTGGGGGCTTCATGGGCTAGAGACTGCACTGTGAATTTTGTTGAGGTTTTCCATACTTGGAGGAGACTCAAACCCTGCCTGTTTTGATTTGCTGAACCAAATTTGTAACGAGAGAAATCTCGTTTTGAATGACTTGTTTCTTAAATCTGGATTTTGTGGATTCTGATCTGGAGCTGGTTTCACTTGAAATTCAAGTGAGCTTGTTGGTTGATTTTGAACTTGTCCTTTGACGGTTTTCTTGTGTAGGATCTTTGTTTGATTGGGTGATGAGTTTTTTTGTGTGTCTCTACCCTGTTCACTCATTCTTGTATTTATAGTAAACTGTTTTTCTGGAGTAGGGTGATTCTGTTTATTTATTGGGCGGCAAAGATATCTCCCCCTCTTTCTTTTTTAATGGAAAGAAAGAAAATAAGATTTCTTCAGTTTTGGCAGATAGGCTCTCAAATAGGCAATCACTTCCCTGATTTTCTTGAAAAAGAACCTAATCTCTTTCCCAATTTCAACTGCACCTTGTGAGATTTTACCCGAATCTTTGGATGTGTGGCTTTCGTTCATCTCCACAAAAATCAACATAGCAAACTTGATCCATGTGCGCTTCGTTGTGTTTTTGTGGGTTATGCCACTCATCAGAAAGGCTACCGTTGTTATCACCCTCCTACCCGACGTACCTATGTCACTTTGGATGTGACCTTTCTGGAATCTGAGCTGTTCTTCCATGACTCATCATCCAATTCTACGCTTGGGGAGATACGAAATGAAGAGCAGAATTGGAGCAACTTGGAAAAAGAAGAAATTCTCCTATGTACAG
Organism: Prunus mume; assembly: GCF_029339155.1. Lineage (NCBI taxonomy): Eukaryota > Viridiplantae > Streptophyta > Magnoliopsida > Rosales > Rosaceae > Prunus > Prunus mume. The sequence continues at coordinate 14,979,307 of NC_142705.1, forward strand.
ACATAATTGATCATCCCGAGTCTGGAGCACAAAATTACTCTCTGCTGAAAAGCGACCAATCGCCCATTCATAGCGATCAATTACCTGACCCACCTGATCCATACGAAGATATTTCTGATCCGAGTCTCACACCTACAGACAATACAAAACAACAAGATGAAGACCCCTCTAACTCAACAGTACCAACAGACCAATCTCCTGAGAATATCCTTGAGGTAACTACTCCTACTAGACTTGTGCATTTAGAGGATAAAACTATTGGATATCAATTACCTTTCAGGCAAAATCGTGGGAAGCCACCAAATCGCTATTCACTTGATATTGGCAAGACATCCAAGTATCCAATTGCAAATCATGTATCTACTGAGAAGCTGTCTGAACCACTCAAGGCTTTTGTGCATCAGTTGTCTGCTATCCATATTCCAACCAAGGTCTCTGAAGCATTGAAAGATCCTAAGTGGGTCCAAGCTATAAAAGAGGAGATGAAAGCTCTTGAGAAAAATCAGACTTGGACATTGGAAACTATACCACGAGGAAAAAAGACTATCGGATTTAGATGGGTGTTTACTATAAAACACAATGCAGATGGATCTATCGAGCGGTACAAGGCAAGACTTGTGGCAAAAGGGTACACACAGACCTATGGTATAGACTATGAAGAAACCTTTGCTCCAGTTGCAAAGTTAAACATCGTCAGAGTCTTATTGTCCCTTCAGCTAATTTGGATTGGCCACTACACCAGTTTGATGTAAAGAATGCTTTTCTACATGGCGAACTCACGGAGGAGGTGTACATGGACATTCCTCCTGGTTATAATACTACTCAGACTGGAACAGTTTGCAGGCTACGAAAAGCATTGTATGGGTTGAAAACAGTCACCACGTGCATGGTTTGGACGGTTCACCATGGCAATGAAGAACAATGGTTTCAAACAGTGCAACTCAGATCATACTTTGTTCTTGAAACATCGGAAAGGGAAGGTAACAACATTAATAATTTATGTTGATGATATGATTATTACTGGGAATGATAAACAGGAAATATCACAGCTACAAGACTATCTGGCTACAGAGTTTGAGATGAAGGATCTAGGTGGACTCAAGTATTTCTTGGGAATTGAGGTGGCTCGATCGCAGCAAGGCATATTTCTCTCTCAAAGGAAATATGTCTTGGACTTGTTGACAGACACAGGAATGCTAGATTGCAAACCTGCGGACACTCCTATTGTTCAGAATCATCATCTTGGAGAATATCCGAATCAAGTTCCAACTAACAAAGAAAGATACCAAAGGTTAGTGGGAAGATTAATCTATTTGTCACATACTCGACCAGACATTGCTTATGCAGTGAGCGTTGTCAGTCAATTTATGCACTCTCCAAGTGAAGACCACATGAATGCAGTTCTTCGGATACTTAGATATTTGAAGTCTGCACCTGGAAAAGGACTTATGTTCTCAAAGCATGGTCATCTAAATATTGATGGTTATTCAGATGCAGATTGGGCAGGTAATGTAACAGATAGAAAATCCACATCGGGTTACTTCACATTTGTGGGAGGTAATTTGGTGACATGGAGGAGCAAGAAACAGAATGTAGTAGCTTTATCCCAGAAGCCGAGTTCAGAGGCATGACTAAAGGGATTTGTGAACTTCTTTGGTTAAGAAAGTTGCTTACTGAACTTGGGTATAAACCTACATCAATAATGAATCTCTTTTGTGACAACAAGGCTGCTATAGCCATTGCACAGAATCCGGTTCAAAGCATGATCGTACTAAACATGTTGAGGTGGATCGACACTTCATCAAACAGAAGCTTGAGGCTAAAGTGTTTCAGTTTCCTTTTGTGAAATCCGAGGATCAATTGGCGGATATTTTGACAAAGGCGATTTCCAGTAAAGCATTCCACAATTCACTGGATCAGTTGGGCATTGGCGACATCTATGCACCAACGTGAGGGGGAGTGTTGGCGTGACTTGTGGATATTGACTTACTTTCCTTACACACTAAGGATTCCTATTTTATTTGTAATTGATTTAGTTTAATTCCTGATTTCCTACTGTAAATAGATTTAGGAATTTATTATTTACTTGCCCATTCAGGTTTTGTTGTATTATAAATATGACCTCCTACAAGGAGAAGAATACATAGAAAATTCCCACAAACAAATATTCTCTTATAGTTTTCATATTTTAGCATTGATTTCATTTTACAATCAAGAAGACTCTGTTACTAATCGGTTAAGGGTATGTGCTTTCAGTTCTCTTTATGCCAGTTTTGGTTTCTAAGAGTTTGAAGAGAAACTAAGGAGATGAGAATTGAACTTTACGGTTTCTGTTTATGTAGTTTCTTAAAAACGAAATCATCAAGTCACAGAAAACAGCAGAGTATGATACGTTTGGAATGTTATTCCTTTCTTTTACTTTGTTTCTTGGAATTTAAAATTAGAATGAAATTATATGTGATTGCATCTTTTATTCCTTAATTATACAAACCTCTGTCTTAACTTGTGTGATACTGTTTTAGAATGGAGTGAGGGGACTGATGTTCGATGTGTACGATTTCGAGAACTATATCTGGCTTTGCCATTCTTTTCGGGGGCAATGTTTCAACTTCACTGCATTTGTAATCTCTCTTCCATCTTGTCAACTTAACACTTATTCTTCTTTTGTGTGAATTTTGGCTGTAAATGAAATTTTGGGTTTTGCCAATTACTTGTTCCTTTTAAAATTTAATATGTGATTTACAATTTTGGCTGTAAATGAGAATTTGGTAGATTATTGTGCAGTTGATTGAAGAAGTTAGAAAATTAAAGTTATGCACTTAACGAACTGCTCTATTTTTGCTTTTCACTAATTTGCTGCTCTAGGTAAACATCGATTTGTCTTCCCTCTTTGTGCCAAAAGATAGACAACTCCAATTTTGCTGCATATATTTTTATTTTCTGTTATGATTGTTAGTAAGTAATCTCTATCAAGTCAGCCAACCAGCTTTCATTTTTGTTTTTTGGTAATTATATCAAGGATTTTGTTATCATGTTTATATGATGTGAGAGAGGTATTTTTGGTGCTGTAAATTGCTAATCACTAGTGATTTTGAATTGTTGTTTCAGTGTTTTCACTATTACAAAGTTAGCTCGTTGGTGCCCTCTGCTATCTTAACTGTTCATGAACTTCACTGTTTAGTTTAGTCTCTACCCTGATTACATGTTAACAATTCCAAAAATTAATTATTCAAATTTTGTCTTTCTTTTCTCACTGTGCGTTTCTGGGTTGTTATAGTGCCTTTGGATCTGATTATATATAAATACCCATGAGGCCTCTGATTGTGTGTGATTTAATTGTGGTGGGAACTTCACATAGGACTTGGCAAGCAAGTCGATGTTTTAGTAATTTGTTGGTTATCTAAAGCCTGTATTGCAAGCATTAGTGCCTGGTATGAAGCACTCGTTTCAGTCTCTTAAGATGTGCCATGTAGAAACCCGGAGATCATTTATCTACTCTTTATGTTGGTATTTCTTTGAATTCCAAATACTGAAAGGTGAATGTTTAGACTCAACTTTAAGAACTTGAAAGGGAAAAGGGGTCTGTTGTGTACAAAAATTTATTAGGTATGTCAAAATAAAGCTTATGTGCTATTTTTGGTGTATATGACTTTTTTTTTAATTCCATAAATGAAAACCCAACGCCTTTTAACAAAGTTATTTTCTTTCTGTTTTGCTTGTGTTTAAGGTCAGGATCGTGGAGAACAAAAGAAAGGTTTTCTTAGGCTGTGTTGCTCGTGATCTTCTAAGTGCTAGATAACTTAGTTCATTTTGAGTATTTTTAGTTTTAAATGTAATTTTTATTGCGATTTAAATATCATGTTATAATGGATAGATTTGCAGGTTGTAACTTTGTATATTCAATCATTGTATCTAATTATATTTATTTTAATTAGTTTGCAATTTCAATTTTCAATTTATTTTTTAATATATTTATTTTATTATTAGGTTTAGCTCAGTTTAGCTACTGAATTGGTTATGTTGGTTGTTGATTGATTGCAAATAAAACAGATGGAGGAAAGGGTAATTGTACACCGTTGTCTAGTTTTTGTATCATGGGACGTGCAATTGCATAGTCTCTTTAACCTAAACTGGAATACAATTCATTTTTAATGACTTTTGTAAACTAGGATACGAAATTGCATTTACGCAATAATACCCTATATATGCAATTATTACCATTTGTACGAACAAATTTCACTCTCTTGTTTTCTCGAAATACACAAACTAGTGTAGATTTAATAAGCAAGTGAAACTTTTTCGGGTTTATGGAACTCAAATGGTTTTTCAGGTTCTTGTACTCGAGATTGATATTTTAATCATTACCCTTAACATGGATAATGATGAATCCAATTTATGCACCTCACAAAGGTAAGGCCAATGATTAAAATATCGGCCGTACAGATAATATCGGGCCTTCAATTTATGGATATTTTGGGGGATATATCGTTATCGTTTTAGGTATCGAGAAAAAATCAACAAAAATGACATATATATGCATTGAAATACATAATTTTGGTATAAAATTTTCATAAATGTTATGTACATTATCAATGAATGTATTGAACAAATAAAACTCAAAATTTACTAATAATAAGATATACATATGATGAAATATAAGCGGTATGTAAGACACGTTAATGAAAAATTTGAAAATAAAATGTTGATTATAATGAATAAACCATGCACAAATTCATAGTTTGTTTAAATATTGGATTACAATTTAGATAAGTGTCCATCTACATAAATGAAGAGCGTCTGTGAGGTTCAAACAATGAGGAACAACCATCTAGATTCATACAATAGTCCTACCAAGTCATGTAACCTGAGCAGTTTGTAAGCCATGTTTGAACACGGTGCACATAGGTCTCTCTTAAGCTCCCATATATGAGATAGTTAGGATTAACAACTAGTAGGCAGGGGCGCCCTAGCATGGTGCAAGTGGGGCCACTGCACAGGGCCCCTGATTTTTGAGGACACCCGAAATTTTTTTACTTTATATAATATATATTAATATCATAACAATTGTATATATACTCCAACATGCAACACATTGACACAAAAGTGTATTTAGTGGAGTTGGTTTCTAGTGCATATCCCTAGGTACAAGGTCTAGGTTCGAATCTTAGTTATGTGAATATGTTTCTAATTTTATTCTCTTTTTATTGTAAGAACAAAATTTTAAATAGTTTTATAAAAGAAGCACATGAAAAATACAAGGGAAAATTAACAATAGTATATATCACACCCATATGCTTTCTCCTTTTAAAATTAAAAAAAAAAAAATTTACTTTCTTTGACTTAAAACAAAACAAAAATAAATAAATACTTCATGTCTTCTTCTTTCTCGTGAACTCTTTTTTTCTTACTGAACATTTACTGAATGTTTGCATGAACAAATAGCCAGTTTGTTTGAAAAAGTAAGTTAGTTGGGTCCATTTTTCTGGGGAATGGGCAACTTTACTCAACGAACGCAACCCCTTGCATTCGCGTGAACAAATAACCCATTTGTTTGAAAAAGTAAGTTAATTGGGCACATTTTTTCGAGGAACGGGCAACTTTATCCAGAGAACACAACACCTACGTTTGCGTGAACAAATAGACCGTTTATTTGATAAAGTAAGTTAGTTGAGCCCATTTTTCCGGGGAACGGGCAACTTTACTCAATGAACACAACACCTGCGTTCGTGTAAACAAATAGCCCGTTTGTTTGAAAAAGTAAGTTAGTTGGGCTCATTTTCTGGAGAATAGGCAACTTTACTCAACCAACGCAACCCCTGCGTTCGTGTGAACAAATTGCCCATTTGTTTGAAAAAGTAAGTTAGTTGAGCCCATTTATCTGTGGAATAGACAACTTTACTCAACGAACACAACCCCCTATGTTCACATGAACAAATAGCCCGTTCGTTTGAAAAAGTAAGTTAGTTGGGTCCATTTTTCCAGGGAACGGGCAACTTTATTCAACTAACGCAACCCCTTGCGTTCAAGTAAACAAATAACCCGTTTGTTTGAAAAAGTAAGTTAATTAGGCACATTTTTTCTGGGAACGGGCAACTTTCCTCAATGAATGCAATCCCTTGCATTCGCATAAACAAATAACTCATTTGTTTGAAAAAGTAAGTTAGTTTGGCCCATTTGGCTGTGGAACATACAACTTTACTCAACCAACGCAACCCCATGTGTTCTCGTGAACAAAAAGGCAGTTCGTTTGAAAATGTAAGTTAGTTTGGTCCATTTTTCAGGGGAACGGGCAACTTTACTCAACTAACGCAACCCCTTGCGTTAGCGTGAACAAATAACCCGTTTGTTTGAAAAAGCACGTTAATTGGGCACATTTTCCGAGAAACGGGCAACTTTACCCAACAAATGCAACCCTTACATTCGAGTGAACAAATAGCCAATTTGTTTGATAAAGTAAGTTAGTTGGACCCATTTTTCTGAGAAACGGGCAACTTTACTCAACGAACTCAACACTTGCATTCGGATGAACAAATAACCCGTTTATTTGAAAAAGTAAGTTTGTTCGGTCCATTTTTTCGGGGAACAGGCAACTTTACTCAACGAACGCAACTCTTTGCATTCACGTGAACAAATTCCCCGTTTGTTTGAAAAAGTAAGTTAGTTGGGCTCATTTTTTAGAAAACAGGCAACTTTACTCAACGAACACAACCCCTGCATTCGCGTGAACAATTAGCTTATTTGTTTGAAAAAGTAAGTTAGTTGGGCCCATTTTTCCGTGGAACAGACAACTTTACTCAACGAATGCAACCCCATGTGTTCTCATGAACAAATAGCCTGTTTGTTTGAAAAAGTAAGTTAGTTAGGTCCATTTTTCCGGGGAACATACAACTTTACTCAACAAACGCAACCTCTTGCGTTCTCATGAATAAATAATCCGTTTGTTTGAAAAAGTAAGTTAGTTGGGCACATTTTTCCGTGGAACAAGCACTTTACTCAACGAGCGCAACCTCCTGCATTCGCCTGAACAAATACCTCGTTTGTTTGAAAAAGTAAGTTAGTTGAGTCCATTTTTCCTGGGAATGAGCAACTTTACTCAACTAACCCAACCCCTTGCGTTCATATGAACAAATAGCCCGTTTGTTTGAAAAAGTAAGTCAGTTGAGTCCATTTTTCCAGGGAACAGACAACTTTACTCATCAAACGCAACCCCTGCGTTTGTGTGAACAAATAGCCTGTTTATTTGAAAAAGTAATTTAGTTAGGTCAAACCAAGGTCTAAAATATCGATGATATCGGAAATATCGATAGTGCAAAAACATGGAAATTTCGATGGAAATATCGGGATATTATCGATATCGATAAAAATTGAATAAAACCCAAGGAAATTGTAAGAAAAACTTGGAAATTTTTATTGAAACTTTGGAGAATGTTTATTTAGTCAATTACCTATTAGTTTATCACAAAAAAAAAAAAAATTAGAAGGAAATGCATTGCATGATGGATTTAACTGATTTAAGTTGATTATACAGCGAGCTGGCAAACACTGTGAGTGTAGAAAATATGTAGTAATTAATGAAAAAAGATTAAACACACCATAATCATTTATATATAATAATTTACTACAATATTTTACACTTCATACATTGCATGGTAAGATACATGAGTAACTTAGTACCACATACAGTTCCTATGAGGTTCAAATTTTTCACTATCTTCATCATCTCTATGTGTAGAGTAAGTGTATTGTGAAGAGTAGTCATCAAATGATAAATCCCCAAAATAGTTTTGTATGTAATTGTTAACATGCCACCCATATAAATATAAATATTTTAGCATATTATCACAAAAACATAAGTGATATGGTGATTAAGGTGTCGGAGGAGTAAAATGGGAGGGGTTTAAGTCCCCTTTGTGTTTTTTTTCTCCATTTTTTCCTTCTTTTTCCTTTTTTTTTTTTCCCTTTACATCGATATTTTCGATATTTTTTGCCATATTACACCAATATTTTGACAAAATATTGCTGAAGTGTGAGCGAAATTATTGACATCGATATTTTCCAATATTATAGTCGATATTGTCGATATTTATACGATATGTACATGAATATGTTCTGAAATATCCGTGATTCGAAAAAACCAAAATACCCTCAATATTTTATTGATATTATCGATATTTCAAACTATGGGTCAAACATATGATTGTTGATACAAATATAAATTAAAAAACTTTCAACAAAAATTATTATTTAATGGTCGATTGATTGAGCCACATTGAATTGACGAAAAAGAAAATTGGACTTTTTCTATTATGATCAATGCCCAATTGATAATCCTATGCCCATGAATGTTTAGGAAATGAAGTGGAAGTATGAGAAGTCTTCTTATATCCAATCTCATTGCATAGCCCTCATACGAATCATATTCCAACGATTTTGCCCATAAATGATGGTGGAATATCCAGAAAAGAAAGCAACATCACATGTTTGGCTTTAGGGCATATATTTAACATCCTTTCATATATATATATATATATATTTTACATAATTCAATTATTTTTAACGTATGAAATGACCAATTTGTCGTCATATTTAATGATAGATTGGACAAAATGTTAGGGAATTAAACAACAGGTAGACATTGGCGATAAGGACAAATTCATATCCTTAATTTTATAAAAAAAGGTCATGAGGTAAATTTAAAATTGGGTACAAGTTCAAGGACTAAATCAACAATTTAGCCATGTTCAATGGTTTTTGTGAGCATGTATCGCATATTTGATAGCACATGTGTGCAATTCTCAATTTACAATATGCATATGTATATACATGTATGCAATTTCGTAGCTTTTATGTGCAATTCTTATTTTAAAATATGCAATTGCATATATATGTATGCAATTTCGCAACGTCTGTTTGCAATTCTTAGTTTACAATATGCAATTGCATTCCGCCATTCTTTTGGTTTTTAACTTTTTTTGTTTTTACTAGAAGGCTCATTGGCTCATACTCTTATAATGTATGCAAAGATCACCAAATTTCCTCTTTTTGGCTAGATGTCCTCTTTTTTGTGTGTGTTCATTTGCATGACAATACGAATAATCTACTACTATTTAAAACACATATTTCGGTGTAACAAAAATGCACTTTTCTTAACTGCATTTTTCCTGAACCCTTAGCCAGAGCAACCAATATATAGTAATTACGACGATCACAGCAACCAATACCAATCATGAACATTCCATTTGAACCATACACTTGCAGATTTTCCAATAAAAGCTTCGAAATGGTAATGGCAACCCAAGACATTGAGCTCCATTGTGAGGTCACTGATCTCCATCCCGAATATACGAACAGAAACCATGATGTGAAAATATGAGAGGTCTTCTTATATCCAATCTCATTTAATAGCCCTCATACTAATCATATTTCAAGGACTTGTTATTTTACTGTTATAATTATAGACTATATATTATAGTTGAAAACAACAATTTTGCCCACAAAAGATGGTGAAATATCCAGAAATTAACATCACATGTTTGGCTTTAGGGCATATGTTTAACATCCTTTCATATTATTATTTTTTAATTATTTAATTATTTAATTATTTTTAACTTACGAAATAACCAATTTGCCCTCATATTTAACGGCAAATTGGATGAAATGTTAGGATTAGACGACAAGGGGACATTGACGAAAAAGAAAAATTCATATCCTTAATTTTCTGAAAAAAAAAGTTATGGGGTAAATTGAAAAATGAGTACAAGTTCAAGGGGTAAATAAACTATTTAGTTATTTAGCCATGTTTAATGGTTTTTGTGGGCATATATCGCCTATTACATCTTTTGTAGCATGAATGAAAGCCTAAAACATTGTTGAACTTGCAGCTGTAGTTATTTTTCGTAGTGTCATGCAATTGCATATACCTATGCAATTTGATAGGGTATGTGTGCAATTCTCGGTTTACAATATGCAATTGCATAGTATGCAATTTCGTAACCTCTATGTGCAATTCTTAGTTTACTATATGAAATTGCATTCAACCCTTCTTTTGGTTTTAGGGGGATCAATTATTGCATAAAATGTATGCAATTACATATTCGGGTATGCAATTGCAAATAAACTGTTACATCAAATTAAAAACCGACATGTAACTATTGGTAATGGATCAACTATTAAAGAGATCGACTTGTGTAAATATGACAAAAAACTTTGTCGTACAAAGAAAGAATATCAAGACAGAACGTTCTGCCTTGATGCCTATATCCATGAGTTCAATTGCCATCCACAGCTCAACGCAATGAAACATAATTTAGAACACAACAGAAGAAAAACAGAACCTCAAGCCACCTGCAATTGGCGGCGCCTAGCTGCATCTTTCTCAAGGACCTTAAATCTGCTAGCTTTCATTCGTGCTCTCTGTTCATCTGTCATGATTTTCACTAGATTCACAACCTTCATTATTTGGAACTTGATTGGTTAATTCTTTCTGAAAACTACCTGCTGCAGATATACTAGGAGCAACCATATCACCATGCAAAGTCTCAGAGGGTTCCTACAATTAGCAAAGCAAAGGAGCACCATCAATCTATTGCACACAGATACTAGGGACAACAAATGCATCCGTATTTTTCAGTGAAACGTCAACTTTACAAGGTTTTCTATCAATATTCTCTAATGAAATGCCTTTCATAATTCTTCAAAGAATCCTTTGAGGGTTATCTTTCAGTGGTAAACGCTCAAGACAAGCAAATACTTAATAACAAACCGAGTTATATATAAACCCCAAGAAATTTAAAAGGATTCAATATTTAAATGGGAACATAGAAAGCAGTGGTTGTTTCCAAAGCGAATAGTTCAAATATCATTGATCAAACACAAATATTATAACAAATTCTGAAGAAGAACCCAAAAACTTCTAATTAAATTATTTCTTAAAGAAAAGGAGACCTTCCAACTTAATTATTATTATTTTTTCAGAAACGAAGTAACATAGAATTAATGGCAGTAGATTTCCACTTATCAATATCATTCTCCCTGACATCTTTCATGTGAATTCAGAACAACTAATCTCCGGTTCAATGATGTTCCTCTCTCAGCATTATTCATGCTCCACTCAGTAGCCAATCCATTATCGTAGCATCCTAACATCATGGTAAAAGTAGTCTATATGAAAAATTTCTTAACTGAGTTACAACCTCAACCTCTAAGGATTCCATTACCATAGTTATTAATGAATATGTAACTACTTTTCTCATCAGTCGGTTACACCAAAAAAAGGTTTTACACAGGAACTGTTTTTCTTTTTTCAATTTTCTTGACAGGTCTTTTGTTGCAATAGTAGAGTAATTGCATCCTTCAATCCTTCCAATTAATACCAAACAACTCAGGCAATATGCACTCAATACATTGTTCAAGCTGTAGCCTAAGCCACTAGAGCTGAGACACTGTTGAATTCGAGCTATTATACAAAAATGAGATAATGACAGAGCATAATACCCTGTTGATCATTTGGAGAGCCTGTTCGATTGCTGGTTCATGCAACTTTGTCGGGTCTCCTCCACTCGCAACTCTTTCTCTCAATTTTCTAAGAGACATGTATCAAAATTTTGCACACAAAGAATAAAAGATTAAAGCAGAGTCCAAAATCCAAAGGATTTTATAAATAAATAAATAAAAAAGACAGAGAGATCAGTACTTTTACTTGTCTAGTGGCGGCAACCTGTTCGACCTCATCTCATGAACAAACTGATCAAAAGAATAATATGGGAGCAAACGTGAGTGCCATTCGGTGTACAGCCCAATTAAGTTCCCCAAATCTCTAACCTCCAAAAACTGCTAAAAACAATTTGGCATAATATGATGAATTTTTTCCACAAAAGAAAGGAAACAAGAGTGGAATTGAATATGAGACCTCGTTTCCGAGGCCACGGTACTTGAAAGCGCGAGTGAAGTGGCGGAGGACGTAGGCGAGGTCAGCTTCGGCCTAGTCTTCTGAACTGACACCTTTTTGCCTTCGAAGCACCGCTGTCTCTCTATCTCCTCTCCGCTGGCTGTTGCATCTCGGCGTGGGCACCAGATTCCGATCTGGGGACATAGATGAAGCTTGGATTTCCGAGAGAGAGATCGCAGAGATGAGATGAAGCAGCCCCAGTGCATGCGAGGGGTTATTCTTTGTTTTCTAAGTCACGTGTATTTCACGTGCTCCTTAGGAAAAATGGCTAAACAAGTCATCAGGTCATTCAATCTCAGCCCTTGATTTTTAAAATAAAATATGAGCCCTTGGATGATTGGTTGTACCGGTACAGCTGATGTACCACAGAATTTTCGCCAAAAAAGCCTCTCTCGTCTCTTCTCTTACCCTGGGTTTAGGGTTTTTCAGTTTTCATAGTCTCTGATTGAGGAGAAGGGGAAGAGAGAGAAGGAGAAAGAGAAGAGAGGAGTTTGCAGCCGCTGCACCAGAAAACCGGAGGTGTGCCTTCAATTTCTTCTCCCCTGCTTCTATCCATTTTCAGCTTCTCTCCTCTGGCTAGGCGTATGCTTTTATCTTCTTTTTTTCCGAAACTTTGCTTCTTGTTGTGATTATAGGATATGTCTGATAGCGAAGGATATGACTCGGATGATTATCCATCAATCAGAGGCTCAGAATCAGAAGATGAAGAGAGTGGTTCCTCTGGAAATGAGGTTAGTGGAAATATGAAGGAAAAAAAAGGTTTAAAGATGTAAAGATATGGCTTATTTTTCCATGCCATTTTAGCTGTTATTTTGATTTCAAATATTATAAAGCTACACTATAGGTAAGATTAATTTCCACGATTTGGTAGAACAATGAAGCCGGTTTGATTCGAGAAGTTTGTTGTTTTGACTGTGTGTTAATATTTTTAACTATAACCATGGCAGGACGTTCTCAACACAAGCAACAATGATCATGGTAATGATGACGAAAGTGATAGTTCTGAACTTCATGAAGGAGTTGAGGAGAGTGATTCATCTGAAGATGAGGTCTGTTGTTTTATTCTTGTCATAAGCAAATTAAATGTGATTTGATTTTATATGGCATAGTTACCTGAATGCACTCAAGTGACTTCTCTCTCGTTTTTTCTGTTTTTAATAGGTGGTTCCTCGAAATACAGTTGGTGATGTCCCCTTGGAGTGGTATCGGGATGAGAAACATATTGGTTATGACATTACAGGGAAGAAGATAAAGAAGAAGGAAAAAGAAGATAAATTGCAATCCTTTCTTGCTAGTGCCGATGATTCAAAGAACTGGTGTGCTTTTATTTCTAATATGTTGATAGCATTCAATTAAAGGATGTTAAATATCTACAATTTTCAAGTGTATATTGTTTACTCTGGTTTTGTTACTTTTCAGGCGCAAAATTTATGATGAATATAACGATGAGGATGTAGAACTCACGAAAGAAGATATCAAATCTATAAGTAGATTGCTCAAAGGAAAGGCTCCGCATCGTGACTTTGATCCTTATGCGGTGTGTAGATAACACTCATCCAATTCTAATTAATATGATATTCTCATTGTTTAAATAGTAATATTCATATGACTGTAGTACATGGCTATTTATAGGAACTTTCTTACAAATGAATTCCTCATTTTAAGTTGAAGTAAAATTCTCCATGTTTCAAGTGCAGCCATATGTTGATTGGTTTAAATGGGACGACTCCAAGCATCCACTGTCAAATGCACCTGAACCCAAGAGACGATTCATTCCTTCAAAATCTGAAAGTAAACTGGTAAGGCATTTTTAATGTATTGCTCCTGATGGGTGTTTTCTTTCCTTTTTCTTTCTTCTGTAGTTTTATTTTCTTTTCAACTCAGCTGCTGAGTTAAACAAATGCACTAGAGTTTGTTTGATTGGAAAACTTATTATTATTATTATTTTAATTTAACATGGTTTCCTGTTCATCTTCTGCACTTCTTATGATGAATCTACAGGTTAATAAGATCAAGTTGGCCATTCGTAAGGGTTTAATTAAGCCTAAAAAGTCCAAAGAGGAGGAAGAAGAAGAAGAAAGTGTTTATCCCTTGTGGGGAGATGACTCTAATTCAACGGGAAAGAACGATCATCTATCTTACATTCCTGCACCAAAACCAAAATTGCCTGGTATTAATTTTCTTCCATATTCTGAGGATTGTGAAAAGTCAGATACAGAGCAATTCTTTTTTGCTGGCATGAAGTAACTTGAGACTTGATGGAAAGCTTAAAATTATTTTTTGCATTTAGGTCATGAGGAGTCCTTCAATCCTTCTTTAGAATACATCCCAACACAAGAAGAGATCAATTCTTATCAGTTAATGTACGAGGAAGACCGTCCTAAATTTATACCTAAAAGGTAATATTCAATATGACTTGAAATTTGGACTAATCATAATTTGCTACTCTTTCTGATATTACAGCATCTCATAAGCACACTATTATCATATTTGGTAGGTTTACATCTATGAGAAGCATCCCTGCATATGAGAATGCTGTTAAGGAATGCTTTGAAAGATGTTTGGATCTATATTTGTGCCCCAGAGTCCGGAAAAAACGGGTAAGTGAATAATCCTGATTGAGGAAAAGATTCCACAGTGATTATTTGTTCAGGTTTTGATTGTTTTGCAAGATGTTTCAATTTGTACAATCTACTTATAGTCATATGAGGACAAGGATCAAATTATTCAAAGTATATCCTTTTATGTTCCAGCTCAATATCGATCCTGAGTCTCTGAAGCCCAAGCTACCAAACCGAAATGATCTCAAGCCTTACCCTGTATCATGTTATCTTGAGTATAGAGGTCACGAAGATGCAGTTACATCAATTTCTGTAGAAGCTTCAGGGCAGTGGATTGCATCAGGTGTGGATGGCATTCTTAATTCTTTGCTGCATTCAGTAACATAATTGAAATCGGATGTAGGTCTCATCATCTGTTCTTCTTACAGGTTCATTGGATGGAACCGTGCGTATTTGGGAGGTTGAAACTGGTAGATGTCTAAAACACTGGAAGATTGATGAAGCCGTCAAATATGTTTCTTGGAATCCTAATCCCGAGCATTCTATACTGGCTGTCTCTGCGTAAGGCTGCATTTATTTTTGGGTTTATTTTTCATTTACATTTGTTTCACTGGGGATCCTGCTACCTAACTGTAAATTAACTGTCGGTAAATTTTAGGGGACAAGACGTACTTCTTTTGAACACTGGTTGTGGGAATGAAGAAGTACAGAAAAGTACTAAAGAACTTCTCTCTGTTGAGATGCCTATGCCAGATGACTCTGGTCAGTGTGTGATCGTCATAGCTTTCAGTATCATATATCAAATGAATGTTTTCTAACCTTCGCAAAATATGTTCTGCTTACATAGGCAAAACAGCATCCAGTGTAAGCTGGCTTCAAGATGATAAACTCGAGGGAATCAGGTTAAGGCACTCCAAGGTACTTGGCCTTTTCCTTCACCAAGTTATTTGTGGTTGTGCAAGTTTGTAAGTTTCTTAAGCTGAAGTCAAGATTAGAAGGTTGGTCTTTCTACAAAGAATTCTAACTGCTTTCTTTGTTGGGCTCCTGCAGACCATGACTTCAGTAGAATGGCATCGTAAAGGAGACTACTTTTCGACAGTGATGCCAGCGGATATCCTTTTTGCACATATATACACATATTTTTATATTATATGCTACTTTAAGCACGACACAGATGGGTTTAGGTATGTGTTTTTATTTCTTAGACATGTATGGGAAATGAGGTTTATATTTGTTGTTTGTATATGAGTTATTATTAAATTTCTGATAACAAAACAAAGTTATATCAAATTAGTCATCTCCTCGGATTTTCTTGACTTTGGCTTTACGTGAATCAAGAGCTATTTTTATACACAAGCTCTCTAAGAAGTTTACCCAGACACTTTCATTCAAGTTGCAAGGGCCTGCAGTTACTTCGGTTTTTCATCCTACACGTTCCTTCTTCTTCATTTCAACAAAGAAGATTATTCGTGTTTACGATCTGGTGAAGGAGGGAAAGCTTGTCAAAAAACTTGAGACTGGACTACGTGAAATCTCCTCTATGGCAGTTCATCCTTCTGGTAGTTTTTATTATTATATTTATTTATTTTTTATTAATTAAATTTTGCTAACTATATTCAACTGAATGGATTGAGTCCATTCTTTGTTCTATTCTTTGTAACAGTTGTGTGTGAACGGTACTCTGATTTATCTGGGCTGTACTGTTAATGCAGGTGATCATATAATTGTGGGGAGTGGAGAAGGAAAACTATGTTGGTTCGACATGGACCTTTCATCTAAACCCTACAAAACTCTCAAGTATGTCAGACATTTCTTTTTCAAATAATTATGCAAAATAAATAAATGAATTGTAGGGTCTTTTCTTTTGGTTGTTTGGAGAGGGGGTTAATACTTTCTTGCAAGGCACTGGTTTACTTTAAATTTTACAATCTCTGAAATGGATAATGCGTAGATTTCTGGAAGATGTTATCTAATAGATACACAAACATCAAACCAAATATGCATACACATCAAATTCTATTTGCCTGATTTTTGCTCATATATTTTTTTTCTTC
Source organism: Prunus mume (assembly GCF_029339155.1). NCBI lineage: Eukaryota > Viridiplantae > Streptophyta > Magnoliopsida > Rosales > Rosaceae > Prunus > Prunus mume. The sequence goes on from NC_142705.1 coordinate 14,995,869, forward strand.
TGACATTTTGAACATTTATCAGGTTGCATCAGAAGAACATCAACAATGTGTCTTTCCATCGCTCGTACCCTCTGTTTGCAACATGCTCAGATGATTGCACCGCATATGTTTTCCATGGCATGGTTTATTCAGATCTTAACCAGAACCCTCTTATTGTTCCATTGGAAATACTCCGAGGTCATTCGAGCACAAATGGGAGAGGTGCGCCCTATAGCTTTCTTTTGTTTGTATTCTGTTGGGTATTTTAACAAGATGAAAGAAATGCTGCCAGTGATTGGGTAAAAAGGTTTACTGAATGCTGGGCATCGTATTAAACACACTTTCACCAGCGTGAATGTTTTTTAACGTATGATATGTTCAAGGTCCCTTCTCTAGAATTTGGATTTGATAATATGCTTTTAGGAGTTGGTGAATAGAACATTCCGAGTTTCAGGCCAAATTTATAGTCAACTCAGTTTCTGGGTGTAATTCAAACTGAAAATAAAACCTAAATCTTTTATTGACTGGTTGTATGCAGGTGTAATGGACTGTAAATTCCATCCAAGGCAGCCATGGTTGTTCACTGCGGGTGCAGACTCAGTGGTTAGACTGTATTGCCATTGAGAGGAAAAGAAAGCAAACCGCCTTTACCGGATCATACTGCAAGCTATGGATATCACTAATCAGGCCTGAATTTTCTGTGCTATAAATTGTTGTATGTATCATGTGTTTACTGGAATGGTCCGGTCATAATTTTGACAGTGTACAACTATTTCATTTCTGTTAACCTTGCTATTTAATTCATATTCCATTCGTATTTTATTGAGCAGAACGTGTTTTGGAGCTTATGATTATTTTTCTAGCAGTAGAGTGTAATGGCGGTTTGTTTTGGATCATTCTTTTTTTGGGGCAGACATTTTGTTATATCCATCAAGCACTGGCTCTTTGCTGGACAAGGACGATAAATTTTATTTTTCTAGTTTACAATGATTTTACCTTGAATTCAGAACATTAACGAAAATTAATGTAACTAAACGCAACTGATTGCAAGCTCAAGTGTCCGTATATGTCTGCTACCTGTACACTTCCCAACCCAGATCCCATGGTTGATGTGCGGTTTTAAAATGTAGCAATATAACAAGGGAAATGGTACATACATAGACCATCTTGTGTACGACCTCTAAATAGAAGTGAAGCCCATTGTATTGGTGAACTCCATCGTCATTAGAGAAGTGGTACATAAGGGGTGAAGATTCATGGTTGTATAGAATCTCCAAGTTTGGAAGATGATTAAGTATTGCTATCTGCCACTACTAGGTATTTAGTTTCGTGGTTTTTTAATCCCTCCTCTCTTGTGCCCTTTTTGTTCTTTACTTTCTCAATTATCATCTACCTTGAAAAGACACTAGTAGGGTTAGAAGAATTGATATGGCTCAATCTGCTAATCGTGCCCTCCCTTACCGCTGCGTATCTTTTCCGCTAGAAAGGATTTGGGTAGCATGGGGGCCAGAATGACTTTGCTCTTCTTGAAATCAAGTAATTTTTCAGTGTGACGGGTGAACCCAAAACCTGGGCCTAAACACCAACACCACCTCCAAGTTCCTGTGCCCTGGCATTCCCTCTTAAAAAATGACTGGTATATTTCTTGGATTTCCCATACAAGATCAAAGTACAGCCCCCAAACCCTACAAAAATGTTCAAGCCTACACTTGCTATCAGCGACGAGGGATCTTCTGCCACACATGACAAAAGTATGTCTTTGAGAGGGGCTTAACAATCAAAATCAAGACCTAGAGTCCTTTGCTTGGGCCTATTGGGATTTCATGGAAGTTATTTTCAATGGATTTGGACAGAGGTTTTGATCAACTTGGTGATATATCACGTTGCTATTGACGAGAAAAAAAAAAGAAGAAGAAGAAAGATTTTACATTCTTCCAGTTCCAAGTGCTTCGAGCTAATTCACTGTATATGTATTATGTACACACACATAAAAGCACATAAACTTTGAGGCAGGAGTGCACACATAAGAAAAAGAGGTGAAAAGGAAGTTTTTCTGTTTCCATGGCAGGTCTATACAAATATGAGATACATCGTTTTTTGCATCTTATAATATAATGCACAATACAATGTAAATCCAGCTCCCTATACAACCTTCTTGGCAATTGCAACTTCTTAAACTCAGCAGTTATGAAAATCACTTGGGCTGACGGCAACTTCACAGCGGAAAAACAAGGGTAGAGAAGTTTCGGTTTGCTGCACCTTATAGAGAAGTTTTCGGGTTTGCCATTGCATTAGTGTGCTACATGCAAATCAACCAGAGCCACCAAACAGTTTGCAGATTGCAGATTACAACCACTTGCTCCTCTTCAGTCCATCACTCAACTATCATATCCTTAGGAAGCTAAAAATAAGTCCATTTAACATATATATATTTATCAAATTAAACATGTATCAAAAACCAATGCGCTTGTTTTCACCATGCAAGTCCAATAATACCGTGCTTCCACAAGGTTATATTGCCACTTTATCTTGCAATGGAAAACTAGTCAAAGGCTGCCCAAGAAGTGAGGGCCTATAGAAGACATGGCTCTGTGCAATCTCAATGCGTTCCCTGGGATCATTCAAGTTTTCATCCCTCAAAGCTTGAAGAATAGCTTGTGATGATTGCTCCCTGGAGATCAAGCAATATGCATGGTTGAATTGATATACTTGTAAATTAACAGAAAAGACACAATCTAGCCTTAATTTGCAGATGCATAGGCACAACATTTAGGAATAGAAGGGGAGGAGGAACACAGAACTTTGTGCCAGGTCAAGACAACTGCCAAACAAGATTTAGGTTATACCAAGTAATGCGGGGTGATCTTTTGGATCACACAAATGCCTCTTTAGTATAATGGTGAATATTTTTTTATCCCTTATGTTTGACAAAATAAAAGCCTTCAGGTAAGAAAATGGATTACGAGTTGGCCAGAAATTACCTTGTTATCAATATTTTATATAGCGTCTTCAAGATGGGGCAGAGCTCCACAGGAGCAACTGGCTTATTTTCTTCAGGATGCAATACATTTAGGCTCGACTGACTGAGAAGTTCATAAAATGCTTTGACTGCAGAGACACCCTAGGAGCAGAGAGGCTCAGAAAAATGAGAAATGAAATTATTGATAACTTATAAATGAATAAAAACACATTTCTTTCCCATCTGCATGAGTCATTTCCAGCATTGAGTGAGAACTATCTATCTTCACTATAGCAGTATAAATTGTATCATTGTTTTTGCTAATAATTAGGCAGTGTGGACGAACATAAAATTTTTTTACATCTAAAAGATTTATTTCACAGTTCCAAATAAACCAATATAAGTACCATGATTTTGAGCATTTGTTCCTTCTTCAGGCTGGTTCTAAACGCACCCTAACTAGTACCATCGCTTTCTAAATGTGGTGAATGCCTTTATAGCTTAAAATGAATGCATCTTACAGCGGTTTTAGAAGGAAAGAGTAATTCACAATTGGTACCTGAATCATTCCTTTCCCACTGATATTCTCACCCATATCCCGATTTAGTTCCCCTTTGGCTAGCATTTGCCCGTACCATGCATTACGGCCTTTCAACAAGGTTACATATGTGTCAGCCAGCAAAGGCCCAGCAAGTTTCTCAGGCTCTTCTGCCAACAAGTGAGTAATAAATATCATCTCTGAGGTACAATGTGCAAAATATACAGATTTGCTGGTAGCACTCTCCTTTGTGAGGGCTGCGACCATCCCTGAGATAATCAAAATGAAAAACAGATGTGAGTTGCAAACCAGAAGAATTCATTTATAATATGCTATGATATTCCAATCCAATATTATAGCATATAACTTTAGATTTTATTGATTTATCACTATTCCCAGAAGCTTCTATAAGAACGTAGGCCAACTACTGTTCTCATACAACAAATTTCATGTTTGTCCTGGCAAGAATTTTCTGGCAGTGTATGAACAGCCAATTGTAATTATTCCATGTGAAACTGTAATGCCAGCTCATCAATCAGGGCAGGGATTCAGGATAACCTCTTATTTAAATCTAAACTTATCCCTCTTAGCATTTGCGAAATCACTACTTCTTCAAATCTGTCCTCATTTATACAGTATCAGGTGTATGAAGCTCCGAAAAGCTGAACAACAGTTACCACTACTTAAATGAAGCTGAACACCAATTACAAAGCAGAATATCAGACATCTCATTTCTTTTTATTAGATTTGAGAGGTTGGACGATTTAGATGCTGCATTTATTGTATGAGATATATTTATCAGAATGAACCTGAGACTTACCTGCTCCAATGGCATAGACGTTCTTTAAGCCACCCATGACTTCATGTGTAACAAGATCACTATTGTCCCAGACGGTAAAATGTGGTTGCCTTAAAAACTTTGCAAGTGGTTTTCTCCACTTCTCAGCTCCGCATATTCGAGCATTAGCGTATTCCTTGTTGTAGATCTCTGAGGCAATATTTGGGCCACCCAGATAAAGTATGTTCTCTATAGGTACACCAGCTGCCAGGCATATAGAAAAGAATATGAAATTAAATTTGTGAAGCAAACCTAATATTTATCAGTTTAAACAATCAGCATACATCATCTGGTGTAAGGTGTAAGATGCCACTTCATGATACACACAAAACAAGAAGAATTTGTCCCTTGATCTCTATCTTATCAAGCATACCAACCCGGCTTTGGGTGCACTAAAGAGTCTACATTTCTGATTGTATTTCTCCAGCTTTTGTATTGATAAGCTCAATTTTTTCTTGAGGCTCCATTTTCATTGACGGTTTATAGAGTTTTTTTAGCAGAATGGTTTTTTCTGCTTGATAGATTTTGTAAAACTCCTTATATAGAATAGTTTTTTCTTGATTGTGTTTTGATCAGGACTTCAATATAACATAAGATTGGAAAAGTTATCATTCTTTAAGAAAACATTTTGGAACAAACACCAAGAATTGACTCACATTTACTAATTCGGCTAAAGATAAAACCTTCACATTTACTTGCAAAGTTTTATAAGATTGTCCACTCCCCAAAATTGACTCACATTTACTATATCAGATAAAGATAAAACCAAACCAAAAAAACCATCTATCCTTCCTTTTTTCCACCTCACTGAAAATTTAAAGCCAAGATACCAGAGGTTGACAGTTAAATTTAAAAGAAGATAAACATACTTGCTCGGTTAATCATTTGCGTGGGAGTTATGATATGCGGGAGAGGCTCTAGCGCAGCCTCTATACCTTTTGCCAGAGAGATGATAATAGGATCTGTGATTCTTTCCTTCCAATAATTACTAATCTCTTCAAACACCTCTTGTGTTTCAGTAGAAGGCAAGCCATTCACCACAATATCAGCATCCCAAACAGCCTCCTGCAAACTGGTTACAACTTTCAAAGGACACAGTGGCGTATCGATCATGTTCAAACAAAATCCATCTTTCAAAATCTCATCTGCATAAAGTGTTCGATCCCCCAGCCTTGCCTCCACATATTTCAAATACGCACAGCGCCGTATCAACCTCCTCAATACATCCTCCCTTGAATTGATCACTTCAAAAAGATGTTCAGCCGTTGCTTTATCAACAGCTCTTCCTGGTCTTCTCCATATCCTTATTTGGACCTTGTCTCGAAACTGACCATAGCTATCTTGCATCACAGCGGCAAAAACACTGCCCCAAGCGCCTGCCCCAACACCAACAATTCTTAATGGATCACCATTACCCTTGCCAAGGCGGCTCCGTAGCTCATCAAGTTTCTCTTCCAAACTATTACAGTTCTGAATAGATCCATTTGAGTACAAATTACGATTCAAAGTCTCAATGCTCCCCACCATCTATATCCAAGTAAAATCACACTATCAACAATAACAGAGAAAACTCAAATTCCCCTAAGGTATCAACCAAATGCACTTACTGTATACAGGTTCTTCTATAATACCAATCTCTAGATGGATCTCTAGAACAACCCACTTAGATTTTTATATGTATCTCTCTCCCTATACACACTGCTGAAATCTATGCTTGAAATGACAAAAATCTGGCTCCAATAAATAGCACTGAATTTGGTATTTTCACTCAGATTTTCAGACCCACCAATCAAGCTTTGTTCCTACCCAAATTCAGCAAACTGAGACAAACAAGAAAAAGGATTTTTATGCATGCAGGTCTCTTTCTCTGTTTAAGAGTTTCAAAGAACATGCCAAAAAAAGAAACCCAAATATTCAAAATACATCCTTGTTATGTCCGCCTGAGGTTGTTCAACTACCCAACCATAAACTTCAAAAACACTTGGTACAAGTTAGCAATTAAATAAAGAAACGAGAGAGAGAGAGAGAGAGAGAGAGAGAGAGAGAGAGAGAGAGAGGTCAATAATACCAACCTTGTCGGAAACTACAAAGCTTTGGTCATAAAAGTGTACTGGGTCGTTCACTTAAATTCCTAGCCGTCCAAGGGCAGGCATTGTAGTTGGCGGTGGATATAATGCTGAGAAGTTGAAGCTAGCTACTAGCTAGGCACCAGAGAGTGCAATGGAGGTGAGAAAATAAAGGTATGATGATGAAGCTGTGATTGAATCATTGAAGGGAGAAAGCGTGACAATAGAGATTGGAAAAGGCATTAATTGGTACAGTTGAGGTTTCGAGTTGCGTGTCATTAATAGGTTTTGGCTTGTGCCAACCTCCCCAACGGTCATTAATATTGGATGATTTTGGTCTGTGTTTTATCACATGCGGCCATCCCCCGTGTTAGCTGGTCTTTCACTATTGCTCTTATTTGCTCCTAGGGTGTTGTTTTTTTTGGTTTTTTTTTTGGGGTCACAGTCGCTGGAAAATTTTATTAGGTCTATGAGAACCTAAACATCAAAATATCATAATCATATTGAACACCGAACTTTCAAAAATGACATTTGGTGCCACTTTTTGTAAAGAATATGATGTGAAATAACTAAGAGGCCACTTTATTCTAAAATGGAATTATTAAGAATATGATAGTGGGGTAAGCCCATATAAGTCTATTAATTTGTTGGTGTCCCTTAAATGACATCGTAGGCACAACATTTTTCCCAAAAAGAAGGAAAAAAATAGATGTTTACAAATCTAATTATTCAAGGTGTGAGTCATGAAATTCGAGTTGGAAAATTCAAAAATATATATGGTAATACTAATAGCATTTAACAGCCTCTTAATAGATTTGGAATGCTAAAGTAAGTGAGCCACATCAACATAACTCTCTTCAACGAATTTGTCAAACTCAATCACCAAAGCTGCAACCCCTTTCTCTCTCTTCAAAATTGATAAGTTGATCTTAACTCTTCAAAACATTTAATTATGTTTTGGAAGAACAAAAACTACATTGAAAATGCTAAAAACCTACACTGCATTAATTGAATTGAAGAGTCTATTGGGCACAAATTATTAAAGTAGTAAACAAACATTTTCAAATTTTCACATGGGTCAACTGTAACATCCCACATCGACCAACGAAGAGGGGGTGATGTGCCTTATATATACATGCCATCTCCATCTAGCACGAGGCCTTTTGGGAGCTCACTGGGTTCGAAGTTGGGGGAACTCTGAAGTTAAGCAAGTTGGGACTAGAGCAATCCCAAGATGGGTGACCCACTGGGAAGTTGCACATGAGTTCTCAAAAACAAAACCGTGAGGGCAAAGAGGGGAGTTCAAAGCGGACAATATCGTGTTACGGCATAACCGATCTCGGGATGTGACAATTTGGTATCAGAGCCACTTTGCCGTGTGGTGCGAGTGTGCCGACGAGGATATTGGGCCCATTAGGGGGGTGGATTGTAACATTCCACATCGACCAACGGAGAGGGGGTGATGTGCCTTATGTGTATACGCCCTTCCATCTAGCACAAGGCCTTTTGGGAGCTCATTGGCATCGGAGTCGGGGGAACTCCGAAGTTAAGCGAGTTGGGGGTAGAGCAATCCCAAGATAGGTAACTCATTGAGAAGTTGCTCGTGAGTTCCCAAAAACAAAACCATGAGGGCATGAGTGTGACATCAACAAACTTCAATTTAAAAAGTTTGGTTTGCTACTACTAGATGCTCACAATTTCCCCTATGAACTATATCAAATATAGACAATGTTAATTTGCGCTCAATTTTCTCCTAAAAACTATACAAAACTCCCCATTAACATATTCATATAATCCTTGAGTAGTCCATTTGATCATTTCACGTCATATTCTTTATGAAAAAAAAAGTGGCCCTTAATGTCATTTTTGAAAGTCCAATGTTCAATATTGTTCACTTTGAGTAATTTTTGCAAGGGTTATCCTTGAATTATGCCCTAAAAAATGAATAATTTAGATCATGAGATGACATTGTGGAGTAAGCCCATATAAGTGGTGTTTGGGCCTAAATTGAATGCACCCAGCCCAACACGGAGAAGGCCCAGAATAAAAGCTACATGACTCAAGCAGTTTGGGCTTTTGCAAAACGAAGGCGAAGCCCAAAGTCCAGATAGGCCCAGCCCAAGACTCATCAAAATGTGGCAAGCAAACTTGGGCCCCAAAAGAAAAGCAGTCACCTTTGGGCTCCAGACAAACCAAAATGGGCCCAGCATGATTAAAAGAAAAAAAGGAAGAGACCTATTTTCAGAACTCATGTGACTACCAAAATGAAAAAGTCAACAAACTCAACTGAGTTGATTGGGAATTAATTAAAGCAGGTCAGTGGCAAAAGGGCTTCTCTGAATTTCTGCCACCAGAAGATCAAAATCCTTCTTATATATTCAAAAATATTGATTTCACTCCAAGGAGGCACCATCCTTTCAAGAGATACGCAGACCATATTTTCAAAAATGAGATAAGCAGGAGGACAGAGAGTTGTTCATCTGAGAAATCAAACTAACCATCATGATTCGAGCTCTCACAAAGGGGCAGTTAGAATTTAAAGAAGGGTTAGGTTATCTTTCAAGAAAACGGGGAAGTGATCTTAAGAACTGACTGTTGAAAACCTATCTGCCAAAGTTAATTAAGAGCCTTCTCTTCTTTATATTTTAAAACTGAAAGATCTTTTTGAAAGAATTTTTGCCGCCCATTATTAAAAGAAAGAAACCTACTCCAAACCATTTTCTTATAAATGTAAGAGGGAGTGAACATGGCAAAAGGATCATTTTTCATCAATCAAACAAATAACTCAAAAATCAACCAAACGCTCACTTGAACTCCAAGAAAAACCAGCTTTAGATCAGATTTCTCAAAGTTCAGACTTAACCATTCAAAATGAGATCTCTCTCGTTACAAATTTGGTTTAGCAAAGCCAAAACAAGCAGAGTTTGAGTTTTCCTAAACATGAAAACCTCAACAAATCTCATAGTAGAGTCTCTAGCTCATTAAATCCTCAAGAACACCACTTCGCCCATTCAAACCAAGAAACTGTAGTTATGCCCGCTCAAAAGCCTCTCAAACTTGAAGTGGATTAAAGCTCTCCAAACTTGAACTTTGGTATCGATTTGTAGCTGAAGCTTGGTAGTTGAAGTTGTTGATTCATTCCTGACATATCCAAATCCAGCCCGGATCGAGTCTTCTATCCAGACAGAGATGGAGTTCCAGCTGTCTTTTTGTCTTTCCAATGTTGACATGTATATTTATAGTTTTGTAAATGACAGTTCTGCCTAAAACAGTCTAATTTCTATCAACTATTATGTCCAGAACAACCGTTTTTATATTGAGATAAATTGTGAAAGTCCTCACGAGTATGAGGCAAGAAAAGAACTTACTTGGGAGATATTCCTCACCCAAATTCACAATCGTTTGTTTTAGAAATCAGTAACTTGAGGCGCAAGTTATCTATTCTAGAAGAAGTCTGCTAGAATCTTCATTGCTAGCAATGGCACGCTCATACACCAAAGAAAGCTAACTTGTTGACCAGTCAATGGTTTCCAGGGTAGTGGAAAACTTTGCTCTTCCACCTCAGGAGTAAACATAAAACGGGTAAACAAGTGGTTAATATCGTAGTAACTTATTAACTGGTTAGTGTATGCAATATAGCAAAAGATTGGTTAAATTTTCGAATAACCCAAAATTGTCCTCATTTAAGAAAAAATTTCAAAACAAATGGGATAATTACGTCAAATGTGAATAGTCCAAACAATGAAATCCATTTCATATCTAATAGAAGTTCTCAATAAACAAGGATAATAAAATACGTAAATACATACTAGGCTCTCTACACACGTTTTTGTGCCTGAGAGTGGTTTTATTTAGAATTTTTTAAAATGATTTTAGAATTAAAAAAATAATGCGTAGTTGTGTTCCATAAAAATAGGATCAATTATCTGATTTTTCTTTTATTTTTTAAATTTTAAATTTTTTTTTAATGATTTCTTAAGAGTTCTTGATACTCAAAGAAGTGTTAAATTGTTGAATTTATCCTATCATGCTACTTGAAGATAGAGATTAAAAATAACTTGTTTATTCATGCCGAACTGATGATTATTCATGATGAAAAAGTGTGAATTTACCATATTATCTTCATTTAATTAATAATTTTAACTCTTAATGTTTGCATTAACCAAGGGCATTTTCTGGTATTTTGAATGTTTTACCATTTTCTCCTTTTTGTTATATATATATATACAAGCCTCTCCGCACGCGCTTCGACGCCTGCGAGATGTTTTTAAATTTATTTTGGAAATAAAAAGATAATGGGTAGTTGTGTTTCATGAAAATAGGATCCATTATCTTATTTTTCTTTTAATTTTAATTTTTTTAATATGAAAAAGTGTGAATCTATATATATAAAATAAAAGATAGAGAATGGTGAAACATTCAAAATACCATAAAATGTCATTGGTTAATTCAAACATTCAGAATTAAAATTATTAATTAAATGAGGATAATGTTGTAAATTCACATTTTTTTATATTTTAAAAAAATTAAAATTAAAAACAAAATCAAATAATAGATTCTACTTTTATGGAACATAACTACCCATATTATATTTTCTTAATTCTAAAATAAAAATAAAAATAAAAAAGAAAACCAATTGACACATGCATGAGCGTGTGCCAAGGGACTAGTTTACCATATTATTCTTATTTAATTAATAATTTTAATTCTTCATGTTTGTATTAACTAAGGGCATTTTCTAGTATTTTGAATATTTCACCATTCTCTGCCTTTTGCTTTATATATATAAATATGGATATAATACGTGAATTTACTAGCTATTAGCTAATATATATATAAATCAAAAGACAGAGAATGGTAAAACATTCAAAATACTAGAAAATGTTCTTGGTTAATTTAAACATTAAGAATTGAAATTATACAAATTTATAAATAAACCCAATCCTAGACATGTATTTATAAAAAAACCTAAGCACTATTTAAACATAGAAACACACCCAAAATCAACCACAAAGTCAACTTTTTGGGTGTGTTTATAAATGGGTTTTGAGTGTGTGTAATGATGTGTTTATATGTTTAAATAGTGCTTGAGTTTTTTATAATTTCAAATTTTTGTTTTAGTAAACTCCTATTATTCATTAAATGAGATAATATGGTAAATTTATATTTTTCATATTAAAAATATAAAATAAAATAAAATCATAATATACTTTTATAATATAACTATCCATATTATATTTTCTTTATTCTAAAAATAAAAAGAAAACCAAAGCTAGCATATATAAAGTTAAAATTGCCACTCCGGAGCTTACTCACCACCGCAGTATATAGAGTATAGAGTTTAAGCGAAATCCCCAGTCACAGAGCAAAGAAGTGCAGAGAGAAATGGAGACGAAGCCAAGTGAGATCAGCAGCTCAAAGATGTTTGGAGGGTACAACAAGAGGTACAAGCATTTCAGTCCTACTCTCGGCTGCTCCATGACCTTCCACATCTATTTCCCTCCTTCTACTTCTACTTCTCCTTCCCACCGATTCCCTGTAAGTCCTCTCTCTCTCTCTCTCTCTCTCATACCCATTTCCAACTTCTTTTTAAATTTCATGTCCAATTAAATTTATTATCTGGGTTTTTATCTGATTTTGACACCCTAGGGTTATGTGGGTGGAATCTATTGTATTTGTGAATATTGGGTTTTGATTGATGAAGGTTTTGCTCTTTTGGTATCTAGCTTAATAAGATTCTATTCTTGATGCATATGTTCTGCAATATTTTCTTGATGGAATGAACAAGCACTGGCACACAACCAATTGATCAAAATAGGAATTTAGTTTCCCAAATGGTTAATTCTATATTTTTTTATTAAAAAAGGATTTTAACTTTTGTAGAATTTTGAATTTAGTCTCCCCGAGTCTTGATAGGACAAATAATTTATCAAATTCAGAAAAACTTTAATTAGTTCTCTCCTCTGGTACTTACATGCACTATTATAGTTGCTAACTTAGTCATCTCCTAGTACTATTATTGACAAGGAATTTAAAGGTAGTGACGAATTATCCAAATGTATAATTAACTAAAGAGAAAATTGTGCATGGATGGGGAAAAAGAAGCTTTCTTATTTCTTTTTGCAACCAATTATTTCTGCATCACTGGCTAAAACGCTGTTAATTCAATAGTCATAGGGGCACTAACTTATATCCCATTTTTTTAAAAACCATCTGCTGTGGAAACATTTCATTTGTTTATATTGGGCCCATTTTGGACCTGATTTAGTTACAACCAGTATGCTTCCATGCTATGTGCCACATCAGTCGGTATTAAAAAGTTGGGATAATAATTGGTGCATGTAATACTACTTGATTCATTTCATATAATCATTTTCCTTGGGCATTGTTTGGTTAGTATAAACTACTTTTCCATGCTTCCTGTAGTAGTTGACTGTTATTTACCAAATTTGTTTCCTGGTATGCTGCTGTAAAATTTTTTGTATTATAATGTGCCATAACCAAATTTACTAACTTTTTGTTTTCATGGATGATCAGGTACTTTACTGGCTCTCTGGCCTTACCTGCACTGATGAGAATTTTATAATTAAGTCAGGAGCTCAACGTGTTGCCTCAAGTGAGGGTGTTGCTTTGATTGCACCTGATACATCTCCAAGTAAGTCAGAAGCCCCTATTCAATCAATTTCAAGGTCATAATGGTAGTTGTAGATGCCAGTTTTAATTGCATCTTTTGCAAGAGATATATTTATTTCTGTAGGTTGCCCTTTGTTTGGCTAGATTCCAGGGAAGTAGGACAGATGTTAGTTGGCAACCTTTCAAAAGACCTGAGGGGCGACCAGAGTGGCCAAATGACTGTTTGGATCATATAATCAAATTTTTAGAATGTGGTCATAATCAAGTGATTTGATATAATTACTATGCCATTTTGCAATTCTAAGCAGTTAACTTCCAAATAACTTAATTTGTTAGCTTATAATATACATGGACTGCAGCTCTAAATTTCAGGGTTCTCTTTGTTGCTAGCTTTCCTTGGATAATAATGATAAAAAAAATAAAAAATAAAACTTAAAAATTGTTATACATAAGTTTTCCAGTTTCTAACCTAAACTTGTCCAAGAATATTTAACTTTAAGTTGTGTCTGTATTTGGGCTGTGCCTTGTTCCACGTTGTATGTCTAAACCACTAGCCAAAAACCCTCCATCATTGTCTAATACAAACACACACACAAAAAAAAAAAAAAAAAAAAAAAGTAAAGGATGTCAGCTAGTGTCACCACCAGAAAGACTGAACGGTCTTTGGAATTTGTTTGAATTTCTTCTTTGCTTGAAAATTACAAGGACTTAAATTAAAACTATCATGTTGCACTACTCATCAATTTTCGAATTGAGATTTCAATGAGAAACAACCACTCCTCCTAAGGGAGGGAGGTAAAAGGAAATAGAGAAATTATAAACTAGTGAATACAATGATAAATGAGGTAGAAATACATGAACAATCAAACAAGGCGTTTTGCATGCAAGACCCAACTTTCTATAATTATCGAACAATAGGTTCTATAAATGATTAATCTTGAGTGTGACTCAATTGATTTCATCCCACGGCGCTACTTTTGTGATTTATTTTTTATTTTATTTTTATAATATTCTAGTTGTCTTATTGTTTAGCCAAGAAAAAAAAATTGGGGATGAAGAGTGTGTAAATTTAGGAAATTGGAATGAGGAGTCACGAATACATTTATGGAAAACCCTTGTACCCATTTATTTACTGTGAGTAGCCAAGCCTCATTTCTTCTAGTTATATGGTTACTTTTACTTCTCTTATGATAAGCTGTTGCTTGGTTAAAAGCCACCATATATCTTTTGTTATTATGTCCGTACTGTACTAATTATTTCTTCATCTAAATTCTCTTAATAGGAGGCTTATCTATAGAAGGAGAGGCGGAGAGCTGGGATTTTGGTGTAGGTATGCAACACTGGACTGTTGTATTCCAATCTGTGAAGTAGTAATTAGAAAATTGTTTCACGCCCTATGGAATTTGTGAATCCTACCAATTTGCTCAAGATGGATAGCCCATATCTTGCAATTGTATTTTAAATTAAGTTGTTTTTTATTTTGAATGGTTGACAATGGAGTCACTACTTGTTTTAAATTTTAAAAAGGGGAACTAAAATGGTCAATAATATCTTAAACTTGGAGAGAGAGTAACCATGAATCCCTAGATGACTCAGATTATGACATGGGATGTGTTAGATGCTGAGTGATTCTGTAGTAAGAAGGAAAAAAGAAACCCAGTCCCAAGGGTATCAGTTTCAGTAATTACAGATTTCATCTAGGCTATCTTCTTTGGACTGACACCCTATTATTATATTCAATAATAATAGTTTAGTGATGGAATTTATAAATTTATGTTTGTTTGAAGGACCTGGGGTTTCATTCCAGCAAATTTTCTGATTTCTTCAGAATTTCCAAATGAAAGTTTTGTTACTTTCTTTTTTTAGTGGAGGGTGAATGATTAATTAGTGATTACCTATCCGTTGACATGTTACTACTTATATTTCATCAAGCAATTTATTGCATGCAAACACCTTCCGGTTAGCAAGAAGGACAAGCTTTGCTTGGTAGTGAGTGAGTACTTATAGGTGTAAAGAGCCTTCACTGAATTTTATGTGCTTGTGTGTGCGTGCGTTTTTCAAACAGGTGCTGGTTTTTATCTCAATGCTACTCAAGAGAAATGGAAGAACTGGCGTATGTATGATTATGTTGTCAAGGAGTTGCCGAAAATTCTGAATGAAAATTTTCCACAGCTTGATACATCACGAGCTTCTATATCTGGTCATTCTATGGGTGGGCACGGTGCTTTGACAATCTACCTGAAAAACCTGGACAAGTATAAGGTAACAGATCTAAACATTTCACCGGAAGTTGATTTTTCTTTTTTCTTTTTTTAAAGAAGTTGAATTTTATTTAAAAGCATTGGAAAGTTTGGTTCTTCTGTAAAAGTGCCTTAGATGTAGGGAACTTTATAAAAAATTTGGAACAGATCTCCTTGTCGTTATAGAAGAAATTTATATTGTTTTTCGCTCCCTTTCCAGTCAGTATCTGCCTTTGCACCCATTGTGAATCCAACAAACTGTCCCTGGGGCCAGAAAGCTTTCTCAAATTACCTAGGAGGCAATAAAACTGATTGGGAGGTAAATTGAGAAATCTAATCATTCAATTCTTAGTTATAATGTTTTGCTTCCTAGTTTTAACAAATTGAATGAAAACATGCAGGAATATGATGCCACTTGCCTGATTAAGAAATTTACTGATGTTTCAGCAACCATTTTGATTGATCAGGTAAGATTTGATGTCATCTAATGTTCACCGTCGTTATTCTTCTTGTTATGACAATTGTTAATTTTGGTTGTTTACAACTGTTTCTAAAACCTCAAGTTCTTACTTGTTAGGCTGTGAGCCAACTATTTAATATTTTGATCATCACAACATAGTCGCAGGAATTTATGCTTTTAGGTGGCTGATTCTTGTTATTAGAGTTGTTGCATAGAATAGCCCATGAGGCTACGCCAGGTGATAAGGGGGTGACAAAAAGAGTTAAAATTAGGATCAGTCATGTAATCATTCCCATTAAAATAATAATAATAATAATAATAATAAACAAAAAGAGTTGGATAGAATATATGACCTAGTGATGGTGAACGCAAGAAGAAATTCTTACTTATTTTAGGCATAGGTGCAATGGTCAAATTTTGTCTAGTTTTTCTATTTCAACTTGAAGCTTTAATTATTTTTCTAACTGATAAGGAGTATTATTGTAGGCATAGGTGCAAGGTCATGAATCAAACGTCCAATTATTGTTTTAATTGAATTATTCTGGGATTACCTATGTAAGTGGCTTATTGTTATGGCTTTCAAATCTTTGTCATATTGATTGATAATACTAGCCTTGAAATTTCCCTTTGACTCTTTTTATTTCTTCTGTTTTTCTTCTCGGTTCTGCATCACCTTGCTATTTCATAATACATCTTGGGGTAACATATTTTGTCATTGTGTATGATTATCATTAGCACTCAAAATTACATTTCAGGTAGGCTAGGATGGATTGATATTTCATATTTTGGCTATAGAAACCCCCTGCCCCTTTTCACCCAAAGAAAAGAGAAGAAAAGAGATATAGTGGCTAAGGAATACATGGATATATGAAATAAACCCCCTGACCATTACCTGAATTAGGAATAATTTATGGAATTTTGACCAAGGGACACATTGGCAAAGGAATACAGGATAAAAAAATTTCGGAATTGAGCTGAACCCAAGAACTATGGTGTGAAAACTCTTCCTGAGCAATCAAGGTCTTTTGTGAACCTTAGCAGATAAAGGAACAAGATTTGAGTTTCTTATCCTCTCCATTCAAAAAAAAAAAAAATTGTTCTTTTTCTTAATTTGCAGTGAGTAGAAAAGGTTGTCACCTCTGCATTACAAAAATGTGATTTTAGATTTACAATAGAACTGCATGTTACTCTTTTAATAATCCCCTTCAAGCAGGGATGCTGAATGAATCTTAGTCCAGTATTCCAATTGATGAATATAGGTTTTATTTCTTAAAATGTATAACTTATTATCTCAATACTAATGGTTTTTGTGCAGGGGGGAGATGATAAATTCTTGCATGATCAGTTGTTGCCACACAAGTTTGAAGAGGCATGCAGGAGTGCTAAAGTTCCACTCCTTTTGCGGTTGCAGCCCGGTTATGATCATTCGTACTTTTTCATTTCCACCTTCATAGATGATCACATCCGTCACCATGCTCAAGCTCTTAATCTACCATGAATGATCTTGTGCTTGCTGTGAATCCAGAACCGTAAAATTTTTAATGTACTTTGTCCGAACTTTGGATCATATATGCCTTTCCCATTTGCTCCCTCAATCTGGTTTTTCTTCGACTGAGTAAACATGTTGATCTTCGGAATATATATAAATAAAATTCCATGATATGATATGATATGATTGGTGTGTGGAAGTTCTGAGTGTCCGTTATAATAACTCTGCACATTATATTAGCTCTCCAAAAGTTGATAAATTGCATCCCAGTACTCTATAAATCGCCTCAACTTGATGGTGTGATCTATCTCCAGAAACAAACCTAAAGATCCATCTTCCTTGAGAACTCAATGCCCCTCCGCCCTCGCCTTTTTTCTGACTTCTCCCCTTGGATCCTTTTACTTTCAAAGCCATCCTACGTAAATATTCCAAGACTTGATAAACTGCCTCCATTTGATGGTGTATCTATCCCCAGAAACAAACCCATAGATCCTTCTTCAGCCTCACCACCTTCTGTCAGAAGGCCAGAGTGGCTACAAGCAGATAATAAGCTTAACAAGGTGACTGATAAGCTCAAATCCCCCGACTCGCGGGAATAACTACTCAAGAGTTTTGTATCCAAACCCGAGCCCGTATCCAATAGGATACACCCCTCATACATGCTTTCTCAAAGCTCAAACCAGTGAAGATCACTCTCACACCCAAGAGAAAATATATCCAAAAACAGCCACATGCCCAAAAGAAGCCACAATAATACCCGGTCAAAAAAAGAGGTCACCCAGGTTGTCTTCTTCCCATCATTGCAAATAATGAGTCCCTCCTCTATGAGGGATTCCAATTTCCAAGCCACCGAAAGCAACAGAGCAGCACATGGCTGGCACGTGAAGATGAAGAATTGTGATGATGCTTTAGCTACTTTCCGTCTCTATAAATAGAGAACTGAGCAAGAGAAGAAGGGAACACCAAGCCTTAGGGCAAAGAGAGCTAGGATAGAGAGGGAGAACCAAGAGCTATTCTGGCTCTCTTTTAGTTGTTCTTCAACTTTCTTAGTTCTCATTTCTTTTTATGTATTTCAATTTCTTGGTTTTGATTTTAGTTAGTATGTCTAGCTAAATTCTTTGACTAAGGTTATGTTGCTCAATGTTTATAGGTTAATTTTCTTTTCACCGCTTCTATAATGTATTTGTGGTAGTTAAGAATTTGGGTTAACCTAGTAATGCATCATTGATTTCGTATTTTTAGCATACAAATTCCTTCGATCACTTGTGATTCAAAGAATCTTTTTCATATAGGACGCTTAGAAAACTTTGATCCTTTGTAGTTTAATTTTGTTTACATGCAATGCTTAGAATTTGTTCTTATGAAGGGAATGGGAATTACATGAAGTTTTATTAAATTGCATGCTTGATTGATATATCTCAGAGTAGATGATTTCTAGATTATTGCTTTGGAATTGATAGGTAAATAATTAGAGTTTTATGGAATAATATTGATTCTAATACCTTAGTTATTTTTCTCAATAATTTCATCTCTATTTTATTTTATTGTCATTTACATTTTTCGCAATTGAATTTATTCGAGTTTTAATTAGTTTTTAATTTTTTTCACACAATCTTGTGTGTACAACCTCATTCTTATAAACTCACAAAGGTCACTAGAATGGCGCCAAGAACTTGATTATCCCTAAATATTCCCCGACAACGGCGTCAAAAACTTATAAAAATTTATAGTGTGATTTAAATTTATAATCCCGCATGAGAGTTTATAAATTTAAAACACACTATTTGGTGACAATAAGTTTTTGACGTGTTGCTGGGGATTATTTGTAAACTCCCAGGGTCCCTGTCAACGCCAAAAACTTGATTATCCCCAAAAAGGTGGTTCGACTCTAATGGCTGAAGCGGAGGACGATCATAAGATTGTGATGGAGTCGGATTCTCGTGCTCTGGTGGATGGTCTAAAAGGCAATTTGGGTAATCTGGAAAATTAAAAAAAAGAGGCAATTTGGGTAACAGGGTGGGGACAATTCTTCCGATTATAAATGAGATTAGGAGACTTATCATTTTGAATCGGTGAAGTGGACGTAGGTTCCTCGCAATCTGAACCGTGGAGCCCATGAAGGATTGGTGTTCGAGCGGCGGGTGTGGATCACTGGGCCAGTAGGCCTCATTTGTCTCTTGTTTGAGTTTTACAATTTAACGGGCTTCCATGCCCCCCTGTTATGTAATTTGTTTTTGTGGGAGAGTTACTTGTTACTCCACTAAGCTGTGCTATGGTTTGGTGTTTTGTAATCTTCATGTTGTTGTTCCTTATCTTATCATTAGATCTGTCAACCGCGTATTCTTCTCGTATAGATGACTTGGGCCCTATCCTGGAGATTAGACCCATATTTGACATTTGAGTATGAATAATCTTCAAAAGAAGATTTGCACACTTCGAACGATATCGAATAAGGGCAGACTTGGGCTGATCCCAATCTAACATTCTCCGATGGTTAAGTCAGAAACTAACTTGGGCTGGAGAGAGAATGGATGTAGGGTTTTTACAATTAGAGGATTTATTACCTTTGTCCAGAGATAGGTGGAGAGTATTTATAAGGGGGGAAGGAAGACCTAAGATATTTTATGGAAGAGATTTATTACCTTTGAGTTGAGTTTACATTTATTGCTCTGTTTCTGATCATCCTACTTTCTGACAGGAACTAGGTGACGCAGTGACAGGTGGACCTAGATGGGAGGTGGATTAAATGATCCCTCTCCATCGCCAGCATGTTTATTCGGAGACCAAAGCTGAAGGCGACACCTGTTTTAAGGATGGGATGGTGTCAGAACCGACCTTTCAGGCTTCAATAAATGCAGCTTTTAGTTGGCCATGGTGCCATCGTGGTCGAGTCGGTCCTATCTACTCGACCATATGTGAAACCCTTGAATAGCCATGCCTCTCCCATGAGGTTTTACTCGTTTGAGACAGAGGGTATTCTGTACATGCTCGGCTCTGTATTTGTATGAAGGTGTTAGCATCTCACATCGTATGGCTCTTTCTGAGGGGCTCGGCTCATAGTGATGGTATGAGCCATCAACAAGATCAAGCAGTGTCAAGGCTTCCTGTTTTGTAATCTTCCTATTGTGTATCAGGTCGTATCGGAAATTGCCACCCCTAATAGCACTCAATCATTTATGTCCATGCCACTATATCTCTAATCAACAACATTCTACTGAAGCATACTCTAGCTGTAGATATGCGACCACATCTTATGTACATGTTTATTATGGATATAGCCATGAATTCCTTTTCCTAACTTGAGAGCACCTAGGTTTGCAAATGCATCAACAAGGCTTCTTAGTATCTCAGCCCCGGCAGGGTGCATTTCCCCGAATGATCCAACATCCTCGTTGCACCCCAAGTACCGAGTTTCCCAATTCCCCGCACTTGGCATACAAGTCCAACAAAGATGCTTGGGAAAGAATCCCATGTTTGGTTTGGCTAATGCTGACATAACCAACGTCAATGTCTGTTGGGTGCTAGTTCATCCTGCATTTCATGAAACAAATCTCTTACTTTTGCAACATCCCCTCTTGAAGAACAAAAGGAAATACAAATGTTCCAGGAAACAACATCCCTTCGATCGAGTTCGCCGAAAAAATCTTCGACTTGGTCAAGGGTACCTTACCTAATTTAGCATACATTCTGAAGATTGAGTACTTCACAGACCCATCATTAGTAAAGTAAACCACCGAACCAAATAATGGGTCTGTGAAGAACTCAATCTTCAGGGTCTGAAGGTCCAGGCATGAATGCAGCACCAAACCTGAAGAAATTGAAAGAGGGAGCGCTTGGTTGTGGTAGGAAGCTTTGAGGGAGAAGAGAAGAAGTAGACACGTTGAAAAACATGGAAATCGGATAAAATCTTGAAAGCTAAGGACAAGGACTTGTCAATGAAAATGTGCAATTCTTTTGTGATCTCAGTCTGGTCTAAATTCCAAACAAATAAGCCAAAGAAGCTAATTGTCCCACATCGAATAAATGAAGAATACTGCAACGGTTTATATTGCTGAACATGGGACTGCAAAGCACGACCTTACTTGGACAGGATCTGTTCTATAGGATCGTACCTCTGTATCCTTGATTTCAAAGGAGACAGGAATCCCAACCTGGTGGATGAATCATGACCGTGTGATCAGAGAGTGATTAACAGCTTCTGGTGGTTCCTTGGAATCATCAAGCGGTAGAGGATCGTTCTCAGCTGGGTGACTGGTCTGGGGTGGTCGCACGGTTGTCTGACAGGTTTCCCTCCTTTTTGTCTTTTTGGTCGATTTATTTTTTCCCGCCAAAAGTTTGACACATTAAATTAAAATATATACATATAAATTCGCTAATTAAGCACTTCAACGATTTAATTACGCCATGTTTGGAATTGCTTCTGACTCCCAAGTGACCTGGATTTTAATGAAAATTTCAATGTTTTTCTGATAAAACCGTTTATGAACATCAATGCCTCCTAGAGCACTTCCAAACAAACCCTTCTCGTCATCTTAAAGCAGCGATTTTATTCAATTTACTGATCTTATTGGCCAAAAAATTATTTGGAATAAATACTAAATTACATGAATTTAGATCTGTCTTGCCGAAATCCGACTACAGATCATAACTGCCACATTGGTTGGGTACATAACATCTTTTACATAAATAATGCTAACCCAAACCAGGCTGAATTTAAATTTCAAATCCAAGCAGAGACAAACAGATTTGGAGACGCAGAGCTGCAAGATGATTTCATATACAATTCCCCAGTCAATGTCCCTTAACCGGAGAGGTTCGGCGATTAGGCCCACAGATGAAATACATCTACCCTCTATACAGCTGAGAGAAGGACCACAAAATGGAACGAACCTTTATATACCATCCATCTAGTAATTTGATGGCCATTGAACCCTAAACAAATTATGAGTAATATTTACAAACTATCGTACAGCTCTGACTATATATTCTCCAACTCTGGTCCCAATTTCTTCCCAGCCACAATGGGGCCAGTGACAAGAGGACCTCGAAGTGATGCTCGTGCTCATCAATCAATTACAATCTTGTCCACTATATTAACAAGAAAATGAACTGCCATTGGATTCAGATATCCTGCCCAGTTTCTGCTCGGAAACCAGCAGGATCCAAACTAATGTGGGGGTGGATATTGGGTCTGCTCTGGAACTGGAGGGAGTGTTGCAGTAAATGCCGGCTCAAGATTTTCGTTTACACTCTTCTTTGACCTCTTTGGCCTCTTGGGTTTCACAGCTTGTGGATCAGTATTTTGTAGGGGGTCATCCAACTCATAGCTATCAGATCCTCCCATGCTTTTCGGATTCTTTGGCCTCAGAGTTTGTTTGTCAGATGCAGCTTTTCTCTGTGCACAGATATGATGATATTAATAAGCACAACTCAGAGGAACAAATATAGTGTAGATAGCACTTAGTATTTTGCCAGCTGTTAAGCTAGGTGTAAATGGAACAATGGAGTCCAGACAAGCTCCAGTACCTTTTTATTGTTGGATTTTGATTTTTCCACATCTGGAGAGTCCTCATGTCCAGTACCCTGAGGTGCAGATGCAGGATTTGTTAAATCTTCCAAAGAAGCATCACCTTCTGCGTCTACCCGTATACCCTTTGTTTGTTTCTTCTTTTGTTTATCCTTGGTCTGGCAAAACAATAAGATAATTTAGAGAGATAAAGAGATAGGGATATATATATATATATATATATATATATAGAGAGAGAGAGAGAGAGAGAGAGAGAGAGAGTATTTGGAAGAAGGAATTGAGCTAATATCTGAAATAAATAAAAGATTGTACCAACGAAAAATGCATTTAAACTCTATCTTAAATGAGCTAAAAGTTGGAATAAGGAATTGAGCTAATATCTGAAATGAATAAAGGCTTGTACCAAGGAAAATGCACTAAAACTCTTATCTGAAATGAGCTAATATTTGGAAGAAGGAATTGACAGATAAACAACTTAAACTGCCTGCACCTGTAATGGAATTTCTCTTAATTTCTGCTCCAACTGAGCATCATCCAGAAGTAATGATACAACATCCTCAGGAGCCAAAAGATCACCCTGAACATGGCCACCCATCATTACAAGCTGCTGGACAGTATTTTTCTGACTTGCTCTTTGCAGAATCTTCTCTTCAACAGTTTCTTTACAAATTAGGCGGTAGACGGTAACCTACACCATGAGTGGGTGAGAATTAAACAATATAAGAATTTAATACTGAACTAAGCAGAATACATCTCAAGATGCATAAAAGCAAGAAGATAATTCCAAAGCACCATACAAACAAATGGCTGTACTAAAAGAATGGTCAAGCCGTTTGGAAGACAGTAGCATTTATTAATATTTCTCAAAGAACACAAAACTTAGAAAACACAAAACCTAGGGTTGGATTCAGGAAACCAAAACTCACATCTCTTGTCTGACCCAGACGATGAGCTCTATCCATTGCCTGTAGATCCAGGGTTGGATTCCAATCACTTTCATAAAATATGACAGTATCAGCAGCTGTCAAGTTAATGCCAAGTCCACCAGCTCTTGTACTCAGCAAGAACACAAAAATATCACTCCTGTTAGAACACAATCATCTAAATACGTTAATGAACTAGTATGTAATCATAAGAGTCTACAACACACACAGCTCTTCAAAGCCTTTATAATGAAATTCATACCGTTGCTGGAAGTCTCTGACCATATCTCGCCGATCCATTATGGTGGAGGATCCATCAAGTCTCAGGTATTTATATTTCCTGTAGTTCATGTAGTCCTGCACATTTAGGTTATCAGCACCAGAAGAAAAATCCCCAGAAAAGATAGGTAAACAGTTGGAATACAAGTTGTCCTTTGGTGCAATAAGAGTTTCCAAAATGACAATCTGACCAGCAAATAGCTCAATTAAATAAAGCATTAATTAAAATACCTAAGTAAAGTTTGGCAAAACATCTTACTTCAGTCAATTAACACATAATCACTACAGGGAAACAATATTTACTAAAACTAACCTAAGAAATTTTTTTTCTTAAGCCACAAATAACTACTTGCACATAAAGAACACGACTCATGTGCACTGAGTGGCATGATCACACTATTCTCAAAATCAGTGTCATGATCACATATAGTTAGGTATGGCTGAAATGGGAATCAAATCAAGTTAAAAACCCAAGGTGAACCCATGAACCTAGAGCAATCAAGAAGGTCTAATAAGAAATGAATCATTACCTCGAGAATATTCAGCATCTTTGTCATTTGTGCAAACAACAGAACACGATGGTTGTCTGCCCTCAAGCGTTTCAACAATATATCAAGGGTCTGAAGTTTCCCAGAATCCTATAGAAAAGATAGATAAGCTCATCTTTCAACACTTGCAATTGAGAAATTTAAAAATAAATTAGAAAAAAAAATGTGGTCACTAAAGAATATAAAAGGAAACCAAAAGAGGATAAACAGTCTTACAGTGAGCAATTTTGCAGGGTCAAAGCTTTGCATGGGAGGACAAGACCCAAAAATCCTGTATGTTAACTGAAGAGCAGGACATGAAACAGGCAGCTCAGAATCAATCTCTTGTATTAAATGATGAGGACTCTCAGGTTTCCTGGGTCCATTAAAGTCAGATGTCCGTGCAAACCCAGTGAACAGCCTCTTCACCCAAGGGTATTGTTGTTCTTCAACCATTTTGTAAGTAAAGTTTCTGTCTGAGCAATGGGCATTAACCTGTCCACATTATACAATATTTTGATATAAGTTTATCAATATAAAGTGGTAACAAAGACAATAACAATTTTTTCTTTTCCTTCTAGGGTCAAGCTGCACAACTACAATAATTACAACAACAAAAAATAATAATAATAACAAAAATTGAATAACTGAAAACATACTGGGGGAGCTCTAGCTCGTGGTATGAATGTGTATGTTGAATGGAGAAGCCTAGTGTTAGAAAGAAGCCTGTCCCGATGTGAGACAACTAGAGCCTCGAATGGTGCATCACCAGGTCCTGTAGCCAGTTTGTTTTGAAGAACACTAGTTACAGATCGTGAAGGCATGAGCAGCATTCGTGTCACCGCTCTCACTTTTCCACTGTCAAGATAACTACATTCAAAATCATCCTTCATGGTTTCCACCAGTGAGTCCACAGTTCCATCCAAAAATTGCCGATCCCATCTCATAATGGAAAACATTAGTCTCTCCATAAAAGAACCAGTTCCTAGAAATGCAACCTCTGCAGGGGACTGTTCTATCAGATGAGTAAAACCAAACGTTCCACTATTAATGGACAACTCATCCGAGCTATTCTCTTGCAAGAATATTGATCGATGAACATTTTCCGGTGAAAATATGTTAAAGTATTTCTCAAAAGATTCTTTGTAGACACCATGTCGAACTGCTGTGCAAAAAATTTCAGAGCTCTGGAGAATTTCTTGATAGAAAAGTTTAGGGATCTGGAGAAACAAGAAATTCCGTTTAAAAGTTTAGTCAGTAGGTAAGTTACTGGAAACTAAAGCACAAAATCAAACAATGGGAAAAGGGAAATGCAAGCACAAATGTCTGTGATTGGGCACAGCAGCTAGTTTAATTTATTTCTTCAGGTGAAAAAGTAGATTGGAAATACTCTTATGGAATACACAAGCAATTAGTGTTCTAAATAGTATATATCCCAATAGAAGCATGTCATGAATTTACTCTTTAAATAAGCATTAATAGACATCCACTTCCAAATGCAGGTCCAATATGCATTCCAAATTATTCAAAGGAACATAATTTCTAAGAGAATGAGAACATGAATAACATAAGGAAAGTACAAGTGCAGGTCATGTGTTGCACCTGAAAATTGGCATGTAATTAGTGGTGCCATACATGCAAATTGCCATCAAATTATAGAATTTCCCTCCAGCCTCCCTCTGTTTAACTCACTCTTTCCTCCATCTCTCACCACCACACCTACTTACCTCCCTCTCTGTCTCCCCTTTCGTTACTGACCAATTAATATGTTGTGTGCAGGGTACGAGCAAAGTGATAATCTCACCTTTGCACTACAAAAGACTTATGATTATGTATGAGGGAAAGGGTGTTAAGAAAGTACCGAGTATGTTATAGGATTTTGACCCCCTGAGTAGTGCACGTCCTCTAACTCCCCAAATGGAGGGGCAAGAAGAGAATTTGGTATCTCACCAAAGTACAGATATGTGCTTCCTTCACTCCTCTCAAATAGCTCAGGATGGTTGCATACCTAACATTGCACAAATGAAACACTTTTTATGGACAATTTTGAGAAAATAAAGAAATCTCATAATAATTACATCTCACCATATAGACTACAAAAACCTATGTAAGGATAGCCTACCTTTCTCAGCTGAATGACAATATTCATCAAATTCAAAATTTTCTTCTCATTAAGATGCCCACGATTGCTGTCAAACAACTCAGCAAGAGATATTTTGTTCTTGATAGCTTGATAAAAAGCTTGTTGCCGAGAACTCAACTTGCAGTGCACAGTAACCTCAGTTTTCTGGGTCAGCTCAGAAATCACATCTGTTTTAACTCGACGCAGCATGAATGGCTTTAATATGGAATGCTGTAAGGAGAAAAACAGAAGTAGTCAGAAATGTTCCACATCCCATTAGGTATTTCCATTCACAACTAGGAAAGTTTTAACCAGAGAGGTGAAAAAAAATAAGGCTGGGATTATTTATGAGAGTTTTAACCAGCACACATACACATTAAGTACAGTTGATGGCTACAGCAAGATGGAATAATGAAATAAGAAATGGGATCATATTAGCCTCATGATTTCTTAAACATAGAAGGTTATATTTGGGTCAATATTGTCAAGAAAAACATTACCAAATTTTCTCCACCTAGAATGTTCCATAAAATTCTTGGTTTTTTGGGGTTGCCTAAATTATTTATGGGATTTTCGAATACACCCTGGATGAGGAGCAAGGAAGATGACTTGCCCATATCCAACCAGGAAGCCACTCATCGTCACCATTTCAAAGCCCATTATGTCTGTGCTTCGGGACTGACAACTGCATATAATTGTCCCATATATGCTATTTCCATTCACAAATTACA
Source organism: Prunus mume (assembly GCF_029339155.1). NCBI lineage: Eukaryota > Viridiplantae > Streptophyta > Magnoliopsida > Rosales > Rosaceae > Prunus > Prunus mume. Next base: position 15,023,180 of record NC_142705.1, read on the forward strand.
TGTCTTGCTAACAGGAGAAATTTGACAGACCAGAACATTTCCAAGGATAATCAAATTAGAACTTTATTGGGAACGTTAGACTAGACCAAAGAGCAAGGTAAAATTTATTAATGAATACAATTATCAGAGTCAGGGTACTAACCAATCTGTTAAGCTGGTGCTCGTTCAAAGTACCCCCATGTTCCGCATGGTTTTCAATTCTGTTAATATTTGAAAAATAATTCATTTAATAAGAATACTTTATTAGTTTGTGGGTAGGAATTTCAGATCCAAATGCATACCCTTTTGAAAACCACTCATTGAATTGTTCATGGCTGTCAAATAAGGTTGGCATAATGAAATGTAGTAGAGCCCACAACTCTGCCATATTATTCTGGATAGGTGTACCAGTAAGCAGCAAACGATTTCGACAATTAAAGCTGAGCAGTGTCTTCCATCTTATACTGTCAAACCAAAATATCCAATGATATGAGTACACATAGGATTTAAGAAATCATAATAAAATACATGCACTCACAATCTAAAAGACTTTGCAAATGTTAGCATTTGTTGTTGAATAGTTCTTAATATAAATGGTTGGGTCTAGGATCAAGGGGAACTAAACCACAATATTATTACAACTGCAACCCTAACAATAATGTAAAATCGATTAGTTTGTATGAGACTACTTCCATAAAAGATTCCATGTTGGGACACCTGAAGAGTAAGGACACATCGTGTCCACCCTTGCTGGCGCTTATTTGGATGCTTAGAAATAATACACCTTCATTTGCTTAGAAGGTGTGGACAATTTTGTCAAGAATATTACACATGGTTATTATTTTAAAAATTATTTTTATAATATTCCTTCTCAGGTTTCTTAAATTTGTTTCATCTTTATGACACTTGGTATCACTTAACACATTCAATTTACCACAAGAATGGCCCTATCAATGGAGCTAATTCCCATTGTTGATTTTCAAGAGGAAAGTTCATGTTAGTAACCATTTAACACATAACAAAGACAGGTCAAGAAGACCAAGGAGTAGGAGCACGTCCAAAATCCTTAATAAATAAATATCAAGGAAGATTTAAGTCCAAACCTGTTAGAACTTTTGATTGCTTGGGCTTCATCCAATACCATATACTGCCATTTCACACGTCGAAAATACTTCTCATCGCCCACTAGCAGCTGGTAGCTGGTAATGAGAATATGAAACCCCGCATCCCTGTCAATAAGTTTGAGGACAAAAACAACAACAAAAGTTTATAAAATGGTGGGAAATGAGCCATGGTATTTCTCATATGGACAACTAGCATGCTAAAATATATCAATTTTGTAAACAAAGAAAAAAAGTGTTTTTCAGCCGGTGAAGCATTCTTTAGTAGAGTTGAGTTCAACTGCTTGAGCAGTCTCCAAGGGAATCTGCATTTCCTTTTTATTCTTTATTTCACTTTGCTGTTTCTTTTTCATTTTTAATCAACTCTTCTATACTTCCTCTGTATTTGGATTCTGACCACACGCTAAAGTTTTACTTGGTGAAGAAAAGGGAAAGAAAAGGAGCAAGAGAACAGACCAACTCAAGATAAAATGAAAACTTCAGCTACACCCATGGCAATATGTACTTGATTTGTAGGAGGCCAGTGTACCATCTAAGCTTCTATTTCATAAAGGTCCCTTCTAGATATGATATGGGGTGCATGCACAAACAATCCAATCAATATGCATATTTTTACAAATCTATGAGTTTTGTGCTCCAACAAATCATTTGCTACTAAGGTTGTCCACAATCCAAAAGAATCAGTAAATCCCATATTTTGACAACTTTTCTGCATAAGAGATAACACAATCCCACTTAGTTATAACCAATTTATAAGTTGTATTGTTTTTTCTATTACCTATTTTTCTCTAAAACCTATATTGTTCTCTTTCTTCTCATTATTGTTTTGCTATGTTCACAATTTCTTTTTTTTTTTTCAATAGCAACTATGTCTACAAGATAATAGGATTTAAACATGAGAAACTTTTAGCATATAAAACTAAGTTAATATTTTATTTATCAGCACTAATAAGAAGCTTAATCTGGAATTTCCATCTAAGGCCTCATATTGTTTCAAGTCGGCCCAAACAGCATCTTAAGCACGACATTACTTCCAAGACCGGCCAATTATCATTGTTGTTCTTGAAATTTTAAAATAACAAGGGCAAAGAAAATTACCTGCGGTAAAGTTTCTTAGCAGTGATCTTTTTCCTAAGCACTGTACGCTCCTGAAGACCACCCCAGTATGGAAGAGTTTTCAAGTCAGGGCAGAAACGACTAATTTCATCAGCCCAATTGTTCAAGACAGAAGCAGGAGCAACAACCAGAAAAGGCCCCCATATATTTTTCTCCTGAATGGGACAAGCAATCCAAGTTACTTCAAAGACAATTATTATGATAACAAACCAAGCCGAACAATTACCTCAGCCAAATGAGCCAAAAACGCCATGGCCTGGATAGTCTTTCCTAGTCCCATCTCATCAGCAAGGATGCCATTTAAACCCTGATAGACAGCAAAAATACCTTCTAAATAATCAATCAAGAGAAAATAAATCCGGGAGAGTTAAATTGTGCATGCACATATCATGTGTATCCATTTGGGTACAGAGTACAGACTAACAACCTGCTCATAACAATTAACCAGCCACTGGAGGCCTTTTAGCTGATATTCTTTAAGGGATCCTTTAAACAACTCCGGTGTCTGAACCGTTGAGGTTACAGGCATGGTGGAACTGCATATATAATAATAGAAACTTTATCAATTTGACTGGAAAAAGCTTTGACTCCAATTTCCTGATACACTCCAGAAGAAAGACAAGATCAAAAATAAGAAAGGAAAGAGTGACTGACGGGTTATGTAGATCTATGCTACTAGCTCCAGCAACCTCCTGTGCTGCCTCAGGTTCAGCATCTTCACATAGTCTCATATACTCACTATCAAATTTACTAGTTAAGTTTTTCTGCTTTAAAACTGCATCTTGAGCAGCTTTAAAAGCCTCCTTTTTCAGTTCAGCATCCTCAGGGTCTTCTTCCTCAATAGCTTCATCATCTGAGGAGCTCAGAGATGCTTCTTTGTCGTTTTGTTTTTCATCTCCGACAGCCAGATCTTCAGATGGCTGTGAACTTGACTTGTTCTGCATAAAGTGACTGTAAAGTTCAGTTTGCTGTATAAGAAAATTGAGCCTTTGCTGCTGTCTCTTTGCTTCTCGAAGCTCCTGTTCGCGCCTCAAAGCTTCAGCTGCTTCTTTCTCCTCTTTCTTCCTCACTTCTGCCTGCAACAGTATCAATATTTTAAAAAATTAATAAAATTTGATGGAGTTTTTGTCAAAAGATAAAAAAAATAAAAATAAATATATGATCTTCAAATGACAATCTCTCCAAGAAAGACTCTCAAGATCCATGATTTGACCAAACATTTATGGAACTTTGGACATGAATATAAATTTCATGTCAACTACAAATCACTAAAGATGACTAAATTTAAGACCAATAGGATGAAAAGGCATTTCATAGAGGAGAAGGGAAGGATACCATCTCTTTATCTATTCTCTTCCAAAATAGTAGCATGTCTCTGGCTAGTTTCCTTGTACGAATTGCAGCACCCCTCATCAATTTAAGTGATCTACTCACCTTCATTTTCACCTATAAAAAATCCATAGCTTCAGTATAAGTACTAAAAATGCCAGGTTAATAAAATCAATCATGACCAAGTTTGAATATCAAAATCCACATCTGACATGCAGTATAACAGAAAGAAGTAGAACACTACATACGCCATACACATCATAAGTACCTCTCTTTGACAGTTCTCTGAGACCCTCTTAGCGTCAATTAGTTGCTTCCGGTGAAAAGTTGTAAAAATCCTATGATGCTTTGGCATGTCTCTTCTTACTATGTTTACCCAAACTTTTCCAATCTTTTCCGTTTCCTCCCTCTCAATCACAGAAGGGTCTTTCTTCAACTTTTGCTTCTTGGGTAGGCTTCGTTCAATGATCTGCAGAACAACCATGAGTGAACAAATACCACATAAAAAGGGAGACACACACCCCCCGCCCTACCACCCACCCCCAAAAAAAAAAAGAAAAAAAAAAGTAACCAAATAATCTAAAGTGAAGGAAAACAAACCTCATATGTGTCTCCTTTCTCCAAAACTTTCACATAGTAGACCTGTAAGACACCACCTTCAGACAAAATAGACCTCTTTATATTTCCAGCTGCCCCCTCTGGGATAGAAGAATTTAACCCAATATCAGAGACTTTGAGACTGAACTTTTGAGCTGAGTTTGATGTGGACGATGCCTTTAATCTATCCTGAAGGGATTCATATTGGGGCTGAGGCTCCCCCATCCCTGCCTGGTTTTTAGGCCCCAACCTTTTGTCACTAGCCATCATTTCTGCCAAGGATCCCAAGTCCAATGTACCTTTCAAGTAAACTTCCTCCACCCGAAAATCTGAAAAGCTAGGCAAGTGCAAAGATGTCACCAGCTTATCATAAATTGGTGGAATCTTGTAAGTGATACCATCTCCTATATCCAGATAAGGAGGTTCATACGTTATTCTGCATGAAATACAGAGAAGGAAATATAATCAAATAAATGCTTAGGTTGAAAATAGCCCATGATCAAAAGGAAATCAGAGGTGAAAGCAAACCTATTGGTGCCACTTTGTGGTGCAAAATCTGCGTCATGGTGGTTCCCTGGCTTCTGAGTATTAGAATCATTGAGCCACTCTGATGTGGTTTCCATATCATAAAACCCTCCTCGTTGCTCATTGGCCAGTTTCCTGGATTTTAAACCCTTATTTCCCTTTGGAACTGGAATCCCCATCTGCGTTGGTGCAGGACTTGACGAGGAATCCTTGAACCTCCTTTTATACTTCTGAATGTGTTCTCCAAGCATTGATCGATACCTTTCTTCTGTAATATGTGTCCGGTAATAACTGTCCTCGTCCTCGTAGTCACTATTTTGAGATCGCCTTCTTTTCTTCACTGAATTCAATTCTCTGTCAGGCATTAGCCCATTACCAGTGGCTCCACCTACACATGCAACCAGCCACAAAGCACAAACAATGTGCATCTATAAGACCACAAATCCCTTGCCCAAGTTTTCCTTCCAACCAACACCTATATCTAAATGTATAACATATATGCATAGAGATACTCTAGTAGCATGTAGTGTAGAAGTACATTTACAAGAAAGAGAAAAGAAAAATCAAATTGGTCATACTAAGCTCTTGTCGAAATATTAAGACAAATTGCCTACCTTGGCTACCTCTGCTCTCATCCTGACTACTATTGCCATAATAATCAAAATCGTCATCTGGTTGTGGAACTTGAAAGTTCATCAAAGACTACAACACAACAATAAAGAAAATAAAGAAAAAATAAAAAATCACAATCAAACTCTCAATCTCAATATGCAAGAAAATACACTTCAGTTCAGAAACATTCAAAGTTCCCAATTCAAACATATGAATTACAAACATAAAGCACAAAACTTGCCAAATCAGAGCAAACCAAAAAGGGCTAAGCAAGGCAACAATTTGAGAAAACAAAGACCTACCTCAAGATTGAAGAGGTTAGAGTATGAGAGAGAATCCTTGGATTGCCTCCTGTGGTCCATGTGCGTTTGGGTCGAACAGAATGTGAAGCTACCCTTAGAAGATCATAAAACCCTAGTTCTCCGAAGCGCATGAAGAATTGGGCGAAAAGAAAGCGATAAAGAGAGAGAGGAAGCGAATGAGAATTTAGCCCTAACCCTAGAGAAGCTGTGGTGATAACGAGAGGCTGCGTAGGATAAGGCGGGTAGAGAGAGAAAGGGAAGGTCTCGTAGTAGTCACAGACAGTGCAGGAAGCATCGGGAGGCGCTAACCTGCGCTGGCCGGGTGACATTTGTTAGCGTGCGCACCCCTTTGGGGCACTTTTTAAAATTTTCCTATTTTTTCTCAAAAATTTTTTGTATGGAATTGGTCTGTTTTTCGGGTTTTGCTGTCTCTGGATTAATCGGCGTTTTGGGAGAGGGTGCTGGCCTGTTGCGGTTGTCTACGGCTGCTGTAGGATAGGAGCCCTGCTTGAAGAACCACGTGGCAAATTTCTGTTCGACTAATATTATTTTGGACCTTTATTTAAAAAGAAATTTACATTTTGGACGTTTAGTTGTGGAGATTATGATTTTTTAGCATGAGCACTATTTGAGTAATGTGCTGGCTTACATTTAGTACCCGTTTGATATTGATTATTTAGAGGAAAGTCATTTTCTTTGAAAGTGATGTGTGTGTTAGCGTATTTGGTAAAAAGAGTAGAACGTCATTATTTGAGAAATTCGATGTCAACGACAGCAGTTTGAAAAAGTATGAGCGGAGGTGATTTTGGTTTTCACTTTCTTGATAATTAGGTTGGAACAGTCATGACATTAATGAATTTTTGCAAACTACCTAACATCGCCTATTTCTTTTAAAATGCCCTATTTTATATTTTCTATTCAACATGTTGTGATTCTTTCATTTCTTTTGGCCGTCCAATAGCTTGGCAATGCTAGATTGATTGCATAAAGTCCCAAAGTCCAATATTTGTTTTCAGACCAAAAAATAAAGTCTAATATTTGTTCTATTAAAAATTTAAAATTATGGAAATTTTCTTACACTGTTAAAAAATAGTGTGGAATTTTAGTGCAGTGAAAATAGTTTTCCACACATTATTTATTTTATGATTAAAATAATTTTTAGGGTGTCATGGTTAAAAAAACATATTTAACACAAGAATTACATAAGTGAAGGTATTTTTTTTTTTTTTAATACCAAATACTTGAATAGAAAAGTCATTTCAACATAATGTCATTTTTAGTCATTATACACAACTCACAATACTTTTACACAAACATTTGCTAAATACTGAGAAACTGATTATTGTACCAAAATCACTTTTAACAAAAAGATTACCAAAAGCCAAACTGGCCCTTAACGACTTAAAATTTTTGGCATCTTAAAAGACGGTTTAGAAGTTGAATCCATTTGAATCCTTGACCCATTTTAAGAAGTAATACCTAGTTTCTTTTTGGCTTAATTATTTATTATTTTTTTGGCCAATTGTTGGGAGGGGGAGCGGGGATATCAGTTAAATTGGTTCTCTACAAATTTTTGCCAATATCAAGCTTCGAACACTGGGTGCCAATATGGGGAAGGGGGGAAAATTGATGCCAAACCACTGCATGAACCCCACTGGCTTGGCTTAATTATTTATGAGTGTTGCTATTTTCATCCTCTTATCCTATTTTCTCACACATCTTCATAATTTTAAAGACAAATTTATCTTTTTATGAAATGACTTCTAAGGACAAATTTATCCTACTTAAGTTAGAATTTTTTGTCTTTTTTTTTTGGGTCAAAAAGTTGGGAGATTTTATTAAAATACGAATTAATGCTAATGTTTACATCACTAGCTAGACAATCTAAGAGCCATTCTGCACCAACGTAGTCCCAAGAAAGCTCTGTACCTACTCTAGAAACAAAAGTAGCTACCAAATGGCAATGAGATGTTTTGAATCAGATTTCACTTCAAGATCCCTTCAGCCCTCATTTGAGCATACCATCAGCGCCTCCCGAATAGCTAGGGCCTCTGCCATCAATGCCGACTAGCACCATAAATTTCACATTCCACCAGCTCATACCAGCAAACAAAACTCATCACGCAGTCCCCAGCCCACTCGGCCTTTTTGTCTAGTTGTCATCAAATAATATTGGAAATATTTGTTAATCTGTGTTTCTTTTTCTTTTTCTTTTTCCATTTTGTTCCCCCTTTTCTACCCTTTTGCAATCTGCCACAATTTCCCTTGATTCATGTGCGTTTATTCTCATATTTGAGTGTTATAGCTATAATTTAATTGATGACATCTTCGCCATGGTTTCGTAAGGCTTTTCATAAATTTTATGTCCCTGAGCAACTCAATGCTACCCTAATCACTCTGATCCCTAAGTGAAATTGGTACTTAGGTGAGGAGGGGTAAATTTAAAAGATATTCAACCAAGAACGCAGCAAACTTCACACACTCTAGACCTTGACCAAATACTCTTATGACTAGTCAACTGTCATATATGAATTATACCAAATAATAACATACACAGAGCACACCAAGATGTACCTGCAAGCCTAGAGAATTACTAGTGACAACCTAGGCACTCGGAAGGACCCGTCAATCTAGGCATCCCTTGTGCTAGCAACAACTATGGTGAAAGTGTGTGAGACCAAACAGCAGAATCAAGCAAACACCAAACAGCAGAAAAAGATGACTAGTCAACTGCACAAACCCGGATGACTAGTCAGTCATCAGAACACAAACCCAGAAAATTTCTGAGTTTGAAACAGCTGTTTGCGAAACCCACCATTGGGAAAAAGCTGGGGGTCATCAACCGACCAGGCAATCCACTAAGTAGAAAAAGATTCTTACAAAGGAACACAAGCAAGCTCAAGAAAAACCTAGATCTATTTAGGAAGATGAGCTATACCTCCTTTGTGCAATCTTCTTCTCCAACTTAGCAAAGCTTGAAGCTCAGTTCTTCATGGCAATGGCAGCTCCTTCTCCAGCTCGTTCATCCCATGGCACTAGCTTGCAAGCTCCAACACAAACCGAAACCAAAATTTGGATTCAAAGGAGAATGACCAATTTCTTCAAGAAACCATACTCTTGAAGAAATCAATCTTGAATCTGACCTAGATATAAATGAGAGAATGATTTAAGTAGCTAGATGCAGATTCGTGTTTCAAATGCAGTTTTTCAAAAAGAAATCAATTGGAAAAACTCATAGATGAAATAAGATGGTTCTCTCGAGGAAGAAGAAGCGAAAGATGGCAAGCCAAACTTTCCAAAACTTCCACCCAAAACAGACAACCACCAAATGACCAAAAACGTAGCCTTTGACCAAAAAATTCCTTAGGTCGGAAAGTCGGATAGCAGAGAGAGAGAAAGAGGAATAGGACAAAGCAGTTTGTTATCCAGCTGGAAATCCTACAGAGCAAGGATGACTAGTCATCTGAGAAACGGATGACTAGTCATCATTTTTATGAAGACTGTTTTATGAAATGATATGCAATGCACAATACCTTTGTCAAATTGCATAAACCTCCATACAGCAGAAGTTAGAGAAGAGCACCAAGAAAGGTTTTCCTTAATCTAAACTTGAGCTTGATAAATAACAACACACATCCTATTACAAAGTTGTCAAGGGAAGCCAAAAGAAAATAGTAAAAACCATACATTAACAATCTCCCCCTTTTTGGCTTTCCTTGACAACACACTCTCTAAAAACACTCAACCCAAAACCGAGATTAAGGAGATGATGGAGTGAAGGTACCTGCAAGAACAACCAATCTTCTAGGCACAAAAACAAGCATATTATCACAGAATTTTTAAAAAATATGCAATGTGGGGTTGAGAGTGTTCTCCCCCTTGTTGATAAGGAAAGTGCAAAAAGGCAGAGAGATAGAAACAACATACAAAAGTAACCACAGAGTGATAGGCATATATGAACAAGGTTAACAGCAAATAACTTAGATTGATGACTAGTCAAATAACAGTTGTTTAAAACAGTACAGAACATAGATTTATGACTAGTCAAATACTAGTTGTTCAAAACAGGACAGAACAACTCCCCCTATCAAAATGCACAGACTAATCACAATGTGATTACAAAATAACTCCCCTACCGACCTGCGGAGGGTACAAGATTAAAACCACTACACAAATAGAAACTCCCCCTAAAGCAAAAACACCCCATTTAGAAAACATACTCCCCCTGAGTATCATATAGCATAAAGGAATTAACCTTTGACGTACTCATTAAGCGAACTTTCCATAAATAGCCAACAAACACAAAAGTGCATCAGGCTAAAGAGAATAAGAAATGGAGCATAAGTTGCAAGGAATCATACCTAAAGCAATTAAAATCAAGTGGCTGAATTTAATTTCAATGTGTACACATTACACATAAAGAAACTCCCTTAAAAAGATAGAGTTTCAGCAACATATTTATCAAAACAAGGGACAATCAATGAATTTTTCTTTACACACCATAGTACAAAATCAAGACAAAGTACTAAGGTTTCAAAATTTAAGGCATCAATCATTGTCAATTTGAAGAAAGCACCAAGCAAGATGAACCCTAAATTTTTGCTCAAGATTGAGGACATGCGAGAAAGAACACAAGACATAAGTCTCTAGGTTGTCCAAAAACACAACATAGCTTCCAAAAAGCACAAGAAGAAGAGAGTGGACTAGTGAAACGGACTAGTCACGCATGTCCAAATTTAAGGTGGCATCAAAGACCAACAACCTCATAGACACGACCAAGAATAAAGAGAGCAAATCAATCAAGATAAGGCTTAGAAAGGCAACATTGATGTATGAAAATGATAAAAGAATCGACAAGAATGTTGCCAAAACACATGCATCTCAAAGAAACTCCCCCAACAAAATAAATTAGCCAACAATCCAAAACTCATATAGCCAGACAAACTCGTAAGGATTTCAAGACCAACTTATTAAGGTGGTGGTCATAGACCAAAGTGGCATCATCCAAACACAACCACACATAAACACAGTGCAGTGTTGAAACAGAAGGTGTAAATGAGACAAGGAGAAGACAAGTGAGCCTTTGTGCTTTGTGTCATAACCAATGGTCTTAGTTCTTAGAGAGTGAAAATTAATTTCACCAAAAGGCACAAGATCCCTATTAAGCATACAGCATGACTTGATGGCAGAGACATAGCTAAACAATAAGAGACAAGACCAGATACACGGTCAGAAACGAAAATAGATCATGATGACTAGTCAACCACAATCAGCGTATGCATATAGTGACTAGTCAACCAGAGCAGTAATCACAATAAGCATCATGTTTAGTATCGACCTTATAGAAGATGAAGGACTTTGCTAATACACAGAGAAGCACTAGCAAACATATCAAGTGACCAGGGATGTTCAGCAATCATTGTCTAGACCAAGTCTTCAAGCACATGAATTAAAAAAGAAAAGAATTAAAGGCCTATGCCGAGATCAATCCTAACAAGATGTAAGCAGTTCATAACATTACAAAGTGTTCCAAGGACAAGCAAATGACAAGCTCCCTTTCATGGAAAAATCACAAAGTGCAATAGACCTATAAATGCAAACATGAGATTGCAGCCAAGACAATCATCATTCGAGTTACATAAAGCAACAACATCAATAGAAGACTACTCAAAAGTGACTTAAGGAACCCATAAGAGAGACAACCAGGTCACATATGGTAACATGGGTCAAATCCAAGAAGGACTAAATACCTTAAGACCAAACCAATACCAGTGACCAATGACTAGTATATATGACTAGTCATATGGGCTCAGAAGACAAACACCAACATTACTTAAACAAGCAAACTCACAGATTTCTCAAATGTGTGACCAAACCCATGACATGTCAATGAAGAAGCTTCACTAAAGCAAAGTATGGACTATCACAGCCAAATAGATACAAGAGAGACTACCAAGTAGTCAATGACTCCAAAGTATGCTCACAAATGCATACAATAAGACTCAACACAGTCCAAACCACATCAAAAGAAAAGAGCTTGAATGACATAAAGTGTAGAGCCCCTTTAAGCACAACAAATAACACAACAAAAATGCAACCAATAATGAATCAGTGAGACACAAAGAATGCTAGATTGGATGACTAGTCATGCGAGGCAGAAATGATTTCCAGAGCTAGCATGAAACACATTGACCCAAGACATAGCATACAAAGAGATATCCAAGCATAATAAGCCATATTGAGATGGAAGCAACTAGAATTTGAATTAGAAAAACGACATGCAATAGAATAACATGCATCTCCATAACATGTGCTTAGGTTATTTGGAAAAACACAAATAGGAAATTGTTAATCTATTGCCAAGGCAATATATGCACTCAATTCCCAAAATCAATGAGACACATAAGTTAGAACTTCTCATGAAGCTTAGAGTAAGGAGTTTGGGAAAATGAGGTCTAATTCAATATGAGCTTCAATAATGATTTCCAAGAGTTGCATGAGACTTTCCAAGCATCAAATCTAATATAAGTTCTAGAAATCAAGGCATAAACCCTACCAAGAAATGTGATCCAAAAGTTGACATTTATCAATATTTTAGAAAGGCATAGCACACTTGCTTGTACAATTTTGCTTTTCTATTTGATGATGTACAATGCTTTTCCAAGCGCTTTTACCTTTTTATAAAAAATGAAGTATAGCACACTTGCTTGTCCGAAAATGCTTTTTCTATATTTGTGGACATTGCTTTTCCAAGGCTTTTACTCCAACAATTTATTTGCATTTTGATTTCCAAATGGATCAAAAGATCAAGGTAGAGAGACAACTACAAGTGATCTTAGACACTTTATAGATAGCTCAAAGCATATCATGCAACCCAAGTATATTCAACAAAAAATGCTCAAAATTGTAGACAAGAATGGGGATAACTCTTTCACACCTACAACATCATGAAAAGACTTCCACTCATAAGAATCATGCATCTTGAGAGAAGAGAGCTTACATGCAATTTATTAACACAAACAAAATGGAAATTCATATTATGAGCACATGAAATTGAAAATACAAGTTAATCCATTTTGCACAACCCAATAGAAGGAAATCAATACCTTCAAGTATCTAGCGGTTGAAGAAGAAAAAATAAAAATAAAAAAATAGCTAGTTGCTTCTCAATAGACACAAATTGCAAGGCAAGGCAATTACTAAGATCTCTTGTGCAAGAAAATGTCTTAAGTCAATTAGTCAAATGTCACCAAGTTCTTACATAAAGCATGGAATTTAGTTGGACTCAAGATTCAAAGGATTGTGAGGAGATGACTAAAGACATGCACACAATGACCACATCTTTCTAAAACAAAATGAAATAAATATATAAAAAATAAAAAAGAAGAAGTAAGATGCATGTGCATGACAGGTATCTAGACTCCATGAAGCAACCACAAACAAGAGAATGGTCTAGATACATAAGATAAAGAAACTAGTCACCAACATGAGGAAGAACATGGTCTTCCTTCTTGATCCAAACTTGCTTCACTTTTGAGACTTTATGAGGCATAGAGATCACCTTAGGAATTTTGACAGCTTTATAAAGAAGATCATTCACTTGAGTTTGAAGTGAGTTGTCATTTACTTTCTTGAAATGAACAAAAGGCTTTTTCTCAAAATTCCTAAACTCAAAACACTTTGGTCTAATGTGTCCTAATGTGCCACAATGATGGCATATAGGAATGAACCTTTTTGGTTGTTGAAAACCAAATTTTGCAAGTGAAAAATGTTTATCTCTTGTACAAATAACAGATTTTGCAAGCTCACATGTTTTAAGAGATGAAATATGGTTCTTAAAGCCATTTGCATCGGTTGCTCTAGACACATTCCTTAGAGCATTACACCTAGGTCGAATATGACCTTTCACACCACAATGGTAACAAGTAGGAATGAATCTTTGAGTCCTAGTTGGCTCTAAAACATCAAACTTTGTATTTGACTCCTTGACAAATGTGGTCAAATGAGGAGGGGCATATGAACTAGAACAACCATAACCAAAAGCAATTTTGTCTCCATGAACCTTACCCATATTCAATATTTTATCCACCTTTTTAGCCCCTATGGTAAGCTTGATCACCATGTCATTTGCCTCATTTATCTGAGTCAACAAATTCTTGTTGGAGGCATGGAAAACCAAGTTGTTTTCCTTGAGCACATTCAATTGGTTTGAAATGTCATTTTTAATGACAATCAATGAATCCTTTTCACTCTTCAAGGTCTCAATATTTTCACTCAATTCATTATTTGCTTCTTTAAAAGTGCAATTAAGAATTTCCAGGTTCTTTACCTTCCTTTCAAGTAGGAAATTTCTTTCCTTAAGCTTGGAAGTTTGATAAAGGACATCATACTTTTCACACATACCAGGTATGGTGGTCATCCTGTTTCTGTATACTGGTCATCCTGCCTATCATCTCCAGACACAGATTCATTTTTTGAATCGGATTTTCCTTCCTTAACTACATGAACTCTAGCAATGCTAGAGTTATGAACATAACCAACAAGGGCAAAATTATTTGTCTCTTCAAAAGATGAAGTGATATAGTTATTGGAATCAACACTATCACTATCACTCCATTGTGCACTAATTGACTCATCTCTCCCATTAGACTCTATCATGTGGTTATTTGCACATTCCACATCAGTGTGACCAGCACCACCACATAGATAGCACTTTACAAGACCCTTCAAACTTTTGTCCTCCCTAAAGCCATAAGAGTCCAAAAAATTCATCTCCTTAAAAACATTGTCTTGAGACACACATGTAGACGAGCTAAGAAGATTTTGACAATTCCTAGTGACTTTGGTTTTACCTTTGACAACCCTTCTATATTTCTGAACAAACAAGGCAAGCTCATCATGAATGCAATGAGCAATTTGGTCCATTTTTATGTTTGCAAACCTAATACCAATTAGCACCCAAAGGATCTCTCTATTTATATTAAGAGCTGGTGCTCTGATACCAATTGAAATTGGTACTTAGGTGAGGAGGGGTAAATTTAAAAGATATTCAACCAAGAACGCAGCAAACTTCACACACTCTAGACCTTGACCAAATACTCTTATGACTAGTCAACTGTCATATATGAATTATACCAAATAATAACATACACAGAGCACACCAAGATGTACCTGCAAGCCTAGAGAATTACTAGTGACAACCTAGGCACTCAGAAGGACCCGTCAATCTAGGCATCCCTTGTGCTAGCAACAACTATGGTGAAAGTGTGTGAGACCAAGCAGAATCAAGCAAACACCAAGCAGAAAAAGATGACTAGTCAAGCTGCACAAACCAGGATGACTAGTCAAGCATCAAGAACACAAACCCAGAAAATTTCTGAGTTTGAAACGAGCTGTTTGCGAGAAACCCACCATTGGGAAAAACTGGGGTCATCAACCGACCAGGCAATCCACTAAGTAGAAAAAGATTCTTACAAAGGAACACAAGCAAGCTCAAGAAAAACCTAGATCTATTTAGGAAGATGAGCTATACCTCCTTTGTGCAATCTTCTTCTCCAACTTAGCAAAGCTTGAAGCTCAGTTCTTCATGGCAATGGCAGCTCCTTCTCCAGCTCGTTCATCCCATGGCACTAGCTTGCAAGCTCCAACACAAACCGAAACCAAAATTTGGATTCAAAGGAGAATGACCAATTTCTTCAAGAAACCATACTCTTGAAGAAATCAATCTTGAATCTGACCTAGATATAAATGAGAGAATGATTTAAGTAGCTAGATGCAGATTCGTGTTTCAAATGCAGTTTTTCAAAAAGAAATCAATTGGAAAAACTCATAGATGAAATAAGATGGTTCTCTCGAGGAAGAAGAAGCGAAAGATGGCAAGCCAAACTTTCCAAAACTTCCACCCAAAACAGACAACCACCAAATGACCAAAAACGTAGCCTTTACAGCCAAAAAATTCCTTAGGTCGGAAAGTCGGATGGCGTGAGAGAGAGAGAAGAGGAATAGGACAAAGCAGTTTGTTATCCAGTGGAAATCCTCTGAGCAAGGATGACTAGTCATCGAGAAAGCGGATGACTAGTCATCATTTTTATGAAGACTGTTTTATGAAATGATATGCAATGCACAATACCTTTGTCAAATTGCATAAACCTCCATACAGCAGAAGTTAGAGAAGAGCACCAAGAAAGGTTTTCCTTAATCTAAACTTGAGCTTGATAAATAACAACACACATCCTATTACAAAGTTGTCAAGGGAAGCCAAAAGAAAATAGTAAAAACCATACATTAACACTAAGGTTGAGAACACCCCAAACCCCCCCTTCAACTCCATGGTGCAGTTCAGACCCATCAGTCTTTGTTGCACTCTTTATGAGGTAATTTCTAAATTACTGGTTGCTCGTTCAGGCTTATTTTGCCTAAAATCATTAGTCCTAATTAGGTTAGTTTCATCTCTGGAAGACAAATCACTGATAACATCCTCATTGCTCAGGAATTTATGCATAAGTTCAAATGTTCTAAGGGTAAGAAGGGCTTCATTGCCTGAAAAATTGATCTATCTAAAGCCTATGATAGATTAAATTTGAAGTTTATTGAAAAGGTCCTTGGTGAAATCGGCATGCCCATTAACTTCATTCAGCTGGTTTTGAGTTATGTTTCTTCTGTCAAATATCAAGTTTGTGTTAACAGCGAGTTCTCTCAACCTTTTATTCCAAAGAATGGTATTAGACAAAGAGATCCCCTATCTCCCTACCTCTTTGTGGTTTGCATTGAAAAGCTATCTCATATCATATTTGATGTTATCAATAGGGGAAATGGAAACCTGTTAAGTCCTCCCAAACTGGTCATGTTGTATCGCATTTGTTTTTTGCTGATGGCTTAATCTTTCCACTGAAGCTAGTACGCAACAAGCTATGGTGATGAAAGGGTGCTTGGATTTATTTTGTCAAGCCTTTAGTCAAACTGTCAACATTGACAAGTCTTCTGTATTTTGTTCTCCTAATACCAGCAGGGCGTTAGCTCAAGAGATCAGTTTCATTTGTGGCTCCCCTTCAACAGACGACCTAGGAAAATTCTTGGGGATGCCTATCTTGCACTCTAGGGTAACCCGATCCACCTAAAGCAGTTTACTTAGTAAGGTTCACTGCAGGCTTGCCAATTGAAAAGTAAGTTGCTTTCTTCAGCTGGGAGGGCCACTTTAATCCATGTTGTCACATCTACTATTCCCATATATTCTATGCAGACCACAAAATTACCTGTTAGTATTTGTGAAGATTTGGATAGGTTAAATAGAAAATTCTTCTGGGGAGGAAGTGATAGGAAGAAGAAAGTCTACCTCTACCAATAGAATCTATTGTGTAGACCTAAAAACAAAGGTGGTTTGGGTTTCAAGAAGGCTCAGGCTTTGTTGGCTAAAATCGGTTGGAGGATGCACAACAAAGATAATGGCTTATGGGCTCAGATTTTTGAATTTTTGAAAAGAAAAACCTCAAGGGTTACTCTATTATTGATCTTAATTTGAAAATAAGACATTTGTACTCCTCAACTTGGAATAGTATTCTTTTTGGAGCTTAATTTCTTGCAAAGGGAATGACCTAGAGGGTTGGAAATGGTGATTTGGCCAAAGTTTGGACAGATAAATGGCTATTTGATACACCTCTAATGCAACATAATGGGGTGTTGAATATCCAAGAATTGAATTGCAGTGTTGACAGGTTTTTTAGGAATGGTTGGTGGAATGTGGACCAGTTGAGGAATGCTCTTACTAAAGATTTGGTTCAAAAGATCACTGTTATTCCTATTGGGTTTGGGAACTCTGTACATGATGCTCAAATCTAGGGTTTATCTTCAAATGACTTATTCTCAGTTAAATCTGCGTACTCTATTTTTTTTTTAGAGAATTGGGAGATATTAATCCCTTTTGGAAGGACTTATGGAGAATGAAAATCCCTTCCAAAATTCATATCTTCACTTGGCTGGCTTATCAAGGTAAAATCTTGTCCAATGAGCAAAGAACCAAGAGGAATCTAACTTTTAATCCTTCTTGTCTTCTTTGTGGTTGGCAAACTAAATCCGTTATTCATATTCTTAGGGACTATCCCAGGACTATGACGGTATGGAATTTTATTTTAAATTTACAATCTTCTCATCACTTCTTCCTATCTGAGCTAAAACCTTAGTTCTTAGGCAATCTGCTCCCTAAGGTTAAAAGCCCTGATGGTATTGGTTGAAATATTATATTTGCCATTACTTGTTGGTATATCTGGAATTTGCGTGACAAGCAAATTTTTAATGTTGAAGTGGAATTGCCTTTTAATCATAAGAAAACCATCTTTATTGCAGTTGTTGAGTGGGTTAAAGCTGCTAATGGCTTTGGCAGGAAACTTGATAGAGTACATATTTTTTTGGCTTGGGAACCTCCTACAATTGGCCAATTTAAGCCGAATGTGGATGGTTCTAGAAGGGCTGCCACTAATATTATTGGTGCAGGAGGTGTTATTCAAGACTCCTCAAGTGGCTGGATTGCCGATTTTGCTGTGAATTTGGGCCAAGGTCATATCTTGGAGGCTGAGGTTTGGGGCCTATATTTTGGTCTAAAGCTTACTGTTGAGGAAGGTATCACTAACCTTGCTGTTTCACTCGTTCAACAAATCAATTCATTGCAATGCCATCATCTTGCTGCTTTGGTGCATAGTTGTTGTGATCTCATGAGACAAATTAAAAATTGTCACCTTATCCACATTTAAAGGGAAAAGAATTGTGTTGCGGATTGTTTGGCAAACTGGAGTTATAATTTGGACCTGGGAATTTGCTTCTTTGATGAGGCTCCTGTCTGGGTTAGCTCTCTATTGATGGATGACTTACTTGGTTTTACTAGGCCTCAACTCATGCGCGGTGTTTAGTTGTTGTTTTTTAAGAATTCCTCATATTCAGCCATAACAAAAAATAACTACTGTTATTATAAAATTTTATGCTTAATTATCGATATGCCCCATGTGCTTTACTGAAAATCCCACTTTATTCCTTACATTTCAAACTGGATCAATATGCCCTCTGTGCTTTATTGTCATGTGCCCCGTTCTCTCATTCCGTCAATTTGGTTAGTAAAACTGTTAATTTGCTGACATGACATAGATACTTTAGTAATTTTAGCTATTAAAAAATTTCAATCAAAATTAAATTTAAAAAATAATTTAAAAATACTTTAATCATAAATAAGATTAGAAAGATAAATAAAAATCTAAAATCTAAAAAACGAGCAACTGAATAGCCACCACACCTCCCATTATAACCCAACCCTTCCCCATCCCATCGCCAACTATCACCCCCAACCCATGGCCATCATCCCCCTCCTCATCCTCCTCCCATCTCGCGCACGCCGGTTTCTCCTCCGCCGTGGTAAAAAATTATTGAAAAACAAAATAAAGTTCTTCACGACTGCACAAAGAATATGGGAAAAGGGCAAGCATGAAAACAAACTGTTTGGGCTTAAAATATACACGCCAACCCGAAATAAGTATTGGGTTCACTTTCCAAATTGATATTGGGCTTTATTTTGCCAAAAAATGGCGAATGACTCATACTATTCAAACAATAGGGGGATTAATTTAAATTAATTCACAATATTTTGATAATCGAGAATTAAGTTACCACCAATGGTGATTTAATCCAAGGATCAAATTATTTGAGTTTGTTTTAGCACAAAGTTCACATATTCTTAGTTGTTAAGATATGTCAGAAAAACTCCTACCATTGATGACTAGACTCCAAATAAAATTGATGACCGTTAAAGATGTAAAGTGAATTCAGGCCTGCTTTAGTTGGAAATCACGGCTATTTATTACCAGATGGGAGGATTTTTTTTTCTACCACTAGGATATTTGGATATTTATGGTACCAACATTGGAAGAATCTAGGCATTATTGCTCACTTCGGTTTGGTTGTTGCAAAAGGAATGATAAGGAGGCATTCAGGAACATATATGAGTAGGTGCCAAAAATGATCAATGCATTATTTGATAAAACTTTTGCCACTTGTGCATTGCTTTGAGGGATTAGTCCAAAATCGAAAATATCCAGCATTATTCATCATCACATTTTCTCCTATAAATACAAGAGTATCTAGATTGGAGAAATGAACACCCAACCAACCAACCAACCAACCAATCAAGCAAAAACCCAACAATCAATCCAGATTGATCAAAAGAAATCAAATATCACACGATCTTGCAACTACCAAAAGCAAGCAAGCAATCTTCCTTCAAAAGCAATTCAAATTAGGAAGAAGTTTAGAAAATCAAGAAGAAAACAAGATTTCCCTAGCAATCTAGATAAGGTAAATCATACATAATTCAAAATAGATTAATTTCGCTTATATATTTGGTTCATAAAATTAGATAAAACAGATAGAAGTCAGTATTTCGTCATATGAGAACCTGAACAAAATTAAAAAAGACACATTGACGCTTTAAATTTGTCTAGAAGGCTACTAGATCATTCAAAATCAGTAAGAACAAGTACCAGCCTGCAGTTCTGCTCACCTTGTCAACCTCTATATGTTCAACTAGTTTATAACTCTGCCAATCTCAAAATTAGTATCGATTTCCAGCTAATCTCTATTAGTTGAAGATTCTGATGTGCAATTCTAGTGCAGAAACATCCAGTCCAGTCAGAAGAGACCAGTCTGGTCTAATCTTAAACCACAGTTGTGACTATATTTTTAAGCAGAAGTCAAAGTCTAGAAACTCTTAGGCCTATCTAGACTTAACAATTCATTTTATGCTTTGTATTTTGGCAGTTCTGCCTGGATTAGTTTGTTATGTCTTTTATGAATTTGTGTATTTTGCTTTACTTACCATTTTTTTCTAGATAAATTGTGAAGTCCTCACCAGTCTGAGGCGTAGAAAAGAACTCTCTTGGGAGGTTTCCCCACCCAAAATCATAATCATTCGTTTAAAGTCTATTACTTGGGGCGCAAGTGTATAAAGTCATTCAAATATGTTAGAACTCAAACTGCTGATAGTGGCACGCTCACATAAAAGAAAGTTGATTCTCGATACCATTAATGGTCAAAAGGTCAATGAAATTTTTTACTTAAAGGTTTCACATGCTAAAAAAAGGGGTAAACACAAACCGAGTTGGAAAAAGAAAGAGAAGCTATAGCTTGGGGTTTTGGTGTTTTGGTGTTTGGGTACTCTATTGGGATGGCTACAGCTCGAGGACATGTTGGATTATTGAGGTTGGGTGTGAATTTAGGGTGGCAGCTAGGGGTGAGTATGGCTAAGAGCAACTCCACCGAGGAGCCCAGCCGAGGTGGGGAGGCCAAGTGAAAAATCCAGTTCAGCGGGCCACTTTTGCCCTGGTGGATGTGGGACCTGAGCGAGTGGTGGAAGGCAAGTCTCGCCCGACCTGCAGCCCGAGGGAGGATAGCGTTAGTGTGCGGTGCAAATTTTTTACCGTTGGTGCGTTTCCAACAGCTAGAAGACACGTGTCTTCGCACAGGCGCTCCGATCTGCTTCTCCTCCTCCAATCCAACAGTGGCTTTTTGCTATAAAATTATCAAAAAAATTCTGAATTTTTTTTTTCTATCAATACCTATCAATACCCTTCACTTTCAATACCAATCCTTATACATTTTCTTCTACTTCTACTATTATTCACTCTTACTCAATATTTTATTCTCTTTCAAATTGTATTTTTATTTCTTATCTTTATGTCTTCTTCTATCGAAACCGGAGGGAGATGGAGCACCATGGAAGATGTTTTCTTGTCTGAGTCTTGGGTCCAAGTTATTCATTTTCTCGTGTTAAGCAATGAGATGAAATTTTGTCATATGAGGAAAAAAAATTCATGCCGAATTTTGTGAAAGAAATCCGGAGTCGGGTCGTAAGGAAATGACATTGTCTAGTAAGTGGAAAATTCTCAATAAAGAGTTGGGAAAATGGAGAGATGCCTTGGCAAAAGTGAGGGACAACCATAGAAGCAGTGAAAATCTTAGTAGCGAGATAAATATATTGTAATTTTCATTTTATTAAGTTTATGTCCAAATATATATATATATATATATTTTATGTTTCTTGCATTTTCAATATTTTGTTAATATTTCTTGCATTTTCAATATTTTGTTAATATTTCTTGCATTTTCAATAGTTTGTTAATATTTCTTGCATTTCCAATTTTTTCTTAATATTTCTTGCATAAATAATATTTTGTTAATATTTGTTGCATTTCCAATATATTTGTAAGGTTAATTGCATTTCCATTATGTTTTTTATGTTACTTGCATTTCCAATATATTTTAAATATTTCTTGCATTTTCATTTTTTTAAATAGATTATGCAAGCACATATGTGGTTTGGTGCAATTGGGCAAGGGAAAAAAATTTCAACCATCATGAATGTTGGGAGGTGGTGAAAAATTGCAAACGCTTCAAAATTATTCCCACGGGTCCCCCCGTTATGTTAAACGAGAGGCCACTCCATGATTCAACGACATCGGATTCACCTCTCGATTCCCTTATGAGTGAATACTCACCCATCAAAAAGGAGTCGAGGCCCATTGACCGAAAGGCTGCGAAGGCGAAGAAAGGAGTAATTCTAGCACTAATAAATCAAAAAAATTGGAGGAAATTGCAAGGCGGAGCGCCATATGAATTGAAATGGAGCGGAAACACCAAGAGAACGAAATGGCAATTTGAGCAGAATATGTACAAGAAAGGGAGTATTTACGCAAAGAACACATTGACAAAAAGGATCAGGAAACCATGACACAAGCCATATGTCCCCTAAAACAAAACAATTTTGGAAGCTAGAACGAAGGGATGTTATGAGAAGAAGACTTTTCCGTGACGATGGACCTAGCAACACGGATTGGTTAAATGATCAAAACCAATAAATTAGTTGGCATACCTTTTATTTATTTGTATTTTTCATGTTTTGTATTAAAGTTGTTATAATTCATGTATTTTATTTTAGTAGTAGTAATTCTTAATGAGTTCTATTGGCTTTCTTTATTTAATAAACAAAGCATTCAATAAAATATCTTTTTATTCAACATATTCCATACATCAAACAAAACATAATTAAATAGAAAAACCACAACCAAAGCATAATAAAAAATAAATAAAAAACTACAACCAAAACACAATAATAAAAACAAACCACAACCAAACCATAATAATTAAATAAAACAGCACAACCAAACCATAACTAAATAAAACCTAACCAAAGCATCTATGCTCCATCATTCACCATCATTGCCTTTCACTGCCCATAAATGCTCCATCAAGTCAACTTGATGCCTTTCATGAATATAAGAAGATTGCATCTCTATATATCGATCAATCATACAGATCATGAAACGACCATCCCTAACCAATGGTTCCTACTCCAATGGTTCTCCACTTGGCCCCATGGGCCTTTCATAAATTGGTGTCAAGGCCATGTTCATAGGATCCGGTTCGTAGACCTCTGCAACATTGTAATCGTACTCATCCTCCACAATCATATTATGAAGGATGATGCAAGTCATCATAATGCTCCTCAGCACCTCCTCATCAAACATATGCGCCGCACCTCAAATAATCAACCACCGAGCTTGGAGGATGCCAAAACACCTATCGACTTTTTTACTATATCCTTCTTGATATAAGCAAATAATGTTTGCTTCTGGGATCGGGGATTCGGAATTGATTTGACAAATGTGGTCCACCTTGGGTAGATGTCGTCTGCTAGATAATACCCAATCTGATAGATGGTGTTGTTGATTTGATAGGTTATATTCGGGCCTTAACCTCTCAAAATATCATTGAAAATCGGAGATTGACCCAGCACGTTGAGGTCATTTTGAGATCCGACAACTCCGAAGAAGTCATGTCAAACCCATGTATCGAATCCAGCAACGGCTTGGGATGATACTTTTTGCCCTTTTTTATTTCCGTAGTCTCATTGTCAGGTAGTTGGGCAATTCTTTCATTGTCAGTGCATGCAGTCGATGCTACCAATCATTCCTGGAAATCCTCGAGCTTCAACTTTTTGTAGAAGCCGTTGGAGGTCTCTAGGCGTTGGTCTGCGTAGGTAGTCCCTAGTATACAGAGTTTCGATTGCATCAAAAATCTTACCAAGGCCTCCAATGTAGTTGTGAAACCCTGTATTTTTTTAAAAATATATATATGTATATGTATTATGTTTCAGAAAACTAAATATTTTGTTACATATTTAGCTTATAACTTATGTATACAATTATCTTGGTATGTGTTATATTCTCATAAATTTATCTTATTAGTTATTAAAAATAGTAATATTTATATGTATTGTTTTTGGCAACTTTATCTCTTTGTTTCTTGCTGACCAAGTTCAATAGCCTAGTTGTGACCCAAAACATAATTTAAACTCCAAGTGTCATTGTACCTAGATGAGTAAGCTTCATTTGAGCATGAGGTGTTAGAATTATCTTTTGTTTGGCAATAGGTGGCTTCAACACTGCTACAAAAAAGGAAAACCACGACGGGAATTCACCGTCGTGTATTTTGTTTTCAAATCGTCGTGGAATCCACCGACATCTTTTCCATAACCAAACCACGACGGTGAATAACCGTCGTTATTAAAACAAAAAACGTCATCAAAAAATAAAACCGCGTCTTTGTGCTGCAAAAAGACATAAAAAAGCGATCGAGGATGAGAATAGGCGACCAACTCCAACAAAAAAGCGTCGTTAAAAGGAAACATATGACAAATATAAATACGGCGTCTTTACAATCATAATAGACGCGTTATTGACACCTACTACGTCACAACATTTCCCACAACCGTCGTAAAATAAATTTTCCGCTTCGATTTTTATGAATTATGACGTGGAAATAGATGTCAGGGTCATTACTTACGACGCATATATTTACAGAGACGACGTTGAATTTGATAAATAACGTCGGTTCCAAATAAATGAGAGCCGTATTACAGAATTTATACGTCATATTTTGAAAATAAACGACGTGAAAAAAGATGGTGTCATTAATTACGACACAGTAATTTATAATGACGACGTTGTAGTCTATATACAACGTCGTCACCATTAAAAAGACTGTCGTCTTTAATAATTTATACGTCTTCATTTAAAAAATTGACGTCGTCTAATTCATATATCTTAACGTCGACAAGTTTAATGGACTTCAAATACCGTCGTAAAATCTATTTTCCACTTCGATTTTTCTACGAATTATGACGTGGAAATAGATGTCAGGTTCATTAATTACGACGTATGTATTTACTTAGACGACGTTGAAATGAATAAACAACGTCGGTTCCAAATAAATGAGAGCCGTATTACAGAATTTATACGTCATATTTTGAAAATAAACGACGTGGAAAAAATGATGGGGTCATTAATTACGACACAGTAATTTATAAGGACGACGTTGTCGTCTATATACAACGTCGGTACCATGAAAAAGACCGTCGTGTTTAATAATTTATACGTCTTCATTAAAAAAATTAACATCGTCTAATTCATTTTAACGTCGACGAATTTAATGGACTTCAAATACCGTCGTGAATTCATCCTTTTCCACTTCGTTTATTAAAGAACTTACGACGTGGTAAATTCATGACGACGTCGTCTTTTGTAACGTTAAGGTTAAAATTCTCATCTTTTAGACGTCGGTATTATGGGATTGGAGTCGTGTTATTTTGAATTACATGGCGGTTCTTTATGCTTGTCCGACGTGTTATCCTGGATTACTGTTTCACAATAGCGTCGTGGTTCTTCATTGTTACTTTGCTTTAAGACGTCGGTAAATATATTGTGGTCGTTGAATGCTCCAAAACGTCGTTATTTATTAGAACAGACGTTTGTTTTTCACATTTTTATCAAAACCATCGTGTTTTGTAATATGGAACCAGTACTTTTTGTGCTGATTGTTTTGTGGCCAAAACCTGTATAATGAAAGTGAAGAAATCACATTACAATATATTACAAAATTAATGTCATACACTGCCAATTAAAAGCATCATTCAACCCATATATCTTCACACCCATCTCGAATATTTTGACTCCCTAACTCAACCACCACTTCATCAAATGTGTCAACATTTGGCATCCCCCTAGTAAATGGCTCACACTCAATTCTCACATCACCTAAGACATCATCACCAATAACATCATTATATTCTCTATTAGGCATTGATAACACTACCGACCAACCACGATGCATCGGGTCGTCAACAAAAAATACTTGTTTGACTTGAGAAGCCAAAACAAATTGGTCATTCCTATGTCCAATTTTACTCAAATCTACAAGGGTAAATCCAAGTTCGTCCACTACAAGACCAGAAGTATTATCAATCCAATCACACCTAAAGACTGGGATTGTAAACTTTTGGTAGTCAAGGTCCCAAATTTTTGAATGACACCATAGAAACCCATATTTGAGAGAATTGGGTTTTATCCTTAGCACTAAGCAACTTGCATAGTATGTGCAAGTAAATAAACTCCACTATTTTGAGTTGTCCGCACATCATCTTGTGCCTTGATGTTGAATTTAATACCTTTAATGAGATAGCTCCTATATAATGGCACTGCCATGTTTGGACCATTGCTAGCCACCTTAAATTTTCTGATACGCCATGATTGTCTTCCTCATTAAGTTCACTTTGAACCTGCAAATTAATCATATAACTTAATTCAATCTAACATAAAAGAAGAAAATTAAAAGTCCAATATGTTATTCAATAACATATACCTTGAAGCGTAGCCATTGAATGAAAGTGCTATTGTGCTTATCCTGCACCACTTTGTTCTCTTTCTAAATTTTGGATAAGTGGTCTGGATGTGGATCATATGTTGCCTACATGACACACAAAATTTAAGTATTACGGTCCCAAACATATAAGATAAACATAAGAAATAATTTAAAATGGAAACTTAAAGAATAAAACTCATACGTACTCGATATAAGGTAGGACTTCCTCCGTATTCTCCAAGACATATAGATGTGCTTGGTTCAACAGTCCCGATCAACTCGCTCACTGTGCAACCTTGATAATGGCTTTGAAACTCCCATCTTTTGGCTTGAAGGCACTCCAACTGTACTAACATCAGATAAATGCTCGGTACAAAACTCTCTGACTTCTTCAACTATATACCGCTCAGCAATGCAACCTTCGGGACGAAATGCGATTCTGAACATACCCCTTTAGCACTTTCATATATCTTTCAAACGGATACATCCATCTAAAATATACTGGCCCACACAGACGAACTTCTCTGACAAGATGTACTACTAGATGAACCATGATATCAAAGAATGAAGGGGGAAAGTACTTCTCAAGCAAACACAAAGTAACTACTACATCTTCTTCCAACTTATCTAGCTTGGAAACATCACAGATCTTTGCACATATAGCATTGAAGAAGAAGCACAAGCGAGTTATTGCATACCTTGCAGGCTTCTCCAAAAGCAGAACGAATTGCCACGAGGGCAATTGTTGCATTAAGGTATGACAATCATATGATTTAAGGCCAAGAAGTCTTGAATCTTGTAAAGATACAAGATTTTTATATTTGAAGAATAACCTTCAGGGACCTTCATACCATAGAAAGAATTGCAAACCTCTCTCTTCTCTGCTCTTGACAAATTCCAAGGCCCGGGAGGCAAACGAGTACGTCTTTCTCCATACTCGGGTTGCAAATCAGTTTTGACCCCATGTTCAATAAATCTAATCGAGCAGCAATCCCATCTTTATTTTTTCCGAGGATCTCCGAGCAATGTACCAATGATACTATCGCAAACATTCTTCTCAATGTGCATAACATCTAGGACATGCCTCACAGGAAGGTATTTCCAATACTCGAGATCAAAGAATATTGATTTCTTCTTCCAACAAACTCTGTCACCATCTTCAACCATATGCAGCACTTCTTCTCCGGTTAATGGCTCAGGAGGCGTGCCATATTCAGGTTTCCCATTAAAAGCTGCACGTTGCCTCCTATATGGATGATTGATCGGTAACCATTTTCTATGCCCAATGTAACAAATTTTGTGGCCATTTTTCAACCTGTGACTAGGTGTATCATCGCCGCATATTGGACAAGCTTTATATCCTTTAACAACACAACCAGATAAGTTTCCATAGGCGGGGAAATCATTAATTGTCCACATTAATGCAGCTCTGAGTGTAAAGTATTCTCCATTATGTGCATCATACACTCCTCCAATCCCATCCCACAAAGATTTTAAATCATCAATCAAAGGCTCCAAGTAGACGTCTATATCATTTCCGGGTTGTTTAGGACCGGAAATCAATAAAAGGTCAACATCATGAACTTTCGTTTCATGCACGACCATGGAGGAGATTATATGTAACTAAGATAACTGGCCAGCAACTATATCGCTACTTAGAGAACTATGGGGATTGAATCCATCGGATGTGAGCCAATCTCAAGTTTCTCGGCTCATTACCAAACTCGGGCCATTTATCATCAAGAAGTTTCAAGGACGGGAATCCGCATTTGGATGAGACATATAACCGTCAATTGATTTTCTAGCAGCATGCCAAGTCAAACTCTTAGCGGTCTCATGTGATCGAAACATCCTTTTAAACCTTGGAATTGGAGGAAAATACCACACCACCTTGGCACACCCTCTTTCAAGATTGAATCTTTGCCTTCTTCCACCTTGAGATACCACAATTAGGACAATGAGTTAAATCCTCATACTCCTTCCTATACAAGATGCAATCATTGGGGCATGCGTGCATTTTCTCATAACTCAGCCCCAATGCACACAAAGTCTTTTTGCCCCATACATAGAGGCGGTATTGTATTTCCTTCGAAGCAAATCGCCTTGAAGTATCAATAATTACTGTAAAACGAGCCATCACTCATCCCATATTTTGCCTTCAAATTATACAACTTCACTAATGCCGATAACCGTGTACTTTCTACAACCAGGGTACAATGGTTGATCTCCATCCCCAATCACATTGGCAAACTCATAAGGATCAGATCCAAAATCACCAAAATCATTATCATCCATCTCTATTTCTTGGACACAAAACTGTACCTACTATGGTCATCATCTTCTTCAACATTTCTACTAGCATTAGTAGTTGCTTCCCAAGGTTCTCAGTGAAATGTCCAATTCTTATAGCTTTGGTCAACTCCATTAAAGTATAAGTGATCCCTTATAATTCCAACTCCAAACAATTTCAAATTAACACATTTAACACATGGACAGCGGATATGTGTGGTAGTTAGAAGATTTTCTCTGAAAAGTTCAAAAATGCTTCCACCCTAACTCATATGCCTTGATCTTCTATCGAGTGCATCCATGACTTATCCATCTCCGACACTATACCTATTATATATAATAAAGTGAAAAGGAAAGCAATGACCATCACTATAGCAGATTATATAAAGTCTAATAGCAAGTAATATACAACATAGGCGGCGGTTTTTAAACAAAAGCAGCGTATTTGACATATATAGAGCGGATTTTCGTCGTCTAATTATAACCACGACGGTAGTTACATAACACCGTCGTGTATAAATAATAAAAGCAGCGGTTTAAAGTAAAAACCGTAAATCGTATCTAAAGCGTCGATATCGGTTTATTTTCAAGATCCCAAAACCCTATTAAGAACACAACATAGACATGAAACCAAGCAAGAAACCAACATATCGTGAAACCAACATATACTAAGCATGAAAACAATAAATCCATTCCCAATTCAACATAACAGAGAGTGATTAAAAGATCCGACAAAATGAAATCCATTCCCAATTCAACATAACAGAGAGTGATCAAGAAAACATTAAACAGAAAATCCATGAACCCATACCTCCAACAACATTATTAACAGATCACAAAACATATACCTAAAACCCTTTAACAAAACAACGTAATATATCATTCAATGAATTTACAAGGGGAAGAGAGGGTTTGTACTTACAGGTTAGCGAGCTCACAGATTATGACCAAATTGGATTTGACACAGCCTGGCCCAACTTTGAATTAGAGATGAAGTGAGAGAGCGAAATGTTATGTTGCGCGAAATCGACAATTTTAGGGTTCAGGGTTAGAAGTATAAAAATAAGAGCCAAATCTGAAAATTTTAGGTCCCGCGAATATTTTAAGCGCGCTTTTTAAAACATCGACCGAAAAAACACGCGTCGTTAAAATTTAACATTAAACATGACGCTTATTACATTAAGGACGTCGTGGTAAAACTATGTACCACGCAAAATCAAAAAAGGCGTTAAAACTATGAAAAACCACGGCGGGGTTAATTAACTACCGACGTTGTAAACAATAATAAGCGACTCACGTGTAAACAAAAGCGTCGTTTAAAGAGAAAGCGCGTCGGATTTTCACCATCGACGTAAACTCCATATTCACGACTCAATCACCGTCGTTAAAAGTAATACCTAAACTTTAAAACCTAAATTATATATTTGTAAAATTTAATTTTATAAAATTGTTTATGGTTTTACATCCTAATAAATAACAAACATAAACCTAAACCCCAAAAATTATACTTTAACCATAAACCTAATAAATAACAACCTAATCCCCAAACCTAAACCTAAACCATCAAACTATGTAAGTGATGCTATGACTCATCAAAACAATTTTATTTAGGTTGGGACATTTTAATCTTTTATTACACAAACTGCATTTTTTTGGGTTTTAGGGGGAAGAAAATATATCAATGACTTCATAGGAGTTGAAGTTGAATTTTGAATTTATTTTAAATTTATTTTTAAAATTTTGAATTAAAAATAATAAAATATTCTTATGTCAACAACAAACCACGGCGGGGTTAATTAACTACGGCGTTGTAAACAATAATAAGCGACTCACGTGTAAACAAAACGTCGTTTAAAAGAGAAACGACGTCGGATTTTTCACCATACGCGTAAACTCAATATTCCACGACTCAATCACCGTCGTTAAAAGTAATACCTAAACTTTAAAACCCTAAATTATATATTTGTAAAATTTAATTTTATAAAATTGTTTATGGTTTTACATCCTAAGAAATAACAAACATAAACCTAAACCCCAAAAATTATACTTTAACCATAAACCTAATAAATAACAACCTAATCCCCAAACCTAGACCTAAACCATCAAACTATGTAAGTGATGCTATGACTCATCAAAACAATTTTATTTAGGTTGGACATTTTAATCTTTTATTACACAAACTGCATTTTTTTGGGTTTTAGGGAAGAAAATATATCAATGACTTCATAGGAGTTGAAGTTGAATTTTGAATTTATTTTAAATTTATTTTTAAAATTTTGAATTAAAAATAATAAAATATTCTTATATCAACAACAAACCACGACGTTGTAAATAATAATAAACGACTCACATGTAAAAAGGACGTCGTTTAAAAGAGAAACCATGGCGGATGTTTCACCATCGGGACGTAAAATACATATTCAACGACCTAATCACCGTCGTTATAAGGTATTAACCTAAACCCTAATAAACGACTTACTTGTTCAAAAGCACGTCGTTTAAAAGCGAAACCATGGCGAAATTGTCATCAAAACGACGTCTTATGTACGTCCCATCACGTCTAAATATCATTTTACGTCGGTTTTTACATAATTATATCGTTGGAAAGTTATTACACGTCGGTTACGCAATTTGTTTTTTCTTTTATATTATGAAAACCTCAACAAATTTTCAGGGAAAAAAAGGATGTATATTATAGACAAAATTTGGACATTATATATTATAGACAAAATTAGTACATATAAAAATATCAAGTGTTCCAAAAATCCTCTAATCCATATGAAGGCAAACAAACTCTGCCCATTCTTTCCTGACTTCATCAATGGCTGCTTGGGGGTATGGCGCTTGATCTTTTCCCTTGGCAAACTGCAATCCATAAACAATGATTATTAAGCTTTACAAAATAAAAGAAATTGAGACACACGACGTTTTTTCATAACCGACGTAGTATATCGATTCAACGACGGTAATTTTAAATGACCGTCGTTGATAATACAAAAAACCACAAAAAATGTTTCTGAAAATTTTATTCTTACCTTCTTCTCAAACTCCAAGGAAGGATCCATGATGATGTCCCTCATGAAGCGCATCACATAATACCCGCATTAACACTTCTGGGTTGCTTTGGTGTGCCTGGCGAGTTTTCAGTTGGTGCTTTACGGCCAGTACGCCTATGTGGGAATTATAAATTTTTAAAGCACTGTTCACGATGTTTTTGCCCTCCTCATCAACCACACGATTTCAGGGAGGATCCAGAAAATAGACGGTTTCCCTCTTTGCCCTCACAATCAGCAAGACCCAATGACGGCTGCACAAAAATAAAATAAAAAACGACGGTTAATATAAAAGTCAGCACGGAGAAAGCGGCGTTTATATAAAAACCGCGTATTATATAGTTTCACGGCGTAATAACTTAATCATCGACGTCATTATAAATTTATCACGACGATAATTAACTACCGACGTGGTTAGTTGTTTCAAACGACTCAATAAATAAATAACCGACGTGGTTAGATGTTTCAAACGACACAGAATTAGTTAAACAGTTTTATAAGTGGTCAATTAGTGAAAATCATACAAACAAAATCCTTTTAAGGAGACTAACCCTGGATTGTAAGGCATCATGAAAATCTGTTCACCATCTGTTTTTTGAAGTCGACTGGCTACAATTCGTGATCTATCAGTTAGTGACCCAGCGTTGGCACTAACTTGAGCAGGGTCGATAAAGCCAACCATGCTGCACATATTTGCTTCTCTCAAAACATCATATAAGCACCTAAATATATAAAACAAACGACGGTTATTTATACACAAACGACGTATTATACAATTTCACACGACGAACTGAAATAGAAACAAACGTGATAACTAATTTATCACGACGGTAAAAAAAGAACGACGTGGTTAGTGGTTTAAAACGACGTAATAATTAAACAACCGACGTCTTATGATATAATGTTTGATATTTGATTAGGACAAACCTCATATATACTGCAACCACAGTAGCCCCAATTTCTTCCATGCCTGCAAACTGTGTAATATCTTCATGCAAGACGAAGGTACTTCGATCTGCACCAAACACCTCCTTCTCAATGTTGAAGGTCATGATCTTCTCCTGAGGCTTTAGTGTCGTTTCCACATAACGACAAAGGGACTGTAAGGAAGATGGCACCTCCACATTCGAATAATCAACTACTTCATTACCCTGTTTAAAGAAATAAAGCAAAATAAAATGACGTGGTAATTCATTAAAAACGACGGTTTAAATTAAAAAACGTCGTCTTATTATAATTTAAACGACGATAATTAAATACCGTCGTTTTAGATAACTATCGACGTCGTAGAAAATAAATTCCGACGTCTAATGTGAAAACAAACGACGGTTTAAAGAAAAATATCGACGTCTGAAATGTGAAAAACAAATTAAAAAGGCAAAGTTATGAGAATATACCTCCTCGTCATGCTTTTCTTCTTCTTGTTTTTCTTCTTTCTTCTCTTCATCATTTGTGTCTTCCTTTTGGCCTTCATCTTTTTTCTCTTTTTTTTCTTCCTTCTTCCCTTCATCTTTGTTTTCTCCTTTCTTCTCTTCATCTTGATTATCTAAAGCCCCAGATTTCTGTTTTAAATAATAAAGAAATATATATATAAGACAGATTGTACAGAGAGTAAAAAAATTAAACCAAAACGTCGTGGTAAGGCATAACCTAAGACGGTATGTAAGAATTATGGACGTCTTAAAATTATTAAACGATGGTAAATAATAAACGTCGTGGTAATTGTATATTACGTCGTTAAGGACTAAAACCGTCGTCTAAAAACCACAAAGTACGACGTCTAGTGGCGTGTAAAACAAGTAAACTAAATACGACGTGATATTTAAATAAACACGATGGGTTATTTATAAAATCGTCGTGGTATGTTTTTAAAACGACGGGTTTATTCATAATAACGACGTCTAATGTAAAAAAACAGAGAATTCAAAGTTCAGTTATGTTACCGTTTCTTCCTGCTGTTTCCCATTTTTGGCAGTATCATCCTCTAAATGTTGGGATCTCCCTTCAGCCCCAGAACAGCTTGCTTTATCAGACATTGGATTTATGGGACTTTGCTGTAGACCTTGGTTTTGAGAGGGGCTAGTTTTCGGTTTAAGCATGCTTGGATCAAAATTGGGGATGAGGTGGGAAAGTTGACTTAGTAAATGTTCCCTCTCAGCCTCTACTAATTGTTTGGTTCTAGCTTCCATCTTCTTAGTCTCCTCTTGAAGGACAAGTCTTACACTTTCCTTCAATTGATCAGCAAACTTTACCCTCTGTGGTCTAGGTAAATTGAAGAATTGCCTAGGGGAAATCCCAGCACCTACCCCTCTTACTCTCCCTGGATGCTCGGGACCCAAAGCCAAGGTCAAGACATCATTATGCGATTACACTCAGTGCCTTCACCACTTGTTTTGCAATTCATCCTAAAACAAAGACATACAAAAAAGTCAGCACAAGAAAACACACGACGGTTATTTATAAACAAAGCGCGCATATATAATTTCACACGACGCACCAAAATAGAAATCGACGTTATAATATATTTATAACGGCGTTAATTAAAACCGACGTGGTTAGATGTTTAAAGCGACGCAATAAATAAACCACCGGCGTCTTTTGCTGTAATTACAGAAAACGAGTTGTGATTCCAGATTTAGATCTTTCACGGCGTTTTTGAAAACATTTCGACGTAGTAATAACATTAAAACGACGAAAAAATTAACCACCGACGTCTTATCTATAATTACAGAAAACAGAGTTGTGATTCCAGTTTTAGATCTTTCACGACGTTTTTTAAAATATTTCGACGTAGTAAAATCATTGACACGACGAAAAAATATAACATAAGACGTAATAAGAATTATATATACACAGTTTAATAAAATTTTAAAACAGAGTGTGTAGGCTTACAATTAATTTTGCTTTCTCTGCCACCTTTGGATCTGGGATGTTACCATGTTTGTCCTGTCTAGCTTTCTTCCATAAGGTAGATCGATCAATTTCTACCCCAGGCATGGTTTCCTCCAATTGATCCTCCAAACCAGCATATCCTTTTCGAGACAATCGATGATTGTACTCAAGTTTCTCCCTAATCTGTGAATGTTGAGAATGCACAGACTCAAATTCTTTGGATAACCTTGAAGCTACAAAGGCATCCCATTCTGCTTTCTCTATGAATTTATATACTTCAGGGGGTTGGCTTAATTTCTCCCTCTCCTTGATGTATGGAAGGATATAATGCCTCGTCAGTGTAGACTTGAAATCCTTCCATTTCTTGGCAGCAGAAGATAACACCGAGGTCTTGCCCCTTGACCTACCACAAAAGCCATGTCAACGGCTTCCCAAATCTGCTCCTTTATATCATTGGGGATTTCAGCCCATTTCTTGTCCACAAGTGGGACTCTGGAGCGTGCCAACACACCAATGTAGGACTGCATCTCAGTATGTGCAGGGCCACATCCTTTCCCCCTTTTATTGTACTCAACAACTGGCTTGATTTTCTGCAATTTTCTCTTCACAACACGAGGCATTGTGCTCATACCTCGACCTGACTTTGAATCCTCAGAAATTGTTGTCGGGCTGCTTGGTTCTGTCTCAGCAGATGAAACAAACTTCATCTTCTTCAAGGGCTTGTCTTGAGGAGTTACCATTCCAAGCTCCTTACCTCCATTTTTTTGGAGCAGAGTACTTACTTTGGTCTTGAGAAACCATGGTTACAGAATAAACAAACCTGTAAGTGAAAATATTTGGAAAAAATTAGAACACAAGCAGCGGTTATTTATAAACTACGACGTGTGATAAGATTTTACACGTATGATAAGATTTTACACGACGTAATAACATTACATCAGACGTAATAAATGTTTAAAGAAGAAACAATATAAATGTTTAAACAACGACGAAACAATATTAAATAAGACGTAATAAGAACTTATTACGGCGATATTTACACGACGTCGTGATATTCATATTAACACGACGTAAATATTAATATACCGTCGTGTTATGGATATTCACACGACGTGAATAATAAGCTACCGTCGTATTTATAAGAAACCAAAAACATTTTTCTTTCTCTGTGAATGTTTGATTGCAGGTTTAATTTCTCTGAAACATGGTTTTTGTTTTCCTAATTTGATAAAATACAAAGAAAAAAAGCTTTGGCATCTTTTTATAGACGACGGTATCTTAAAACAACGTCGTGGTATGAACATTCACACGGCGTCAATAATAAGATACCGTCGTCTATATAAGATACCAAACCCTACTTTCTTTCTCTCTGTATTTTATCAAATTAGGAAAACGAAACCATGGTTCGAGAAATCAAACCTGCAACTAAACAAGAAAATAAAAATTTGACCGTCATTTTAAAAACAACTTAGATCAATTTTAAGACGACGCTAGGACGACTGACGAACCGTCGTGGTCTACATATTTAACCACGTAAATACAAAGCTACCGTCGTCTTATTTAGTTGAATTAGTTGTGTTCAAAGTTGAAACTTTCCCTCTCTTTCTGTATTTTATCAAACTTGAAAGAATAAAAATGATTTTCGCCAGAAAAAAGGTAAAAAGATTTTCAAAACAAAAACAGTATGAGCATGCAAAATAGCAACAAAAATAGTGAGAAATGAAAGCTTACCTTTTGCGTGCAATGAAAGCTTTCTCTCGGATTTTGGTGTTTAAGTTCAGAGGCGACGACGAAGACAAGAGGAAGGCGATGAGATACTCTGCGTGCTCGACAAGGAAAAAAGACGAAAAGTTTTCTCTGGGAGATTGAAATTTTTTCTCGGGTTTGGAAACAGTGCATGTGTAAGTCAGGTAGATGAAAAGTTGTATATGTATACAAACCGTTTCATAGTAATAAGACGGCGGTTTACATATAACGACGACGTATTAATAGACAAACTACGACGTTAATTTGAACTTATGACGTGGTACATAATACGACAGTAGTGTTGTAGGTACCGCCGTAGTAAACTCCTAAATAAAAGTCGATAACTCAATATCTCGCGTCATGGTAGAAATATTTAACACGACGGTTGTTTTAAATTTACGACGTGTATTTTTATAATATACGTCGTTTTATTGTAATATACCGACGTGGATAACACTAAACTAAAACGACGTATTTTTTTACGACGTGGATTCGTTTTTACACGTCGTTATGTGTAATATAACCGACGTGGATTTTATTTTTTTATTATAAATATATTTTTTTCTCCTTTTTCTTCTAGTTTATTTTTCAAAAACAGTGCCTTATACATATAGTTTTTTTTCCCGAGGAAATTAATGTTCTAGAATTTATAAAGTTTCTTTTCTAGGTGACTGATTTAAATCAAATAAAAATATAAAACAACGATTGTTTTTGTTATACCGTCGTTGTTTCTTGTCGTCTTAAGTAAGAAGAAAACGACGTAATGTATTTGTTACCGTGAGGATTATTTTTGTTAAACGTCGTTATGTATAATATAACCGACGTGGATTTGGTTTTTTAATTATAAATAGGGTTTTTTTCCACGGGTTCTTTCAGTTTTAGTATTCGATTAGGGTTTCAACTTCTTCTTGCCCCTTTCTCTGTCTCACCTCATCTCTTGGGAGGCAATTGTTTGAATGTTGGTTATCTGTGGTTGATTGCAAATCACCAATTTTCAATAAATTGTCTCTCTGATTGCAAATCTGTGGCTGCCGTCGTGAAGTTTTAGGAGGCAATTGTTTGGATGTGAATGTGTGTGTGCGTTTGTGTAGATACACAAACGCACACGCATCATTCACTTCAAAAAATTGTCTCTCGATTGCAAATCTGAGGCTGCCGTCGTCAAATTTCAGATGCAATTTTTTGGATGTTAATGTGTATGTGCGTTTGTGTATCTCAAAGACACAAATACACATACATCATTAACCTCTAAAATATTGTCTTCTGGTAAGATTATGATGAGCAACAGAGTTCCATCTTGTAAGATTTCCTAACCCTTGTGATCTCGAATAATCTGATTATGTCGGCGGTTTTCTATATAAACCGTCGTGGTTATTTCAATTCTTGTCGTTAAGTAGATCTACCGACGTAGGATAACAAAATCCAAGAAATAAATTGTTAAAAACAATTCTTATTCAGACGACGGTTTAAATATAATGTATGACGTATAAAGTGGACAAATACGACGTTAAATTCTATAATACGTCGTTATATGAAAACCCCAACTTGGTAAGAATTAAAGATGTCGTCGTAGAAATACGAGAAAGACGTCGTTATATTTACCTTTGCCGTAGTTGTACATTAATTTAATACGGCGGTATTTTGTATTTTACCGCCGTGGATTTATTTGTAATTATACGGCGCCTTATACGAAAACTTGGTCGTGTTAATTTCCGGGTAAAAACGACGGCTTTTTTTGAAACCGTCGTCTTTACTTTCTACGTCGGTCGGTTCATAACTTCCGCCGTTATTTGTTGGCTTCGATTTTACCTCTTGAAAATCCTATTTCAATAAGACGTCGGTTTTTAAATTAAGTACGTCGTGTTTTATGAACAGCCATTTGAAACTCCATTTTTTAGTTGTCTAATGTGTTATTACACGGCGGTTTTATAAAACCGTCGTCTTTTAAAAAACAACGACGGTTTTCACTTAGACCGTCGTGTTTTTCTGGTCGTCTTTTTCACTTTTTGTAGTAGTGCAAATTCATGCCACTATTTACCTTGAGTTGGAGCACATGCATATATCATTTATCTCTTAAGGTTGATGTGTCAAATTTCTAGTTACTTAATCTACTTTTGTGATAGGATTAATATTAGTTTATATTATATAAGGTTTTCCATGCATATTTCCTTTAACCACCAAACAATTATCTAATAGGATCTTTGTGCTTGCCGACTTATACTTGTATAAATAGGACCTTTCAAATTTATAATAAGAGTAAGAAACAAGAAAGAAATGTGAGAGAGAGTAAGAAGGAAAGAGAGTGGTGATGGAACTCTTGGAGCCTGGTTTGGATGATAGTACATGAAGATAGGTAAATAGGTTGTCTTGCCAATTTATTTTAAGGGCTCTCATTACCGAGGTGAGTGGTTTATGTAATGTGTTCTAAAAGTTCTTATTTTGTAATAAAATATGAAAACCATGAATTATCGTGGATTTGTTCTATTTACAAATATCTCTCTATTTCAAGTCAAGCATGTATAATTTGAAGCAATCTTTCACACTATATATATATATATATCGATTGGAATATTTGTGAAGTATGTATTATTCATAGAACATGAGAACTTCAATGTTGGGGTTCCCAAGGGATAGATGTACCACAAGGGGACATAGGACAGTAAGGCCAATAGGGGTCACGTGGTTGGTTACATGCTACGAAGGATAACCGAGATATGAAGGGATGATGTGATATGATATGGATTGGTGTATCTTTTCATGATATTTTCTAGAGTGTGTAAAACGGCATTACTTGACTAGCATATTACATAATCTACTCATTGAGCGATGGTTGCTCATCCCTCACCCTGTTTAATTTTTCAGATGAATTAGTGGGTAAGACAATGACTAAAACAGTTGAGGCTGAATTAGATGATAGTGATAGAACTTTATTTATTTATCGTAAAGTTGTAAGATTTTGGATATATTTTTATAAGATAATTTTGTTTTAAAATCTTGCTTCTTTTCATTTTATTTTACTTTTTATTTTCTTACGTATCGGGTGCGGGGTTTTCCATTGACCCCGTGTCCAGCGTGTGATAAAGAGTGGACTTCCCATGGGCAATCTCATCCACCTAATCGCCAACATTTGTATAATAGCTGTAAGCTTTTGCTCCGGAAAAAGTCCCAAAACCCCAGCAGCATCACACTTTTGAACAAAGTATGCATCATAATTGCAAATATCATGCATGACTTTATTGAACAAATGGGGTTGCATTCTATATCGCCTTCAAAATCAACATCAGAGTACAAAGAAGTTGGGATAAAATAATCTTCCAAAAGATTCTTACCCCGAGAATGCATATGTCTGTCCACATTCGGGCCACGGCTGACTTGTGAACCACAACGGCGACCTTGGTTCTCTTCATCAAGCAAAACCACTGCTGTGACAACTTGTTGATCTTCTTCTCTTTGCAACCTTTGCCTTTCAGCTCGTTTACAGCTTCTCTCATTTGTTTCTTGCTCTTGCCTCTCCAAGCATCTCTTCATGTCTTCCATTGAGAATGGAGTATGAATTCTAAACTATGAGAAATGAAAATATAGAAAGATGTGGTGTGAGAGGTATGAGGTGAGCCTCTGGTTTTATAAATTTTTTTGACCAAATAGAGATGACACGTAGCTCGATTTTAGAGAATGAAAATCTTATCCAAAATTTGAAATTTGAATGTTGAAATTCATCAGAAATTTGAAATTTGAAATTTATCTGAATTTTGAATTTTGAAATTCATCATAAATTTGAAATTTGAAAATTATCTGAATTTTGAAATTCATCATAAATTTGAACCCAAAAGTCTTATCTGAAAATTTTATCCGATTATGAGATATGAATAATCTTGACGCGTAGGAACCCGAAAATCTTATCCAAATTAATTATTGAGATAAAAACATTTGTAAAAAAAAAAATTGAATAGTAATTGCCATTTTCCATGGCAACGGGTAGAAACACACATTGCTTTTTACAAGGGCAACCACTATTCATGTGAATAGTGGCTGCCCTAGTAAAGAGATCATATTTGAACCATGGAGGAATGCTGACCATGGGTGGCTAGGTGGGTTGGATTGGGTTATGGTGGGAGGTTTGGTGGTGGGTGCTGAAGTTTTTTTTTTTTTAATTTAATCTTTCTAATCTTATAAAATATTATTAAAAAATTGTTTTTTATATTTAAATTAGATTTTGAAATTTTTTTAATAGTTAAAATTTCTAAAGTATTTATGCCATGTTAGCAAGTTAACGATTTTACTAACCAAATTGACGAAATTGAGGAACAAGGGACATAGAAATAAAGCACATAGGGTATAGTGACCCAGTTTGAAATGTATGAGGTAAAGTGAGATTTTCGGTAAAGCACAAAGGGCACAACACATCAATAATTAAACCTGAAGTTTATATTTTTATATTGTTCCGCCAACAACTTGAAACGAAATTTATCCTATTGTCTAAAGAGAGTGGAGGATTCATCAAAACAATGAATAATCAAGAAGAGGAATGAAATGTCTACGAGCCAAGATCGGATGTGAATGTCTAT
The DNA here is from genome assembly GCF_029339155.1 of Prunus mume. Taxonomy (NCBI): domain Eukaryota; kingdom Viridiplantae; phylum Streptophyta; class Magnoliopsida; order Rosales; family Rosaceae; genus Prunus; species Prunus mume. The sequence continues at coordinate 15,064,036 of NC_142705.1, forward strand.
TGAAAAAGAAATGCTTAATTATTGATATGTCCCCTGAAACTTAATTTGAGTGTCACCTTACCCTCTGAAACTCGAGCACCTTGGTGGGGTGCACCATAGGCCCTTAACGAGTAATCTGCCCGCGTAAGACTTATTTCAGTTGCACATGTATTGAGGATTCTGCCGTGCCTGTCTGGAGAGCAATAGTCTTGGTTGGACTGCTCGTCCCTAACCATATATGTATTGAGGATTCTGCCATGTGGTCTAGTTAAAAACAGTCCTCGTGTTGAATTGTTTTTCCTTGGTACATAAGGATGGTGAAGTGCATGTGTGTGTGTGTGTGTATGGATATATGTGTGGATTTATTTCCCTGTTGAGGTTTCTTGAGCATGTGCATTGAGAGTACTCTGCACAAGTACGATTATTTGAATATACAGTTTTACAATAAGGATTTGTTGAGGCCTGAAAAATCTAAGGTTAGGCGTAAGTACGTTTCTAGCCCGGTATAACACTTAATCGAGAAAGAAGCCCGATAGGGGTACACAGGAATTTGTCGTATATGTTTACACAAGTTATGATCTGAATGCCACGTCAAGCCAATATGCAACCCACGACGCAGAGAGGTCGCAATGACTGTAAATGTACTTGTCCCAAGAACCCACACTCATTATCCTGTCAAGCACTGCTGGGCCCAGCCATAGCTCGTTACAATGCGGCATAGCCTGAGCACAAACACGCTAAATGACACACAATGTTGAGTGAAGAGAACCTTTATTTTAATATCGAGCCACACTACAAGCTTAAGTGGGTCCAAGCCACGCAAATATCTAAGGCTTGCTAAGCAAATTGTGGTATGGATGGTTACGAGTGTTCATGAGGCCCATTGATGGTCCAAGAAGTGGAAGTTTTGGGCTGCTTGGGAGCACCAAACTCATGCCTATTTCTTGAGTCTAAATATATGGGTAAGCATAAGAGAGAAAAAACAACCCGGCACCTTAAAGAAATGGCCCAACACCTTAGAGAAATGGCTCAGCATCTTAGAAAATATCCCAGCACCTTATTAAAACCAAATCAAAACCAAGCCATCGTTAAAACCAAGCGAAACCCATGTGCACGGGCTGTTGGAAGTAAGACACCTTTTAGACCAGCACCTTTATCCGTTCTTTCCTTTGCAAGTTTTGGTAGGAAAACCAATAGGAAAAGCAAGAGGCGCCTCACCCAAGATGGAAGAAGTCAACTGCAGGAAAACCTCGGAGTCCTAAAATGCTCTGTCCCAATGTGCTTGGATTAAGGAATTCTCACCCAAAGGGATTGAATCAAAGGAAGTGAAAGGAAATAGAGGAAAGGACTTGACAAAATTTGGGGGAAAGTTAGCTAGGGTTCTTGAACCAAAAGAGGCTTCCAGGGCCTATAAAAGGAGGCACCTTATAGCCAACGAGACAACCATCCAGAGCACAAGCAAGCAATCGTAAAGCTGTTGGAAAACCTAATCAAGCCACCCATTCTTTTACCCCCTATCTCTCCCTCTTTTCTCTCATCAAATCTTCCCAAATATCCCTCTCCCCTTGCTCTAAACCTCTGCTTCCCAAAAGAAATCCAAGCTCTCTCTCTCTAATGATAAACTCATGGAGGCTTAGCTTCCAAGCCACAAGCTCCTCAGGCCAAGCCATAATATTGATTTGTAAACAGTTGTCTATCTTGTTGGTGAAAGAACCAAAGTGCTTCCTAAGACTTCACGAATTTTTCAAAGCACTATTGGGGCTTGATTCTTAAACTTAGCACAAGGATAACTATATCCATTTGCTCTTTACAGCAGTCTAGGCCCATTTGCAGCTACTAGAACGAAAAAGCCCATATAGGATTCAATGAACAAGTTTACATTTTTTTCCAATAATTTGAGAAGTATTGATTATATGGTTTTCCTTATTGTACGTTATGATATGAATTTTACTAAATTGAAATATTTTCTAGTATCGGATGACATTATGTACTTTTACTGAAGATGGTGTTTTGGTATTATTTTCTAAAACAGAGGGGGTTATTATGTTGAGTATAATTTATGTTCAAGCTTTATTTTCGTCCACTCACATTTTCTGTTTTGCGCCCCCAAAGTTCTAGATATCCGAGGTCGAGACCACCACATCGAGGCATCACCGTTGTCCGCACCGTAGGACTTCCTTCATAACCCATTGTCTTTATTCCCGGGGTTGTAAATAGTCTTAACTATTATGTGTGCCCTTACCTTGTGCATGTTGAAAGTTAGGATTATTTCTGTGCTGGTTTGCAGGTACTGTAATTTGATAAATGTTCCAATTATAGGGAAGACTTTGCCGAAATTTTGGTAGGAGTCGAATTGTCTTCAAGTTTAAATTACGGCTTAAGGGGCTTATTAGTAAAGTGGGAATCCGGGGTGGTCCTGTCATCCTTGCCATTCGAAGTTATAATACTGTTCTCATTCAATTGGTCCAGGCTTCAATATGCCATCTAATCCGTGGCCTTATACCTCACAATTTTTATTTGAACGCAAGATTTCCCCAAATTTGTTAAACCTCAATAGCACAATACACCCTAACTTGTTGAGTTAGAGGGAGAAGACTGCACTTAACAGAAGATATGGAACGTCTTTAAATTATAAACTTTGGGAAACACAGTGACCTATTTGGCTAAAAAAATTTCTCAGCAACCAAATTAAATTTTCATGTAAAACCCAGCCAAAAATGTATTTAACTCTTTTTTCATACTAAAAAATTCAAAACGCAGAGTTTTGTTAAAATAAAGGAGTTTATAAACAAAACCACATAGTTTTATATGAAACCAGACGTGATGAAACGAATCCCACCCGAGTCTTCTTCTTTGCCAGGAAGATGCCATTGACAGCGCCTCTACTGTACATCAACATCAATTTGGACGACTCAGACTAATCCTCGTATAAGATTCTCATTCAGTGGTTCGCACTAGAGCCTCTGGCCACTTCAAAGTCTTAACAGCCTCTTGTTTTTTTGGTGGGAAGAAAATAGCCTATTTGACAATCTGATATTCACAAATTTAACAAAAACCGATTGAAAATTGCATACGGGAAGTTGGTCAGTGGAGTTGTTTTAGAAGATTCCTTTTATACCAATTCCATGACGTCCACAATATCTCCAAAAATATAATACAATACAGGAAGTCCAATCAATATCTTATTAATTAAGATACATTATTAAGCAGTTTAATTTTTAGAGGAATTTGTAATTTCTATATATAAAAATCATGGTACGAATTATTTTACATAATTTATCATTTTACGCACATCATGATCAAATCATGCATTAATTATATCATTTTTACCTTCGGAATCAACTTTCTTCTTTAAGACTTAAGGGACCTCCAACTAATTAGGATCTTATTGATTGGATTTGTTCTAATTGGTCTACTTTTTACCCTCTCTTTTGAAAAGGTTTTTTTTTTTTTTTACCACTTGTTTGAAATTTTGGGATCAACGTAATATATTTACTTTTCGAAATAAAATTTTCACATATTATCATGGTTGGAGATCCAACATCGAGACGTAGTCACTTATTACGGGTGAAGGAAAATCATAACAAAGCGAAGACAAAAAAAGGAAACCTTATGTCATTGAAAATGGAGGAAGAATGGAGAATGGGGGAAGAAAAGAGAAGGGAGGAAGAGAGAAGGGGAGAGGAGAGCACTGACGGAACCTTATTTCATTATTTTTGTATATATGAAATTTAATTATTTATTTTCAATAACATCGTCACCACCACTACTACCTCAACCTCCATCACCACCACTTTCAACATCATGATCATTTTAATCATTATCCATAATTACAACAGTTGAGTAAAACTGACACATAAGTTGAGTAAAATTGGATATCTTGTCTTAAACCATTTCAGACGGCTTTGATATTGATGATAAGTTTTTTGGCATCCAATTTTTGCATTAAGAACAAGAAGTATCTTGCTTTCTACTATTTGCTTGCTTAATAAACCATTAGAAACACGCCATCTGCGGTTGGCAACATCAACTATTAGTTCTAACAGCATATTGCTTTCTTTCAAGGTTCATGGGTTATAAGATGTTGTCCCACCCCAACCCTCGGATTTACAAAACCTTGGGTTAAGACGTGATTCACACCTTAATTATAGAATTTAATAAAAAAACTATAACTAAAATGTGAAGAAGACATTTAAATAAATAAAATAGATATTTCACATAAAATATTCTGAAACGCGGAAACGATAACATTTGAAACCATAAATTTTTTACATTATTTTACAAGTTAGAACTACTCGAGAGTTCACTTAAAGAGTAGCTCATTATTCAACCACAAGCTATGTTACATTCTATAGACATGCCAAAAATCATCACAAGCTCTAGATTTCAGGTTCGGTACCTGCAAAATCTATTAGGGGGTGAGCGAAACCACAGCTCAGTAGGGACATAAACCTTTTCACAATAAATTGATATAATTAAATTAAGTGACGAATAATCAAGCAGCCAAATTTCACATTATTAGTAACAATGCATGAATGCTCTTCATCTAAATCCCGTTAATTCATATAACTGGACAAGCAGACCTGCACGTCCCATACCATGCTTTTACCACTTGGTCCCGAATGCCCATTTATATGAACTAGCACCCATTTCAATCATCCCATAATTCCCCTTTTGTTAGTCATCTTGTCTAACTCCCTTTCGCCAGTCCCGAATCACCCAATAAAAATCATGTGCACTGTGGGATCCCGAGACACTGGTACCTGCCAAGAGTTAGACTCAACTACACAAAAGACCATTTCCATTACCCTCTTTTCCACCATTATTTTCTCAACCCAAGAACTCCAAATAATTTACATGACATTATATAGTTCACATATAAAAACAATGTAATTATTTAAATATTACCAATGTACATATAATCATGCCCACATTATTCAAATAGTTAAGATTACGTAAACACCCAATACAAGTACCACGCATAATATAATGCTCACAAAATTTAATTAGATCAATCCCTGAAAAAGGCCCCCAAGAAACCCCTACCTTGATACCAAAGCTTTTGCTAGAAATGTAATGTGTTTTCCCAAATTTCTACCACCTTCACAAACTTAGTCTTCCTCTCTATCTTCTTTTCTTTCTCACTTTCTCCTCTTTCGATTTCTTTTTCTCTTCTCATGCACAACTATGCATGATGATTAGTAGTGAAGGGTCCTATTTATACTAAACAGAGGCGGCAACTATCCTATACTTTCATTGGCTGCATGTTGATTTGCTTCAGCTGTGGATAACTATTTCTAAAATCATAACAGCTCATGGTTAAGTTGCTTAGTCACAAAGACAGATGTGAGCCTTAGTGTGCAGTAAGCAAGTGTAAATGAGTTCCACGTTTGCTTAGCTAATATGCAATGCAATGTAAACTTGCCAACTATAACAATTAAAGTTAAGAGGTGTTGCATGCAAAAGGTTACGTTTTCTATTGCCCAACTATAACAAGATCATGAACTAATAGTGAAAATTTGCACAAATGCTAACTACGTATGTGGAGTGTAAAATAACTCTTATGCATGAATTATTTTATTTTATTTATTTATTTATTTTTAAATTTAGATAGAAGAAAGAGTTCAAAATAACTATATAGGATAAGTAAATTACGTGAAGCAAATAAACGAGATGCTATTTAAAAGCAATTGTTTAAGAACATCATTTGAATTTGCATTAAGTGAAGCAAATAAAACATAGACTTCCATAAATAATTATAATTATAATTTAATACTTACTAAAAAATAAAATATTAACACTTTTAAGAATAAGGATTCTCACAATCTATCCCCCTTAAAGAAATTTCGTCCTCGAAATTTAAAACTTACTGGAATCAGAGAACAATTCTGGATACTTCTTACGTATTTCAGTTTCTAATTCCCATGTAGCTTCTTCTGTATTCCCATGTAACCAAAGAACTTTAACCAATGATATTATTTTCGTACGTAACACTTGTTCCTTATGATCCAAAATTTGTATTGGTCTTTCCTCAAATGACAGTTCTTCATCTAAATTGAGCTCTCCCCAATCTAGAACATGGGTTGGATCAGGTTCATACTTTCGAAGCATAGAAACATGAAAAACTTTATGTATATTCGAAAGTTGAGGTGGTAATGCTAACTTATAAGCTACTTCACCAATCCTTTCCAAGATTTCAAATGGTCCAATAAACCTTGGTGCTAATTTTCCAGTCTTTCCAAACCTTTTTACTCCTCTTCGTGGTGAGACTTTAAGAAATACATAATCCCCCACATAAATGCTTAATGGTTTCCTTCTTTGGTCAGCGTAATTCTTTTGTCGACTTTGAGCAGTTAAGAGACGTTGTTTGATAACTTTAATCTTTGCAGTTGTCTCTTGTACCAAATCAGGTCCTAACAACACAGTTTCTCCTATTTCAGTCCAACATACAGGTGACCGACAACGTCTTCCACATAAAGCTTCATAAGGTGCCATTTGAATACTAGATTGATAACTGTTGTTGTAGGCGAATTCTGCCAATACCAAATGATCTTCCCAACTTCCTCCAAAATCTAGAATACATGCTCTCAACATGTCCTCTAAAATTTGAATGGTTCTCTCTGATTGTCCATCAGTTTGGGGATGAAAAGCAGTACTAAAATTTAGTTGCGTACCCTAATGCTTTCTGTAAACTTCCCCAAAATTTGGAAGTAAACTTGGAATCTCTATCTGAAACAATCGAAACAAGAATCCCATGTAATCTTACTATCTCTCGAACGTAAAGCTTTCCAAGGTTTTCAGTGGACTCTGTTGTTTTAACTGGTAAAAAATGTGCTGATTTGGTAAAACGATCTACTATAACCCATATTGCATCTCGTCCCTTTGGAGACCTAGGTAAACCTGTAACAAAATCCATGGTTATATGATCCCATTTCCACTCTGCTACTGGTAATGGCTGTAATGAACCTGACGGTTTCTGATGTTCAGCTTTCACTTGCTGACATGTGAGACACTTTGCTACAAATTTTTCTATATCTCTTTTCATACCATTCCACCAAAAGTTACGTTTCAGGTCAAGATACATCTTCGTTCCTTCAGAATGAATTGTATAGAATGAATGATGTCCTTCTTTCAAAACTTCTTTTCTCAGATCAGAAATTTCTGGTACATACAATCTATCCAAATATCTTAATCCACCGTCTGCGTGGACATTCCATCCATCTGGTGTCTCTCCAGTTGAAATCTTAGTTCGAATGTCTTGAGACATAGAATCAGATTCTTGTGCCTCAATTATTTTTCCAATCAAAGTGGGGTGAGTTACTAAATTACATAGATATGCATGATCCTGGTGCATACCTACATACAAGTCAAAATCATAGAGAGATTATACCATTTTCCACCTTTGATCATATAAACTGGCTATGACTTTTTGAGGATTTCGACTTAAATCATCTGCGACCACATTAGCTTTTCCTGGATGATAATGTAAATCAAAGTCATAGTCTTCTAGATATTCCATCCAACGCCTTTGTCTTAAATTCAACTCCTTCTGAGTGAATAAGTACTTCAAACTCTTATGATCTGAGTAGAGTTCAAAATGCTCTCCATATAGATAATGTCTCCACACTTTCAATGCATGAACAATAGCTGCCAGTTCTAGATCGTGTGTCGGGTAATTTTTCTCATGTGATTTCAATTGACGAGAAGCATAAGCAACAACTCTGTCAGATTGCATCAAAACACATCCTAAACCATGCAATGATGCATCAGTATACACTATATAACTTACACCTCTTTCTGGTATAATTAACACAGGAGCTGATGTTAATCGAGTTTTTAACTCTTGAAATGCTTCCTCACATTTATCATCCCAAATAAACTTAACTCCCTTTTGTGTCAATTTGGTCATTGGATTAGCTATCTGAGAAAAATCCTTGATAAATTTCCTATAATAGCCAGCCAAACCAAGAAAACTTCGAATCTCGTGAACATTTTTCGGCTGTCTCCAATTCAACATTGCTTCTACTTTTGCAGAATCCACGGCAATGCCTTCTTTTGAAATAACATGTCCTAAAAATTTCACTTCTGTTAACCAAAATTCACACTTACTTAGCTTGGCAAATAACTTGTGTTCTCTCAATGCCTGTAGAACAATTGACAAGTGTTGTTCATGCTCTTCTTGAGATGATGAATAAATGAGAATATCATCAATGAATACAATCACAAATTGATCCAGATAAGGTCGAAAAACTCGATTCATTAAATCCATGAAAATTGCCGGAGCATCTGTCAACCCAAAAGGCATTACTAGGAATTCATAATGTCCATATCGCGTTCGAAATGCAGTTTTCGATACATCTTCTGCTTTTACTCGTAATTGGTGATAACCAGAGTGAAGATCAATCTTTGAGAAGTATCGGGAACCTTGCAGTTGATCAAACAGGTCATCAATCCTAGGTAAAGGGTACTTATTCTTAATGGTGATTCTATTCAGTTGACGATAGTCAATACACATCCTCAGACTTTGATCACTTTTCTTCACAAAAAGTGCAGGAAAACCCCATGGTGAAGTACTAGGACGAATGAAACCTTTTCTTTCAAGTTCTTGAAGTTGTATTTTGAGTTCTTTCAACTCTGCTGGTGCCATTCGATGTGGAGGTATAGAGATAGGTGATGTGCCAGGATAGATATCTATAGAAAACTCCACTTCACGTTCTGGGGGTAATCCAGATAAATCTTCTGGGAAAATATCACTGAAATTCTTTACTATAGGAATAGCTCAAATTTCGGATCACCCAGATCCTTATTGGCCATGTGAGCAATCAATCTCAAATAATTGCAATTTTTATTATCCAAGATTGATTCAGGCTTGCAACTATTCCTATTTCCATAAAAACTGAATGTTTTCCCCTCACTGACAGTCATAGTCACCATCTTTTTACCGCAATCAAGAATAGCTTTAAATTGGGTAAGTAAGTCCATTCCTAATATTATATCATACAACATGAATTCCAATATCATCAGGTCAACAACAAGTTTATGATTTGATATCTCTATTGGGTAGGATTTACACAACTTATTAACTTCAACACATTTACCCAATGGAGATCCAATCATCAACGAGGATGATTTCATAAATTCATATTCTATTCCAAGAATAGATGCAAATGATACGGATATGAATGAATTTGTAGAATCGGGGTCAAACAATATTCTAGCCCACGAGTTAAAAACTAGAAATGTACCTTCCACCACAGTAGGTTCATTCGGCTCTGTCACTTGTCCAACAGCATATACTCGTCCTTGAGTGAGTTGTTCTGACCTCTTTGCTGTTCCTGGTGCCCTAGGCCTTTGTTGTGTAGGTTGTCCCCTTGGACGTTGTGTCTATTGATTAACAGGACCTATAAACTGATTCAGTGAATCTTGATATGGGGCTTGGTACGGAGCACGGTACTGTGTTTGTGGGGCTTGAAATTGTTGTTGTGGTGCACGAAACTGTGGTTGTGGTTGTGGAGCAACAGGTATCTGATATGATTGTAGCTGGGGAAAATCCCTCCGGTAATGTCCTATCTGTCGACAATGATAACAAAATCCTGAGTTTTGAGTTGCCTCAAATGATCTTGGATTTTGATATCGAGAACGAGAGGGAAAAAATCTTTGGCGTTTGTTACTTTGTCCCCCGTTAGGATTCTTAGGTTCAAAAACTCTCTTAGAACTAGGTATCCTTTGTTCGGCCATTAAGGCACGATCAACAACTTCAGCATACTTTTTCAATTTAAAAAGTTCTACTTTCTCCTTGACTTCTAGTCTCAACCCTTCTTCAAATTTCTTTGCTTTTGCAGACTCATCAGGAATCATGTAAGGAGCAAAACGCATAAGTTCTTCAAACTTAGCTTGATATTGTCCCACAGTCATATCACCTTGATAAAGATTAGTGAACTCACGTACCTTCATGGTTTTCATAGTTTCAGGAAAATATTTCTCCAGAAACATTGTCTCAAAGACAATCCAAGTTGCAACCTCAACATCAGGCATAGCCAAGACAGATTCCCACCAATGATAAGTTTGTCCTTCCAAATAGGTAGAAGCAATGGTCACTTTCAGGTTTCCTAGGAACTCTTTGTTCATTCATCTTTCTCTTTATTTGTCTTAACCATTCTTCTGCTGCCATAGGGTTTGGATCACCCTTGAACACAGGTGGTCGTGTCTTACGAAATTCTCCTTGAATCCTCATTATTTGATCATGTTGAGTTTCCTGATGGGGTTCGTGGTTCTGTTGATTTGTCTCACGAATAGCAGATGCCATATCTTGAATGGCTAACATTATTCTCATACTATCACTCACATCATTCTCATTTTGTCCTTCTACTCCAGTCATCTTAGTAGTTAAACCTTGATACCAAATAATTCCACAAGATTAAAATATATATATATATATAATATTAAAATAAGCATATTTGTTATATGCACAATGTAAGACACATAATGACAGATACCAATAAAAAAATGTTGATGCTAACAAAATTTAGTATGGATATAAATAGATTAGTGAATCGAAGAGTCAAGTAAACTAAATAAAATGACTAAATGCTATACGCGTTAGCAATCAAGTATAACATGAATAGACTATATCAAAATAATAACAAGCACCTTAACACATTCACAATACGAAGTATGAGAATGTTGCATGCTATATTTATGAAAACTCCAAACTATGCTGAAATGTACACAAGATTTTAATAGAATCTAACAAAACTAAAAACTGCCACTAGTCTTTGTAAGTTAAATGCAAACCTATATGATACAGTAAAAAGAATTGCTAGTGTGTAAGCTGATGAATTGCACATAACTGAGTTAAATCACTCAATATATCAAGATCAAAAATACTGGCATGACACAAAAATAATTGTTTGAAGTAACACATATTATGAAAAATGAAATTGACAATTAATTAATTCATGGCAACTTTTTATGCAATTAATCATGTCAATAGAAATCAGAAAGAAAAACATACCTATATATATAAAATTGATAAATTATATGAAAAAAAAGAAATATTACAGAAAATCAAACATGCTCATTAAACATTTATAAGTTGTTACAAACCTATTTTAACAAAATAGTCACAAACCTATATTACAAGGAACTTTCTATTTAAAACCCTTCATAAGGCTGCTTACCAAAAACTATACATACCAAAATCAACTTGTTAGACTTACACTATCTTATTAGTCAAACTTCTGAGAGAATCTATTCATCATCAGAACTAATATCTATAACTTCAACAGGAGGGATAATGGGCTCGGGATATTCATTTTCATCATCAGAACTTATATTGATGATAGTTGGACTAGGATTTTGTTGTTCAATGATAACTACTGGAGCAGATGACGCAACAGATTCAGCAGATAAAGCATCAAGGTCCAGAAGTTCCAAATAGGCTTCATCTCCTGGGTCTGGCACAAGGGGTAAGTTTAAGTCCTGTGGTTCTGGAACATAAGGTAAGTCTATTCATGGTGGTGGCCACATATCAGCAGCAATAATTGCAGCATCTTCTAATACCTGGTTGTAAGAGTGTGCTTCAATATTCAACTGATATTGACTCCTTATGCTATTGGCCTGCAATCAATGTCTAACAACAAGTCTTTGCATTTCTGGTGTATAAAACATCCTTCTATACCCTATCTCTACAACTTCATTAACGACGTCCACATAGGCTTGGTTACGTAGACGGCTATGGTATACTTCTTCATCTATTGGGATAAGGCCTTCGGGTCCCATTTGGAACCCTCCCCATGTATCATTACTCTGATCGGGTTGCATCCTAAACAATAATTTAACAGGTCAGTGAATAACAAAACAATTTAATGAAATCGTAAAACTATGCTCTGATACCAACTTGTCACACCCAACCCTCGGATTTACAAAACCTTGGGTTAAGACGTGATTCACACTTTAATTATAGAATTTAATAAAAACTATAACTAAAATGTGAAGAAGACATTTAAATAAATAAAATAGATATTTCATATAAAATATTCAACAGAAACGCGGAAACGATAACATTTGAAACCATAAAATTTTTACATTATTTTACAAGTTAGAACTACTCGAGAGTTCACTTAAAGAGTAGCTCATTATTCAACCACAAGCTATGTTACATTCTATAGACATGCCAAAAATCATCACAAGCTCTAGATTTCAGGTTCGGTACCTGCAAAATCTATTAGGGTGAGCGAAACCACAGCTCAGTAGGGACATAAACCTTTTCACAATAAATTGATATAATTAAATTAAGTGACGAATAATCAAGCAGCCAAATTTCACATTATTAGTAACAATGCATGAATGCTCTTCATCTAAATCCCGTTAATTCATATAACTGGACAAGCAGACCTGCACGTCCCATACCATGCTTTTACCACTTGGTCCCGAATGCCCATTTATATGAACTAGCACCCATTTCAATCATCTCATAATTCCCCTTTTGTTAATCATCTTGTCTAACTCCCTTTCGCCAGTTCCGAATCACCCAATAAAAATCATGTGCACTGTGGGATCCCTGAGACCTGGTAACTGCCAAGAGTTAGACTCAACTACACAAAAGACCATTTCCATTACCCTCTTTTCCACCATTATTTTCTCAACCCAAGAACTCCAAATAATTTACATGACGTTATATAGTTCACATATAAAAACAATGTAATTATTCAAATATTACCAATGTACATATAATCATGCCCACATTATTCAAATAGTTAAGATTACATAAACACCCAATACAAGTACCACGCATAATATAATGCTCACAAAATTTAATTAGATCAATCCCTGAAAAAGGCCCCCAAGAAACCCCTACCTTGATACCAAAGCTTTTGCTAGAAATATAATGTGTTTTCCCAAATTTCTACCACCTTCACAAACTTAGTCTTCCTCTCTATCTTCTTTTCTTTCTCACTTTCTCCTCTTTCGATTTCTTTTTCTCTTCTCATGCACAACTATGCATGACGATTAGTAGTGAAGGGTCCTATTTATACTAAACAGAGGCGGCAACTATCCTATACTTTCATTGGCTGCATGTTGATTTGCTTCAGCTGTGGATAACTATTTCTAAAATCATAATAGCTCATGGTTAAGTTGCTTAGTCACAAAGACAGATGTGAGCCTTAGTGTGCAGCAAGCAAGTGTAAATGAGTTCCACGTTTGCTTAGCTAATATGCAATGCAATGTAAACTTGCCAACTATAACAATTAAAGTTAAGAGGTGTTGCATGCAAAAGGTTACGTTTTCTATTGCCCAACTCTAACAAGATCATGAACTAATAGTGAAAATTTGCACAAATGCTAACTACGTGGAGTGTAAAATAACTCTTATGCATGAATTATTTTATTTTATTTATTTATTTATTTTTAAATTTAGATAGAAGAAAGAGTTCAAAATAACTATATAGGATAAGTAAATTACGTGAAGCAAATAAACGAGATGCTATTTAAAAGCAATTGTTTAAGAACATCATTTGAATTTGCATTAAGTGAAGCAAATAAAGCATAGACTTCCATAAATAATTATAATTATAATTTAATACTTACTAAAAAATAAAATATTAACACTTTTAAGGATAAGGATTCTCACAGATGTTTTTCCTTTTCCTTGTTGTGAATCTCTCATTTATAATGTTACTAGATAATACATGCAATCTTTAATTAGTTCATAAGAAAAAAAATTATATATGAAGATAATTTTTTCCTTTTTGTTTTGGCATGGACTAGATATACATAGATATTGTACAAACAAAAACAAAAACAAAACCAAAAAAAAAAAAAGAAGGATGAACATAGATCGATGAAGAGGGCTATCATCTATATGATATGATGCATAGAAACAAAAAATTAAAATAAAATAAAATAACAGCAACTAAAAACAAAAAATTAATAATAACAGCAACCAATAAAAAATAATAATAACAGCAAACCTTGACAAGCACACATGTTATATGATGTGCATCGAATACAAGATGTGCAATTGCTTGGATATATGACGGAAAAGTAGAAACAACAATTGCTTGGATATATGACGGCAACAATAACTATTCAACTATTCATACATGATGTGCATCGAATACAAATAACCACAATTGCTTGGATATATGATGATGTATAGCAACAACAATTATTCAAGCACGGGAAAGCGTAGAAAGCGTAGAAAAAGAGGAGATTTTTTACATCCACTTGACAAGCACACACATTCAAGGACTGGAAAGCGTAGAGCACATTCAAAGTTTCTAGGATTCACATAAGATTTGTCAAAGCCTTTTGTATTTATACTTGCCACTTTATTTTCTAACGAAATCGGGCAACTTATTAATTCCTTCAAATTAAATTATTTTTTGAATACACCTAAATTTTGTTTGACTTTTAAAAAGTCCTAACTAAATACACTTAGATTTCGATGCATTTTTTTAATATCAATTGAAATATGAATTGAATACACCCAAACTTTTACAAACTCTTTTAAAATCTGAATTGAATACACCCAAACTTTTACAAACTCTTTTAAAATAAAATCTGAATTGAATACACCCAAACTTTTAAACTATTCTAAAATCTTAATTGAATACACCCCTCTAAAAGTTGAAAATGAAAATAAGATAATCTGTACACTTGAAATACACCACCATCAATTGAGCAAATTGGCAATTTGAAGTACCTCTTTGTGCTTTCACCGTCTTCACCAATTAGTCTTTGTTCAATCTCCGCGTTCATCACAGATCTCATTTGGATTATCATTTAATCTTTTAGCAATTAAGCATATAAGAAAGATGGCAGGCCAAAGGGATACTTTGATAGGATTATCAGCATGCAGAAGGAAGCAAGCGAATTGAACAATCGAGCAAATACACTGGGCAATTCCCCCAAAAATTCCCATAAAGTCCAGAACAGTACCAAAAAGCCCATGCTGGGGATGTGGATGATAGAACCACCACAACCGTCCCCACGGCCTCAATACAACTCTTTCCTTTCTACCCTTGTAAATGAGCTCCCAGATGCAGACGAGTACAGCTGCAATAGCGAATATCATAGCAAACAGTGCATATAGGGGCTGGCTTGGGGAGGAAGCCTGATCAAAAGCAAGTGACAAAATCTCTAGGCAGAGGCCGGTGACTAAGAACCCCCACTCTCCCGAAGTTGCCTACAAAAGAAACTAGTATTACGTCATAAAAGTTCATAGATATCTTGTAATAAATAAACGTTGGTTCATGGTTAGGAAGGAATTCATTCAGTTAAAGTCAACAATCTTGTACACCAGCTTATTCTAGAAAAATAAGAAAGAAAAGAAAATTGTACAATAGCTTGGATACTCGATCAATTCCTACAGCTTGGATAATTGACAGACGTGCTTTAAAGAAAATTACAACATCATTCCAAAACCAAAAACAAGAAATCAACGAAGTGGAAACAGGGTACCTTTGGGCTAAGCCTACGTTGACAAACTGATTTATATAAGCACAACTGCCTGCTGTGGTGAACGTTGACCAATCCTCTTGGGCTACATTAAGTTACTAGAAAAAAATATATAAAGAAATTGAGAACAAAAGTGGGACCACCCACACGTAGCGCATTGTAAGCCGAAACAAATCCCTAGCCGCCTGCTTGTTTGGCAGCAGAGAAAATCAAGGAAAGAAAAAACTCCTTGTCTTTCTCTCTTTCATTTTGTGAGTTCTAATCCAAAATGCTCATCAAAATAAATATCATCCATTCAGTAGAAAATGACGATCTAATTTGCAACCTACGATTAGCGATCACTGAATTTTTAGCAGTCCAAATTACTCAAATTAAAATGCTGAAAATTGTTTTAATTTCTTTTGCTATCCAACCCTTTTTTTCTCCGTAACCAAACAATCAGGCCAGCAAAACCTCTAAAACCACCACGTTACACCAGTTCTAGATCTTAAACGGGGGTGTGTTCCTATTTTTTTAACGAAATGAAAACAAAAACGTAAAAACTGCATAAGCTGAGAGAGAGAGAGAGAGACCTGGATTTGAAGCTTCTTCTTCTTTTCATTGGATCGATCACCAGCTCCAGCTTCATAAGATCACATAACAAAGACAGAGAAGGAATGAATACATGACATAAGCACACACATAATGAACTTTTACTTGGCCTATAAGCTTAAAGATGATACCATCAATAAACTGCAGTGCTGCTATTTGAACGTACATAAGAACTCGAATCTCTTCCTGGTAAAACAAAGATGAATAACAAAGTAAAAAAACTGATGACAATCATAGTCCCCCAGAACTATAGCAGCAGTAAAAGTTCACAAATAAAGTCTTCAACTGAAAATAACAGAGTAACCACCAGCTATATTCAAACATATATAGCTTGCAACCACATTTGTGCATCTGCATGCCTATATGCAGTTGTTTCTCTTGTACAGTCCTCATCCCATTATCAGTTATTACATCAGATTTGAACCACTCTCAATGCATCTCAGCATTCAATATATACAAGGTATTAAAAGTTGTTGCAGGTCTGAAAACACAAACATTTACAGAACTATTAACAAACAATTGATATAACTAAATGGAGCCCAAATGTTACGAACTAAAACTTTGCTTTATTTCTAAAGGAAGAATTCAAAAGCCTATTTTTCAATTATGTTTGTTTTGATCAAAATAATCTTTCGGGTTAATTATCACGCAATATATCAATCCTCAATTCTTTAGCATGACCCTAGTATTATACCATAAAATCAAAATTAAAATTAAGTTTTTCAGGCCCATAAGATACTATTTTGAAGTATCTTTCACTTTCAGCATTAATATAATTTAGCAAATTTCACTTGGAAGTTGGAAGTCGGAGCTAATATATATATATATATATATATATATATATATTTCAAACCTGTCCTCGCTTTTCATTGGATCGATCACCAGCTCCAGCTTCATAAGATCACATAACAAAGACAGAGAAGGAATGAATACATGACATAAGCACACACAAAATGAACTTTTACTTGGCCTATAAGCTTAAAGATGATACCATCAATAAACCGCAGCGCTGCTATTTGAACGTACACAACAACTCGAATCTCTTCCTGGTAAAACAAAGAAGAATAACAAAGTAAAAAAACTGATGACAATCATAGTCCCCCAGAACTACAGCAGCAGTAAAAGTTCACAAATAAAGTCTTCAACTGAAAATAACAGAGTACCACCAGCTATATTCAAACATATATAGCTTGCAACCACATTTGTGCATCTGCAAGCATATATGCAGTTGTTTCTCCTGTACGGTCCTCAAATAAGATCTTGTCCTATTATCAGTTATTACATCAGATTTGAACTAGTCTCAATGCATCTCAGCATTCAATATATACAAGGTATTAAAAGTTGTTGCAGGTCTGAAAACACAAACATTTACAGAACTAAATGGAGCCCAAATGTTACGAACTAAAACTTTGCTTTATTTCTAAAGGGAGAATTCAAAAGCCTATTTTTCAATTTTGTTTGTTTTGATCAAAATAATCTTCTGGGTTTGAAATAGTATATTATGGGATTTCAACAACTATCATGATCATTTGGTGGAGTAATGGGATTTCAAAAGACAGTAGGACCAACAAGATTTTCAGGCCCTGAGTAAAAAAAATCATGAATCCTAGTATATATAGGATTCCTGGTGATTAACTCTGAAGTAAAGGAGGTTGCAAACAACACAGTTATGGAAGCAAGAGATGCTACATTCTTTGAAGATATTTTCCTGTACAAGACAAGAATTTCTAAGGAAGTACAAATAAGAGAGAAGTCTTCTAGCTCAACTACGATCGAAAATTTAGAATCTCAAGAACTTAGAAGAAGCAAAAGAGCGAGCTTTATTATCACGCAATAAATCAAAGAGTCCTCAATTCTTTAGCATGACCCTAGTATTATACCATAAAATCAAAATTTCAAACCTCACATTTTTTGTTTCAGTAATGCACGCTGATGATTTTCCTATCTCAACGGTGTAGAGGAGCCCATCAATACAACAGTACACACAAGGTAGTCGGTCGAACGTGAGTCCCAGCTGGCGTGGGGGCATCAATACCACGAGCTCTCAAAACGGACGGCGATCGAAAAACATAACTACAATAAAGAAATTGAGAACAAACGTGGGACGACCCACGAGTAACGCTTGTCTTTCTTTCTTCCATTTTGTGAGTTCTAATTACTCAAATTAAAATGCTGAAAATCGTTTTAATATCTTTTGTTTTCCTACCCTTTTTTTCTCGGTAACCAAACAATCAGGCCAGCAAAACCTCTATAAACGTAAAAACTGCATAAGCTGAGAGAGAGAGAGAAAGAAACCTGTATTTGACCCTTCTTGTCGGCCTCGGACACCTTATCGAGATCGGCGACGGCTTTTTTTCTCCATGTCCAAGAATTTCCCTCCGAACGATTCTTGTTCCCCGACTCGAGGTCTAGCCACTGCATTTCCATTGTTTCTTTCTTGGAGGATGATTTGTTAGCCTCTCGCTTGGCTTTTTTTATAGAGCCAAAGGTGGGGAGTGTCAGTCCCAGTCTTAAGCCAAAAGGGCAGATTCCGTGCATGTGCGTGCAAACGTTTGTCCTGTGACCTTCCGCCACGTGACCCATGTTTGTGGCAAAATTAACCAAATTTTGAGTATATTTAACTGAGTTTTTGGCTAATTTTTAAATTTTTTATAAGAACTAACATTTATGAAATTACGAAGAATTTTCAACAAGCCGCGTAATTTTATATGAAACCAGACGTGAAGAATTTTCAACAAGCCGCGTAGTGTTTTATATGAAACCAGACGTGATGAAACGATTTGACAATTTGTAAAGCAATTATCCGCCTCTTGTTGTTTTGGTGGGAAGAAAATAGCCTATTATTATACATTATTAAGCAATTTAATTTTTAGAGGAATTTATAATTTCTATATATATAAATCATGGTACGAATTATTTTATATAATTTATCATTTTACGCACATCATGATCAAATCATGCGTTAATTATATCATTTTCACCTTTAGAATCAACTTTCTTCTTTAAGACTTAAGGGACCTCCAACTAATTAGGATCTTAATGATTGGATTTGTTCTAATTGGTCTACTTTTTATCCTCTCTTTTGAAAAAGTTTTTTTTTTTACCACTTGTTTGAAATTTTGGGATCAACATAATATATTTACTTTTTAAAATAAAAGCGGAGATTCGATGTTGAGACACAACCACTTATCATGGGTGGAGAAAAATCATAATAAAACGAAGACAAAAAATGAAAATCTTTTGTCACTGAAAATGGGGGAAGAGAAGAGAATGGGGGAAGAGAGGAGAGGGAGGGGCACTGAGGAAACTACAGCGAGGGCTATGGTGGGCTGTAGCCCAAGTAAGCTTTGAAAAAAACTAATAATCAATATGGCCCACCAGACTTCCTTTTGCTTTGAGCAAATCCTCTCCTCTAATCGCTTAGCAGCCATGTTTGTTTTTTGCCCGTAAAGTGTGTTGCTTTTTGGTTTTTTTTTATTGGCAAAGTCTATCCTCTTTTCACCAAAAAGAAGTAAAAAAATAAAGCTCTTCAACATTAGACTCAATAAAATTCCTAGCAGGTCCTTCAATCCACAATTATAGAGGCAAGAAGTAACAGGAAGTGGTTTTCAAAAGTGGAATAGTATGTTAACCTAATTCTATTCTTATTGAGTTTACAACTAATATATATATATATATATATGAAATTTAATTATATATTTTTAATAACAAAAAATTTCAATAACATCGTCACCACCGCTACTACCTCAACCTCCACGACCACCACTTTCAACATCATGATCATTTTAGTCATTATCCACAATTACAACAATTTTATACTAAAATTTATCAAATTGTTTGACACTAATTTTTATACTAAACGTGGAACTATTTTACTTTACAACTAATTATTTTCAAAACATAGTAGAAGCAGCTTTTTTAAAAGTGACAGCAATCCTAAATTGAAAATTAGCATTTCGAAGATATAATTGAAGGAGATCTCAAGGATTTATATATGTTGAATTTTGTAAATGACAAAAATTACAGTGAAAACAAATTCCTGCTCAATTGGAATTGTGAAATGACGACTCTTTTGGTGGAAATTAAATTCGGGAATTTCGATCCCCAATTTCCATGATTTTTCCCGTACGTCATTTAATAAGTTCCATGTTTAAGTTGTCAAACAATGGAAATATCAATTTCTTCTTTTCAATTCCTGACTTTTAGCTAAATCTCGAGTTATTTTCCTCCATCCAAATGAAGGGTAACTATTTTTTCAATTCATGTTATACCATCATAAATTATTTTAAATGACATCGTCACCACTACTACCACTTGAACCACCGCCACCTCCACATGATTAGTACTTTCAATATCATGATCATTTGTCATTATCCAAAATTACAACAATGTTATACCAAAATTTATCAAACTGTTATACACTAATTTTTATACCAAACCCGAAGCTATTTTAGTTTGTAGCTAATTATTTTCAAAATATAGCAAAAGGAGCTTTTAAAAAAGTGACAGCAATCCCAAATTGATAATTAATTTAATTTCCTTCTTTAAGATTTTCAAATCGTTATAATTGCCCATAATTTTTAGGAAACAAATATGATTGCAGACTCTTTAGCAAAATTTAAGATATAATCTTGGCTTAATTATGTACATGTCCCCTGTGCTTTTAAGTTTTTCTCGATTACCACCTGTGGTGGAAAACGTCTCAAAGTACCCCCCAACGTATAAATAACCGTCTCAATTTACCCCATCCACAAATTTTTTGACGGTCCGTTAATAGTGGGCCCCACTTCGTTTTAACCTTTAAGCTGTTCGAATAAGGGTTTCTCAGTTTGTAACAAAGGGGAAATTGGGTTTAGGGTTCATTGGAGAAGAGGGTTGTTGTCAAAATCTGAGGGTTCCTTCGATTTTGGGAGAAATTGGAGAAGAAATCATTCGTTGGCGTTAGACTTTAAGGCTAGAAGGTGCGAAGATGGTGGTGCTTAGAGAATCTGGAGGTTGTCAACCCATATGTAAGTGGACCCATTGTTACTCGATTTTCTTGATTTTGGCATGTGCATTGAACTGTTGTTAGGATTTTGTTTTTGTTTTTTGTATACTTTTTGACTCTGCTGGTTCTGGTGTGATCATTGTGTGGTCCTTGCATGTTCCTAGTGTGGTGTGTTGCTGGAAATTTTTTGTTCTTTCATATATTTTTTATTCTGTGCTGGCCCCAATATACCTTATGTGGTCCTTGGGTGTTCCTTGTATTATCCTTTGTGTGGTCCTTCTTTTCTCTTTGTGTGTTTTTTTCCATTTGTTAAGTGAATGTTCCTGTTACGCAGATAAAGATGCTGATGAGGTTGTCACATTTAAGTTTTTCCATGGAGGTAAACTAGTGAAAAATAGAAAGGACAGTCAGTGGTCTTATTTAGGTGGTGAAGTCAGTTGGTTTGATTACTGTGAGGTTGACTATATGTCCATGTTAGAGCTATTTGGAATGGCTAAAGATTTGGGATATGACGATGGGTATGATGTGAGTTTTTATGGTGAAGAGTTTGGAACTAGCAGACTCATTCAAATAATATCTAATAGTACACTTTTAGCTTGTATGAGCATGGTACCTAAAAGCAATAGCAGAGTCGTAGTTTTGTACTTGAAGGTAGTGAGCTTAACTTCAAGCCAAGTGGGGAATGATAGCAGTGATAAAGAATATTCTTGTTCTGAGAATGATGATAGCAGTGATCCAGACTTTGAAGACAGTGACTATGCACAGAGTGATGAAGAGATTGAATTATTGAAGAATGATGATAAGTGGTTTGAAGGTTATGTGGATCATAGTATTTTTGACAATGATCCTAATGCAGAGCAAAATGATGAGTCAGACAATGGAGAAGAGTCACCTACACTTACCTGCCCAAATAGTTCACAAAGTGAAGATGATGCAGTGGGTGAAGTAAGAAGGAAGAAGAATAGGATGCCAAAAGGTGAAGATTTCAGACCTGAAATTGATATGGGAAGCCCAAGTTTCAAAATAGGTTTAAGGTTTGCAACTGCCGAGTTGTTTAGAAAAGCTGTGAGGATATACTCCATTAATTGTGGAAGGGAGTTGATTTTTATGCATAATGACCGTAACAAAATAAGAGCAGTATGTGAAGAGGGCTGTCCTTTTGTTATCCATGCTTCAAGTGTTAGTGGTAGCACTTACCTGCAGGTGAAAACCTTTAATCCTACACATGTTTGTAGCAAGGGGACTAAAAATATACATGCTACTGCTGGCTGGTTGGTCAAAGATATTCTAGGCAGTTAAGGCTCAATCCAAATTGGACTGCTTCTTCTTTTGTAGAGCAAGTTCACCAAGACTATGGTTACAGACCATCTAGAGCAACTGTGTACAGAGCAAGAGCCATGGCAGTTGACATTGTAGAGGGGTCTTACAGCAAACAATATGAAGTATTGTGGGAATATTGTCATGAGTTAAGAACCAGGAATGTGGGAAGTACAGTTATCATTAAATCTGAAATGGAAGGTGATAGGCCACGGTTTCAAAGAATTTACATCTGTCTTGCAGCCTGCAAGAAGGGGTTTTTAGATGGTTGTAGGCCTGTGGTTTGCTTGGATGAGTGTCATGTCAAAGGGCCTCACCCTGGGCAAGTGCTTTCTGCAATGGGAGTTGATGCAAACAACGGAATGTTTCCACTTGCCTATGCATATGTAGAGATTGAGAGCAATTCAACATGGCTGTGGTTTTTAGAATTATTGAGTGGTGATCTCAGAATTACAAATAGCCATGGTTATGTATTCATGACTGACAAACAAAAAGGGTTAATAGATGCTGTGGATGCTCTATTCCCTCAGGCAGAGCATAGACATTGTTTGAAACATCTATATGGGAACTTCTATTTGGAACATAGAGGTCTTGCCTTGAAACATCAAATGGAAGCAATTGCTAGAGCCACAACAGTGCCATGGTTTCATGCAGAGATGACAAAGATGTTGCAGTTGTCTAAACCTGCACATGATTGGCTCATGGAGAAAGATCCTAGGCATTGGAGTAGGGCATATTTCAAGAGTGATTCCAAGTGTGACATGCTTATGAACAATCTATGTGAGGCATTCAACCGTAGCATAATGGATGCCCGAGACAAGCCTATTCTGACTATGCTAGAAAGAATTCGGTTGTATATAATGTTGTTGATGGCGGGAAGAAGGGTTCTCTGTGAGAAATGGCATGGACAAGTTGGGCCAAGAATTAGAAAGATATTAGAGAAAAACAAAGCAAAGCTCAGTGGTGCATTCCTAAGGTGCTGGACATGAATCAGTTTGAAGTAATGCACCATAGTGGCCGCACCTTTGCTGTTGATTTGAATGGCCACTCTTGTTCATGCCATGCTTGGGATTTGAATGGAATACCATGTTTGCATGCATGTGCTGCAATAAGTTAGTTTCATGGGAATCCAGAGGACTTTTGTGATGCAGTGTACAAGAAAGAGGCTTATTTGAGAGCCTATCAACCAATGATTATGCCTATGACTAGCCAAGATCAGTGGATGAAGGTTAATTTACCTCCATTACTCCCTCCGAAATACCACAAGCAGCCTGGTAGGCCTAAGAAGACAAGAAAACAAGCTGTTGAAGAACCTAAACTTCCTTCTAATCCATATAAGCTTCCTAGGTATGGCATCCCTTTAAAGTGTGCCAATTGCGGTGGAGAAGGGCATAATCGAAGTAGTTGTAAGGTATGTGGTTTTTAGAATTATTGCTTTACATTTAAATGTATTTGATTTGGTTTCTAACTTGATGACTTTGGTTATTAGGAACCTAGAAATCCCAACATAAAGCCTACTAGGAAGAGGAACATTGCCAAGGACAAACTTGCAGTAAGTGCCACAGTTTCAACTATGTTTTCACTCATCAAAATTTTATATCATGGAAACTTGTAATTATTGTTTTAGGTAAGAAGGAGAGATGGTGGAGACCAAAGTGGCGGACAACAGAGTATGCAATTAAGGCAAAGGAAACACTCAAGCACTTCCCAAGGGCCTTCTCAATCCCAGGCATCTCAAGTAGTCTGCTGCTTTCTATCCCAACCATCCAAGCAGCTGATGCTTTTCAATCCCAGCCATCTCAAACACCTGAACCTGCCAAATTATCTCGAGTACAACAACGTCGGAAGAGGATGAAAGATCAACAGAGGAGCCATTTTGTCAAAGATCCTTTTTTTCATCCTTGAATGTTGTGGAAGACTTTAATGGTTGTTGGTTGTTATGTTTGGAACCTGTTATGGTTGGACCTGTTTTGGAACCTAAGTATTTGATGTATGTTATGGTTTGAATATTTGATGTATGTTATGGTTGGACTTGTTTTGGAACCTGAATATTTAATGTATGTTATGGTTGGAACCAATTTTGGAACCTATTTTGGTTTGTGCATATTTCCTAAGGTTGTTATGGTTGGAATCTGTTTTGGAACCTGTTTTGGTTTGTGCATATTTCCTAAGGTTGTTATGGTTGGAATCTGTTTTGGAACCTATTTTGGTTTGTGCATATATTCATAAGACTGTTATGGTTGGAACTGTTTTGGTTTGTGTTCTGCTTTGGAACCTGTTCTGTTTTGGTTTGTGCTTATAATGACAGGTGCTTTTGCTAGTTTTGGGCTTTGCCTCTTGCTTTCCAGATTCCAGTAAACTTTGGCATGTTACCAAAAGCTACATATCCACCATAAACTTTGGCAAAGAAGGCAGGTCCTGCTTTTTTAGGGAAAACTGAATTTTGGTTATCTTCTTCTACATTCATCAAGAAATTACCATTCAATTTACCATTCATATCACATATCAAACTTAACTAGCATTACATTACTTAACTAACTAGCATTACATTCATGTCACCATTTGTAACCTCTAAACAGCTTACCATTCATGTCACCATTTGTAACCCCTAAACAAATTACATATCTAGTAAACTTAACTAGCATTACATTACATTACACTGCCAAAGTGTCTTACATTAGATTAGCATTTGTTCTCAAATTAAATTTGCCCATTAAACTACTGCCAAAGTGCTTAACTACTGCCAAAATGCTTAACTACTGCCAAAATGCCTTACATTACATTAACATCAGGTATCAAATTACAATGCCCAATGAACTACTGCCAAAGTGCCTAGTTCATCTTCATGGCAAACACCACCAACCACGAAAGCAACATAGCAGCCCACAATATTTTTGACTTTGCTCGAATATTTGCATTTTCCTTCTCCACCCTATCAATCTTCCTCATCAAACCAGGTATCAACGATTTTGAACGCTCACACATTTCTACATCAAACCACTGAAAAAACCTACATCCTTTTTCTCCCCTTCCCTGTATCAACCAAGAACAATGACTGAAAATTTGGGTGGTAAAATGACTGAAAATTTCATCAATCACTGACAATTTCATCACTAACAACTCTATCAATTTGTGATGCCCAAAATAATGACTGAAAATTTTATCTTAAACATGCTTACCTTTGACTTTGGGCAGACTAGAAATCTTCGCCCTGGGTTTGAACTGGTCCAAGAAGTCTGCATCCGTGCTAACTTCCCACAATGACACCATTGGCCATGCCCTCCTTCTCCTTGCTTCTCTCCTGTTTCTATCATCCCAAATCTTCTACTCCACAATCTTCCAATTTCAAACTCCACCTCAGAGTTTTACAAAGAATGATTTCTTCTCCAATTTCTCCCAAAATCGAAGGAACCCTCAGATTTTGACAACAACCCTCTTCTCCAATGAACCCTAAACCCAATTTCCCCTTTGTTACAAACTGAGAAACCCTTATTCGAACAGCTTAAAGGTTAAAACGAAGTGGGGCCCACTGTCAGAACGGACCGTCAAAAAATTTGACGGATGGGGTAAATTGAGACGGTTATTTATACGTTGGGGGGTACTTTGAGACGTTTTCCACCACAGGTGGTAATCTGAGATAAACGTAAAAGCACAGGGGGCATGTACATAATTAAGCCTATAATCTTTATAACATCTGTATTTATTTTAGTTATTTTCCTTATACTGTTTTTCTTCTTTGGCTGGAGGAGGGTCAATGACGTGTTCAGAAGCAAAGGAAAGGTTATTTGGCTGAAGATGGAGTTAGTAGGCCACGACTCTCAACGGATATTAATGTTATTTCATTTTGTTATTGAAAACAATTCCATGGCTTGGGATGGAGAACTGGTTCTGAATTCAACTTGCAATTCTGTAAGGTCGAAATGATAGCTTCACAAAGACTTTTGCAAATGGAAACAAAAGTTGGTCTTGCCAAACGCGTAGCTTAGAGTTCTTTATTTCCCCCAAGATTTGAAAAACAAAAATGTTATAACACGTAAATTAGTTCGTAACATGATATAAGAATGTGACGACAATCACATCATATCCTATAAATTTTTCTACGAAAAAGAGATGTTCAATATCTCAGATGCCATTGATAATATAATCATCATTACCTTATTTGTCTTGATGCTTAACATAGACATGTAGACCTTGAAGGAAGTCCAAAACTAGCAAATAAAGCTGGCAAACACATTCCCGTTCATTCACAATTATAACATCTCTTATGAAACGACCCGAACTAAATTATACTTTGAAATCCGGGCCGAATCTCGCTTTAAATCGACACTGTAATCGTGGGTCGTAAATGACCAAAGCGCCCAAAACAGTAATATAAACCCTAAGCCCTAACTCGTGGCTCGCGCTGATAACTATAGGCTACGCACTTTACCGAGGATCAAGCCACACGTAGTTCTTTCCTCTTCTCGACCTATAATCGAATCGCTTACGTGAAACGCTCTAGGGCTGACCATTCGAGTATCACGGACTCCGTTTTGCGATCCATCAAATACTATACGATCCTGGGAAAGTCTATATTAACATATTTGAAATTAACTACGATCTAATGGTTCAAACGTATTGAACCCGGAAATCGCACAGTATGCGAGATCCGTTCGGGGTTCAAACGATATCCGAATTAAGATCCGCGAAATCCTACACACTCATGAGGACTAAGAGATCATTCTAGGACTGACTGTGGTCTCAACCCTGCTGCCCACGCGCCGCCACATGCGCTGGCAGTGCGTGGTGCCTAAAGCGATAACGCCTTGCCGGAAAAAATTCAACATCTCGGCTCAAGACTCCTACCCTAGATACAACACCCTATTTGGAACAATTTTTGTTCTTGGACCTACCCTAAAAAGTGGCCGGAAGTGGCCGAAACCGTGATCTCAAAACCGGCCGAACCCTAAGTTCGAAATTAACCCTCTCACGCTAGAAATTCCTCAAATCCTACTCAACCATCAGCTAGAGCATGAAAAATAGCTAGAAATCCATACCTTACTCGACTAATTTGGTGGCCGGAGGAGGGAGAACGGAAGCTCGAAAATTCTGCTAAAAATCGGCTATTCTGGGCTAATTACGGCTCCTACCGGTTTCGACGGTGGGGTTTGATCGGAAAGAGAAAGGGAAGCTGCCCGTCCGCTTGAGTCCGTCTCATGGCCCGTCGTGGCTGTGGTGGCGACGTGGCTCTTGAAGCCACCGACTGGAGGGAAAATTTGGGGGTTTGGTGCAACCGAGAGAGAGAGAAGATGAAGGTTTTAAAAAACTGACCTTCCAAATTTACTATTGCCCTCGAACTTATTTTGACAGTATCTCCTTCAATACACTGATTTGGGCCCACTACGTGTCTACGAATTCATCTCGCTGCGCTCTACGCAACGGTATAACTAAAATTTTCAAATTCCTTCTTGGCCAAAAAGTCAACCTTTGACCTAATAAAAATTCTAAGGGCATTTTAGTCTTTTCTCCAATAAATTAATAATTAAATATTAATTTTAGGTTTGGGTTATTACATCTTATGTTAAGTATCAAGACAAATAAAAAAAAATTCATTTAATGATATATTGTAATTCAAAATTGTTAATGGGGACAAAATGATCATAAAAAATATTCATTTAATATTAGCTCATTTTCTTAAACTTTCTCATGATAAGAAAAAACAAAACCCAAGTTCAGAGGAGAGCTTCACTTTCCCCCTACTTTCTCATATGACGGTAACCATTTCTTATGCATAGACTTACTAAACATGGGAAAACAATTGATTTCTCATTCCCAAATTTCATTTTCCATAATCCAAATAGGACCTAAGTTCCTTGCAATTATTAAAATAATAATAATAATAATAATTTGAGAATTTCTCCCATTTCTTTTTATTTTTGTTAATAGAAAAAGAGAAAACAATAGGGTTTTAATCCAGGCAAGCACATGGTTCTAATTTTTTTTACTAATCAAATTGTTTCTCAATCCAAAATTTAAACGTTAATCATGAAGATTAGTCTTAGCTAATTAAATAAGATAGAATACTTATTTTAAAATTAAAGTTGTTGTTTTGAAATTAATTATTAAATTCTTGGCTTAATTATGTACATGCCCCATGTGCTTTCCAACTTATCTCAGATTACCACTGGTGGAAAACGTCTCAAAGTACCCTCAACGTGCAAAAACTGTCTCACGCTACCCTTTCATTTTTTGAAGTTCCGAATGTTATCGTTCATCTCCCAAAATTCCGCAATAGCCCTCCCTTTGTTACTTGTTCATCGCTTATTTACCCTCCAAAACTCAGAAATTTCTCCTAACCAACACAACTAGCAGCAAGAACAACTCGAGAGGTTGAAAAATCATACCGGATCAAGAAAATGGTGCTAATTGCCCGAACGAGCAATGGAGATTTTGGGTAAAACCGCCAATTTCTTGCTTTTTCGGTGATCCAGACGACGGTTGGCACTGAGATGTGAGGGTGGTAGAGGACAATGTGCTGGTTCTTTTGATATCCATGTCGCCGCTTAGGGTGGCAGAGGAGGCGATGGCGGCAAAAAGTGCGATGAGTAATAAATGGGAGGAGCATTGCGAATTTTGGGAGATGAATGAACGTCAGAACGGAACTTCAAAAAACTGACGGAAAGGGTAACGTGAACAATTTTTGCACGCTGAAGATTGAGACGCTTTTCACCAGTGAATCGAATAATTGAAAGACATGTACATAATTGCTCTAAATTCTTTTTATTATTTCATTCAAAGAAGCCAAGGGCAACGATGTAATTACACAATTCTTCGGTCCGAGCTTTCAACTTCAATTATATATAGATCTGTTTTCCATTAGCTCAAAAGCCCTCTCTGAAATTCTCAGAACATTTTCTCATCTTCAAAAAGCTTCTGTTCTACAAGAAAACAAAATTAAAAATGTCTGGATACCCACACCAGCCTCCCGGCTACGGCTACGGCAGCACGCCTCCACCAGGCAAACCCTACGCCGCGCCGCAGCCAGGCCAGCCCGGCCAGCCCGGCCAGCCCGGCCAGCCCGGCCAATACCAAGCGCAACCGTACGGAGCTCCGGCTGCACCTTACGGCGCGCCATCTGCACCCTACGGCGCGCCATCGGCACCGTACGCCGCGCCGTACGCGCCAGAGAAGCCTCACCAGAGCCACGGAAGCAGCGGGCCGTACGCGCCAGAGAAGCCTCAGAGCCACGGAAGCAGCGGCGGGGGATACCCGCCGTCGGCTCCGGGCTACGGAAGCCCGTTCGCGGCTCTGGTGCCGTCGTCGTTCCCACCCGGTACGGACCCGAACGTGGTGGCTTGCTTTCAGATGGCGGATCAGGACGGCAGTGGCTTCATCGACGACAAGGAGTTGCAGAGAGCTCTGTCGTCATACAATCAGAGCTTCAGCTTGAGGACTGTTCATCTTCTCATGTATCTCTTCACCCAAACCAACACCAGGAAGATCGGTAACGTTTCACAAACCCTAACTCTCTCTGTTCTCCATAAGCGTGTGTATCTGTGAGTTCTTTCTCGTCAAATTGGGAAATTAGACAACTGCGATTCTTAGAGTTAACGGTGCGTTCTGTGATTTTGATCGGCGTACTCCAGACGATGTCGTTCTGGCATTGTTGCTCCCAGTCAGTGACCGGACGCTGAGTCGCCGCTAGAGGCATGCAGGCGAAATGTCCACCATGCCCTTCTTCTCTTTCGATTTAGTGGTTGTTAGTGCTGTCATTGAATGGTATTTCACGTGTCCGTGTTGTGTTAACGTGTCAGTGTTTGCGTTGAATGCGAGTGTGTGGTGGTCACGGTTCGTGGACCGTTGGATCTCAACGTCACTACGCGTTATGCTTGAGTGGGTCCCGCGTCTTCGTTCGAGATATCTCTGCTTTCTGGTCTTTTGAAAGCTATGGAATATTTCCGATGCTATAATTTGTATTCTGCAGCTTAGTTTTTTAACGTTATTCAATAAATATCTCTATTAATTAAATGAAACGGTAATTCGTATTGATTTCTTTTTCTGGGTAAATTGTGAAAACAGGGCCTAAGGAATTCACTGCAGTGTTCTACAGTCTTCAGAGTTGGAGGGTAATTCCCAGAAATTTTTTAAAAAAAAAAATATAAATTCTTTTTTTTCCTTTTGAGTAAAAAATTTGGTTTTGTGATTAATAATTTGTGTGACAACGGATCAGGGAATATTTGAGAGGTTCGACAGGGACAGAAGTGGGCACATTGATGCAACTGAGCTGAGAGATGCACTGCTGAGTCTGGGTTTTGCTGTGTCACCCACGGTTTTGGATTTGCTGGTCTCTAAATTCGACAAGACCGGAGGCAAACACAGGGCCATTGAATATGACAATTTCATCGAGTACGTTTCCCTTTTCCTTTCATATTTTACATTCATTTTCTTTTTGGTTTGTTTCACGTTGTGTTTGCTTTTATCAATCTCTTAATGTATATATTTTTTCTTTGTTGTGATTAAATGCAGGTGCTGTCTTACTGTTAAGGTGAGTTTACTTGTGACTAAATCGATTTACCATGATTTTGGGCACTCAATTTATAGTTTTAACTTGGGAGCTTCTTCTTCTTCGTCACTTGGCTCTCCGTTTTACTTTTCTAATTCAGCGTTCTTTATGTATTCTTTCTATGCTAAAAGCATAAACACAAGTTTTTGGATCCTGCTTACTTTATATGGCTGGGAATTCAGAACTTGAATGTATTGCTGCAGTTAGTTCAAACCTGCTTAACAAGAGAAGAAAAATAGCCCTTTCTTTCTTTGCTTGATTTTTTCAACTGGGATATCGGCAATTTTTATTGTACATTACTGAATCATGTAGTTTTACCAGTATTAAGAACTTCGAAAAATGGCTTTAAGTACGGCTCTAAAATGGAGATTTTCTTTTTGGCACTTATTTGTTTTGTTGTTCTTGTGTCTTGCAGGGTTTAACCGAAAAATTTAAGGAGAAGGACAAAGCGTACACCGGTACTGGAACTTTCAGCTATGAGGACTTCATGTTGACTGTGCTGCCTTTCCTCATTGCATAGGATGCTAAAAGATTTTCTGGAATTCTGGGTTTAGAGGTTAATGTAATATCTAGTTCTTTTTGCATGTTTTCTAGTGGACTGGTTGTGTTTGCTCGCTACATATAGCTTTTGATATAATAATGCTTCAGAATTTGGTTTGATCATGTTCCTCGTTTCCTTTCCTTGTAAGTTTCCTCGTTTCCTACATATAGCATTGCTTGTATTGTCATGCCTATGCAATATAAAAATGCTAAGCGTGAAATGTGAAATTAATTTGAAGGCCAATGTTTCCGAAGTGGGATATGCCGCGTTTGCAGTCACGGGCCAATATTAGGATCAATTCAAAAATGAAAGTGACCCTTTGAATTGAATCATAAAAAAACATTATTTGCGATTTGGTTTACTTGCTCCTGCATGTTTAAAAATAAAATAAAGAAAGAGTCGAGTTTGGTAATCAGATCCGTAGATTGTGTTTTATCTGTTGACCGGACGCATTCATCTGCATGTGAAGGAGGTGCCTTCCCCAAATCAACCTAGAAAGAAACTTATTTGGTGATTGTTTAATACATAGACATCCTAAGACCATCTCCACTCGATGTGTTAATACCAACTACCGACTTTGATGGCAATTTTTCTATAAGTGGTTTTATTTAGGGTTAATTCATTTCACCGCTAAAGTATATACCAGATTCCTGCCAATAGAGTCTAGCCCAATAAAAAAAGGGTTGCAGGCTAGTGATCTCAAATTCAAATCTTCATGCAGTGGCAAAACTAGAAATTTTAGAAGGAAAGTCAAGTGACCCTTGTGGCTGCTCATGTCCTTATGGTACCTTGGTAATGTGTGTGTAAGAACCTCTCCTTAATGTTTAATGTTTAACCTATCGTTTGTATTAAATATATATATACCATGGTGAGCCACTCTAGACTGACCATATTTTACCACTCTTCTATTATATTATATATAATAAATAGAATTTGTAATAAACAACTTAGAATTGAAGTTAAAATGTCCTCTAAAACAAATTAGATATGACTTAATTAGAAATATTTAGCTCTAAACATGTAAGTATTGTATATTTAAGTGTTTTATATACTTATATTTTCTATTTCAACTTTACAATTCTAGCTCCGCCCCTGAATATATACATGATTCCTTGTAACTTATTGAAGAAGGTATGCAAGTACAATCAGGCCTATACTTGTATACAATCAGGTATATACCCGATTCACACTCTTTATTTGATACACTTGTACTGCCTCCTCTTTCATGCTTTAAGTATTGAATATAAACTATGAGATGAAAAGTATACAATATTGGAGAATTCTGTTAAAAAAAAGGAGTAAATTTCTGTCCGGCTTCCTTGTTTTGCTCCGTGTATTTTCACTCAAATCTCACTTTTCACTTGTATTCTCAATTGCCCCATTCTGGCCGTTGTGCTTTCACTCTGTCTCATGTAGCCCCGTCAACTCTGTTATATTATTGTAACTTTAATTATTAAAAAATTGAAATTCAATTTTTAAGATTTTTTTAAAATAAAAAAAAGGTGCCTGCAGGCTAGGTTGGGATTGTTGTATTTATTTAAATATATATATATATATATATATTTATAAAGATGATATTGAGAGAGGGCAAGGGTAGAATCAAGAATTTATCAACGGATGAGCTAGCTAAAGTTATTAGCTTAAAAATCTAATAATCATTTTCTTTTGTACTTACAATTTCTATTGTCTTTCTAGAGATAAAAGTATACATTAAATCATATAAATCACGTTAGTTCCTCAAGTGCAAGGCTACATGCTAATTTCCCATAAGTTTTAGCATAAAACAAATACAAATTAAATGCAACCAAAAAACACATATGATCAAAATGAAAATATGTTCAACAACATAATTGAAAGTGTGCATATTTTCATGTATATTTCTATTGATGTCTTGCAACTAAATTCATAAAGAATTGAACTTTTTAGACTTTAATAGGTGAATACATACTTGGCTATATTTAAAACAAGTCAAATATATAGGTTTGATATTTTTTTAATCCCAAAAACCTCCCTAGGCTACAACCCATGTAGCCATTAGCCTAGTTCTGCCCATGAGAGAGGAAAAGCGAACCTAAGACCTTGAGTGTATAATAAATGCTCTGAACTAATTGAGTTACAAGTTACAACTTACAAGCCATTTACTATTTTTATATAAATTTTAAATATCTTTAATTTTTAAAGTTTTTTTTTTTTATATACAAGTGATATTTTTTTGGGGTGCCAAAGATGGGAAGGGGAGGGTGGAAACTCACAAACCTGAGTATCATGGAGGCTTGAACCCAGGACCACTTGCGAGCACACCAAAGGCGAATTCAACTAACACCCCATTGGTTTGATACAATCGATGTTGGGAGAGGAGGTTTTCCCACACAAGGAATACTAGCAACCTTCTCTCTAACCTTCTCATTTGGATCTTCTCCCTTCTCCTTATGACAAGTGTCACTTTCCTTACACTTAAAATAATATAATTAATGTATCACATAAGTTAGATTTTGTTTTCCAAGTTTACCCTTATTAAATGTATTAGCTTTTATATTTCCTTCTATTTATCCAAATTTTTTTACAATTTCTTTAGCACGTTGTTAAAAATTAAATAAGAAAGAAACATAAGAAAAAACGTCATTTAAAAAAAAAAAGGTTAGTTTCATGACATTGTTAGCTAACAACCCCAGACACGTCATTCTTATGGCTATTGCAGATTGGACACATGCCAATATTGAAAAAACTAGAAAACCCACCCACTCTCTCGTTGCGCTCTCTTGGCAATATTCGAATGAAGGAGTGATTAAAATCACTACCGACAGTTGCAGAAAAGGTGACGATGGATGCATTGTTGCTGGAGGTGTACTAAGAGATATTTCTGGGCAGTGGATGAGAGGCTTTGCTATTAATCTTGGTGTAGGACAAGTCTTGGAAGCTGAGTTATGGGGCATCTATCTTAGATTGAAAATTGCTTGGGATATAGGTTGCAGTGCAGTTTTGCTTGAGTCTGACTCATCGACCGCGGTACACTTGCTTAACAAAAATGTGGAAGACCTTCATCCTCTTGCTGCTATGTTGTGGGGATGCCAAGACTATATAAACAAAAACTGGGTTTGTTCTATTCATCATGTATATCATGAGTGCAACATGGTAGTGGAAAAACTAGCTAATTTGGGTTCATGTCTTCAGTTGGGTTTGTCAACTTTCCATGACCCTCCTGACAGTATTAGGTCCTTTCTTAGTGAAGATTTACTTGGAGTCTGTAGGCCTCGAGCCATTGTTCAATTTCTTTGTTGGGCATTAGCCACGTTTCTTCATCCAAAAAAAAAAGTGATATCATCATTATTTTGTGTTTAACAAAACATACGTCCTCTTTGGAGAAAAAAAAAACTTTAGTTTTCCCCATTTTAGAAAAATTAGTGCATAGTGACAAAAAACTTTAGTAATTAACATATGATACATTACCTATTTTTGTTTTGGATATGGTGGATGAGTTATAAATTTTATTTTGTTAAAAGCCAATGGCCCTACTCATGTGCTCTTTAAGCTTGTTTAATTTGTATTTAAAATTACACTTTTTACCCTTTGTATTTTATATGGGAGCCAGATCACGCCCTAGCTTTGGATTCAATCTCAAACGGAGACCACGAGGTCCTAATCAGCACCGACAACGACCATGGCTAAGAAGGTCACTGCAAAGCACCAGAGAAAGGCCTTTTCCTATGGAGAAGCAATAGGAGGACCGACTGCGGAGAAAGGCATCTTCTGTCGTTTTCTGGCGGAGAATCAATAGATGACGGAGAAGGCGTTTTCTGGCGGAGAAGCAATTGATGACGACCATGTTTTCTGGCGGAGAAGGCGTTTTCGTACCTTCAGCTTTGCCACAAGAACCAGAACCAAACTATTGTGTCATGGTTGGTTTGCCTATAATCTTCTGAGATGGATTAATCATGCATGTTTCGGTCAGATAAGTTAGATGTTTGGCCTTACACGGGTATCACTAGAACACGGTGAGAGACTGGAGTCTGTAGATGCAGGGCCAATGCACGGTGGTTGAAGGCTAGCTTTTTGAGAGGAAGAACATTCCCTCAAGACATTGAAATACATTGAAATGAGCTTTGTAAGCCTCGCTCTAAGCAAATGCTCAACGTTCTTCTTCTTGTAAATAGTAACAGCTCCTTCTTTTTCACTTTCCAAAAAGCCTTTCTCAATCTGTGTGTTTTGCTCAGAGCTCGAGAGTGAAAGCACTTTAGCCTCGTATTTGTTTTTGTATTTGTATAAGCCCTGTACAGCTTGATCAGCTAGAGCTGCTTGCAAAAGGATTTTCAGAATATAAGTGCTTTTGTCAGCATCACAGGAGTTTTGTCAACACAAGGGCCAGACTTGAGCAGCTGTTTATGAATTGCAGTTTTGGAAACTGCACTGTAATTTTGAAATCCCTTTTCCCATTCTGTCAATAATATAAGAAGCTCTACTTGTTTCAAACATTTAACATTAGAATTCTGTGATTCTACATGAACAAGAAATTTATATATACATTCTGAGTGGATAAAACACAGAAGGAAAGAAGATCAATGTAGGACTAAATTAGCAAGCCAGCCATTTATTCTTTTTAGTAAGATCAATTTGTTCAGCTAATGTGAGAACACAACACAACATAGAAAATAGAAAACTTTGTAACCATAGATTTTCTATGTGCATGAATAAAATACTGAAAGAAGAGAATCCCATATTTCCTGATATAGAAGCTAAGTCGTTCAGTTTCCTCAGACATCAACTAAAGTTCATCATTCTTCCGATCCGAACAAGAGTTATTTTGAAACCTCAGTTCAACTACAACCTCAAAATTGTAAAATCTCTCAAATGCTAGATCATATCATCTGCCACCTGCTTACGACAGCATAGAAATGCATGTGCTACACATCCTTCAAAACAAGTAGAGCGCCTGGCCGGTGGTGGGCGACCGGAGGTGGCAGTGGCGGTTGGCCGGATGTGGATATGTGGCATTGTGTGTAATTTTGATATTTTTTAATGATATTATTGTAAAATTAGGTACTATATTTTAGTCTTTGGCCTAATGCTAATTAGATGAAATTGTATTCCTATCTTCCAAATTAGCAAACTATATTGTGGTTTAAAACTAAAGCTCCCTTATATTTTCTTATTTAATTTTTTAACAAAGTAGAAAGAAAGTTGTAAAAAAACCTAGCTTGTTATTAAAAAGAGTTAATACATTCCATAAGGGTTAACTTAGAAAACAAAAACTAATGAGTAATGCTACACTTACCACATTTTTATCCCATATTTCTATACCACATGATGTGTCATATCCATGTTATATGCCACATCAATTAAATCATTGAAGTGTATTTTAATTAAGACAATTAGAAAAATAAATACTAGAATAAATCATAAAAGAAAAGAAAATATTAAATAATTTTAATTGACGTTGTCTCATTGCCACATAAGATGGATATAGGGATGTGGTATACAAATATGGTAAGAGTAGCATTATTCAAAACTAATTTGTGTGATGCATTAATGACATTATTTTAAGCATAAGAAAAGTGACACTTGTCATGAGAAGAATGGAGAAGGTCCAAAAAAAAAGATTAGAGAAAAGGTTGCTAGCGTTCCCCAACCGGTTGGCATCTTTAAAGTTTTTTAATTTTTCTCTAAATTGAATTTTAAAATGTTTAATAGTTGCATATTACCAAAATATTCATGCTATGTCGACAGGACCCACCTTGAAAGTCCTGTGTTCCTTTTTTTGGTCAAATCCTTCCCCTCACTATCACTTATATTTTTTTAAAAAAAGTGGATAAAAACTGCAAGAGTGAAAATGCAGGAAAAAAACAGCAATTAAGCAAACAGGCAGACACAGTAATTAGTGAAATTCTTCCACGCAGTTACCTACCATTCAAACTTTGAAAAAAAAAGGATCAGTGCCTAATGGCCGAGCAAATTCCTTCCATCTAATCTAATAAACCTTATTTGGTACCAAAATCAAAATCAAAGCCCAACAAGAAGCTTCGCTGTGCTGTGAGTAAGGCGTTCCAATCTCGCAATTCCTTCTCCTTTCAGCAGCTAACGAAATTTAGGGTTCAATTTGTTATGCAAATTGTTTGATTGTACCATCGTTGCAGGAAGAATTATGGGTTTGTCGTCTGCTAGTACCACATCTAGCGCAACCCCAGAAGGACTGCAATTGTGCATATTTGATTTGAGGAGGGGACAAAATGAAGGGCAAGAATTGGACAAGATATTATTTTTCTTCCCTGCCGATTTGCCCTTCTCAGCACAATTCTCTGTGATTGGGCTCAGTGAAGGACTCATCACATTTACCAGGTTTCTACTTTCTATCCCTTTTTCTTATATACATTTTATACAAGTGTTTTTTGTTTTTGGGTTTTTGATTTTTATAAGAACTTGTTTATATTTTGTGCAGAATCTTCTCTCCAGAGGCTGCTTGTGAAGCCATTGAAGCAGAGAGGCATTCGCATGTTTTTTATGAGGCGGAACCAGATATCTGGATGGTGATGGTGAGCTCTGTTTTCCTTACAAACATTCCTGTCATTGTTAGTCCTTTTCAATTATGTGTTTAGCTAGTGTTCATATATTGTTGGTAGCATGTTATAACTTATGGGTTTTTTCGTAGCTAAACTAAATTTTTTTAGAAAGCAGTTGTAGGCACTGCTATTTTGAAGTAATTTCAAATCATTGCTTCACCTTGTTGTAGGTAGTGGAGAAAAGCAAGGAGTTTGAAGCTATTTGGAGAAGTGATGCATTGAGAAAGGTTCTTAAGGAAGTCCATTATCTTTTTGTGATGTTTCATGGATCTATAAGAGCGTTGCTTGACAAAGACCCTGGTGGAGGACTAACTCGATCTCATTTGTACTATTTCATCATGGACTATCTTGGTGGTAAGTCATCATACAGTCATGTACCTACTAATTACACTGAAGTCTAGTTTTATATTGCCCTTGGTTCAAATTTCATTGTAAAATCACTAATTGCCAGCATTTCAAAAGCGGTCTCCATTCGATGGGTGCTGCTGGGGTAATACTGAAGTTGCTGTATCATGTCCTCTCGATTGGATTTTTCTACCTAAGTAATGCTGAAGTTGCTGTATCTCATATGTATGGTTTTACTCTCTGGGGCAGATTTTCTGGTCGGGAAGAAACTACTGTTACCATCATTCCGTGACTGTTTAAAGGAGCGTGGAACTGTACAGATGCTTACTGTAGGGCGGGAAGCAGCAATTGAAGTACAGGTTTGTTTTCAGAATATAAATTGATCATATGTTTATTTAATGCTACATTTTTATTCAAGATTCTTCCTTGGAAGTGATTAATGTTTTAGCATGTCCTAGTCATAAACTTGTTCTAGGTTTGGTGTATTAGTTGTTTAGATGCTCATTTGGGTCCATGAGTTCCTCTCCATGGTTGAATGTTTTTTTTTCAGCTTCCAGATTGTGGTATAATTTGGAAAGATGGTTGTAGTACATGTACTGGTATTATGTTTATTCTCTACTTTTCTTATCCATATTCCTTATAAGTTTTATAGACATACCTTACTAATTTTTTTACCATAACTTATAATACAATGCTTCATTAGTATTAAGCCTGTCTATCATCACTAACTATCCTATTATCTTCTTTCTTGCCCACTTGTATTCTACAAAACTGTGCATTTCTGCACACATGTGGGCTTTTATAATCACCCTTGTTCCGACCTGACTTCTAAGTTCTACCTGAATCTCCTAATTTTAGTCTTTTACTTGTTAATGCAATGTTGTACAATTTTTCTTTTGTGTATGTTTTGAATGGTTTCATTTGTCTTTGCAGTCGCTTGTAAGGGTGCTCGAATCTTGTGCTGGGAACATACCCTGTCACTCACTGATCTTGTTTCAGGACCTGTTGGTGTCCACAACACTTTCTCCTGTATGGTTTGATCTTCTAGGCCTTTTAACTGTTTTAAATCATTTCATATGCCATTGTGTTTTAGTCTTAAAGTTTAGGAGGAGCTTAAGAACTGAGTTACATTTTTCTTGTGTAGAATTTTCATAGAAAGAGGTGCTGAGTGCATTTATTTTGTCAAATGCTAACTTTCGTGAATTTTGTTTTTCCTATCTTTGTTAGGATGACACCGTAAACCTATTTGCATATGCTGTTTTAAGGCTGACTCCCCGTGCTTTATCCTCTGGAGTAAGTTCCTGGTCCTATTTACGCAAAGGAGCTACATCCCATGTATCCTCAAGTTCTATCTTGGCCCGTCCTGGTGGTGTTCCAGAACAATTTCAAGGCTCAGATGTCAACTCTCCTGCTGGAGATAACAATTATCGTGTCATACGGCCCTTGCAGCAGGATAAGTGGTCCAAAGGGAAGGATGGTTTTCTTGTCACTGATATTTGGGGTGCAGAGGCTGGTAACTTGATTTCTGCCACCCCAACAGTTTTGCTCCATCAGACAGAGGAGAGAATGTATCTGTGTGCCCATCAGCATAAGAGCCTTACCTTAATTTTTCTCATTCCTGTTTCTTCAGTACTAATTGGGGATCAAGGTGTTTCTGTGGTGAAGCAGCAAGTTCTTGAAAATGTTAGCTTCCTAGCCCTGCTAGTAACTCTAATGCTTATGCTATCAAACTGCTTCTTTACATTTTAAACTTGTCATTAGCACTGTCATGTGGAAATCGTTACCCTAAATCAATAGAGGTCAGCAATAGAAATCCTATTTATATTGGTTCTCTACCAAAACCAAATTTCTTGTTAGATGTGTTGAAGCAACATTTTAACGTCTTTTTCATATCTTTCCCTATTTAAATTTTTATTGATTTAATTTGGTTTAATGTACTCATATCCTTTATATTCATCGGCAGGAAAAAAATAGTTTTCTAATATCCTCTATATCCTTTTTCATGTCCTCAACATATGTTGTCTCATTGATTCCTAATGAAATAAAATGTCTACTTAATCGATAATTTCTTGTAATAAATTATTTGGAATTTTACTGGTGCAATAATCATTGATTCTGATTCATGCTATTAGTTGTATTATAGAATTTTTCTTGAGATGAAAGCTGGAGTGACATCGTTTGAATTTTATGTTTGTATTTACTATTTTCTAGGTATCCCTAAAGCTGTTGAAAGTTGAAGAGAAACTATCAAAAGGATGGGTTGGTGAGAATGCATATCATGTTAGTGGATATCGATATTTACTAGTGGACGGAGACAGAAATGTATCCAGGGCTTCTCCAGCAGGAAAGGTCACAACCCTTACCAAGGTAAAGCATCCCACCACAGTTTGGCTTGCTCTCTTGTTCTGCACAATACGTGTTAAAACGTAGCCATTTGGTTGAGGATGTTCACTTTGTTTACCTGCAGCAAATATTGTATAAATATACTCCCCTGCAGCAGCTAAGGAATTATGGGAGAAAACTTAGCTGCCTATAATTATGTTCTTTTTCAGTTTTCTATTTATATGACTGGTGCCATGTTCACAAGTCTCCAGCTAGACTAGGTTGCATTCTCAGTGCATTCTTTTACCTTGGGTGTTCTCTGTGGCGGCTTGGCCTAATGCAGGTGTTTGCTGCAAAAGATAGGCTTAGTGGTCACTGACCAGATTAGATCTCATCATTTTAATGTCAATTTATTGCTTTTATGAATTGATGTCCAAGAAGTTCATTTTTCATGTTCTGTGGCAGGATTCCTTACTTGCCTTAAGTAAGCTTAGAGAAGAAGTTGATTTGGAAAAGAGTAGAGCACAATCAGATAATGCTGGTCATGAGAAAGAATTGGAAGTTAGCATCCGGGCGAAAAACAATGCTTGGGTTGTTGCTCGGGTTACAAGAGGGAAGGAACTTTATATGGTTCTGGAGAAAGCCAATGAAACCCTTCTTTATGCCTCTGATGCTGTTGAAAAGTTCAGCAACAGGTTAGTGTATATTTCCTTGGATGCCCTGCAAGTTGTTTGTGCAGTGTTTGTCTATGTGGACAATCTTTCGAACTTGTATTACTGTATACAGATTTGCTTTTATAATTTACTGGTTTGCTAATTTCTTTGAGTTGTGCAGGTACTGCAATGGAGCTTTCTCGTTGAATTAGGGGAATTCCTTGGTTTTTGATATCCATAGTTACTAACATGATAACACAAAATGAGGGGTCCTGCCTCTATGCTCCCCAAGCGATGAAATGTCAGACCTGGCGCTGTAGAGTTCTGTAAAACATCACACTTGCAAGGGGAAAATAAATAATTAAAGTTATGTTCTTCTATTCAAAGTATGTTGTAACTTGTATCCAATTTTTTATGTACTTGTAAATTATTTTTTGTTTATTAATTTACAAAGAAGTATCATCTACAAAATCTTGCTGGAAAAAAGAAAACGAAGAACAGAGAGAAGGAAAAGGCAGGTGCTTGTATGTATTAGCATTACGGGTCCATTTGGATGGAGCGATTCCAAATCTAGGGTACATTATAAGGTTAAATTGTTTGAATAAGAGAGAAATGAAGCAAACAAATGGATATCAATTTGTTTGCTTCATTTCTACATTCTTTTAACAAATTTATAGCTTTGTTGTCAAATTGAAATCCTTCTTATATATCCATTTGTTTGCCTCATTTCTACTTTCTTTTAACAAATTTATAGCTTTGTTGTCAGATCGAAATCCTTTCTTTCAAATACCTCCATTCAAACAGAAGCTAACAGTTTGCCTCCTCCACCAAGAAAGAACAATGATTTTTATTTTTATGGAAGTACAAAATTACAAGGCAAGCCAAAGGAACGATTGAATTGGAACCAAGAAACAGCGACGAAGTTTTCAAAAGGGATTTATAATTTGTTTTGGATTCAAACCAAACAAAGCACACGATAATGAATTAAAAAAGATGAAAGAAAAAAATCAATGTAAAGCATTATCGCCCACCGTGGGGCTCGAACCCACGACCACAAGGTTAAGAGCCTTGCGCTCTACCAACTGAGCTAGACGGGCTTTGTTGCTTGGTCAGCGTTTGTTCCTTTTGATAACCTAATGTCTACGCTGTTCCTCCCCTTTGAAATCTTCATTAAGCTGCTTGACAAATTCGATTATCAATGTAAAGGACTGTTGACCAAACAACAAGCCCGTCTAGCTCAGTTGGTAGAGCGCAAGGCTCTTAACCTTGTGGTCGTGGGTTCGAGCCCCACGGTGGGCGATCTTTATATATATATATATATATATTTTTTTTTTTTTCAATTTCTCTTCTGTTTTTTGGGTCAGATTTTCAATTTCTCTTAAGACGAGAAAGAGAGCCCACGGTTAGTGAAGCTCAGAGCTTCACCTGAGTTTGATTTTCTTGCCAAGACTGCTTCTTTAGCTTTCAATTTTAGGCCTTTATTTTCGTTCGAAATACCAAATTGGGCACCATCATGTACGAGTACGACACTGAAACTGCAATTTGCCACGTATCATATCCACAATTTATATAGCAATGCAAACGTGGCAATTATACATGTGGCCTCTGTTTATTGGTTAAAAAATGCCTTCGTTGACCCCTTTCTTTCTCCATTAATTTAGCACCTCCTCCAACTACCTCGTCTCTTCACACCATCTTTGCTACCTAAGTGCTAACCAGAGCTGCTAATCAAAATCTTTCAGTAAGTCAATTCATATCCTTTTTTTTTTTTTCCTTCTTTTGAGTTGATTTGTATTGTTATTGTTTTTATTCAAATTTGAGGCAACCCGTGTACGAAAATGTATTCATCACTCTGCTATGCAATAATGGTTCAACACCATTGTTCAATTGATGGGTGTACTCCGAAATCATGAAAAAAGAAACCATTTTTATGAAAACTCTAATTGTATTGTGTGTGTTGGGTGTTGGGGGCTGTGTGCTTTGAGCTGATTTTTTGCAACCATATGGCTCAAAAATTCTCACTTTGCTACAGCGTGATGCTTAATTTCATTAGATTTTGCGGTTAAAGTAACTTAAAACTATTGCACATGAATTACCATCACTAGTGATTGTGTCCTTTTGACAGAGAAGTACATGAAAAGAGGTTCAAAGTTCCTCCACTGTAGTAAATCATCAATGATGGAGTTTTTGCAAGTTCTGGTTTGTTTATGATAAATTACGGTGCTCTATTTAGCTTAATGGCGGAGTAACTGTGTTATGTGTGTGTGTTTGGGGTGGGGGTGGAGGGATCATTTGAGATTATACCAGATCCTTTTCCATCTTGCTCCCTTTAGTTTCTTTAATAAATAAATAAGTTCATAATTATCATTTTGATTTAAGAGAATTGTTGAGTTATCCCAGGTTCTAGCATGTTTCTACGACCAAGTTAGTATCGTGACCTCTGTTTGTTATATCAATTTTTCAGGAGGAACCTATCAACATGGAGATAGGTACTGTGAGGTAAAATTTTGTCCCTTTGTAAATAAATTAAGATGATTCCTCCATGTAGTAGTTGAAAAAACACTATACTCACATTGTTTTTTTCCTGGTTCATTTGCTTTGACCCTTATCGAAAACTTTAGTTCTGCATGATTTGCTCTTGCATTGTCAATCTAGTTAGTTAACATTGCTTATAGTAAATCTCCATAGCCTTTCATATTCATGGCATTGTTGATGTCGTTAAGCATTTA
Organism: Prunus mume; assembly: GCF_029339155.1. Classification (NCBI taxonomy): domain Eukaryota; kingdom Viridiplantae; phylum Streptophyta; class Magnoliopsida; order Rosales; family Rosaceae; genus Prunus; species Prunus mume. The sequence goes on from NC_142705.1 coordinate 15,108,054, forward strand.
TCAGTTTCATTATTATATCATTATAATCTCGACAGGTGTTGCCTTGACAACCAAGTACTGTGGTTGTCAAGAGAAAGTTCAAGAAATTTAGATTGGAGAAATATCCACCCATTTTCACATATTGCAACTACTTGGAAATTAAAGGTGGGATATCAGAGGTTGATAGATTGTCAAGTATCTACTGGGAAGCATTCACTGAACCATGTCTTCTGGAGAAGACATTCAATTCACACTAGTTTGGAGGAATCATCATCTGTTCAGGGAGAAACTTATAGTGGAAATGATGAATATGCACATAAAGATTCGCAGGAGAATCATCTTTCTCAACCTTTAAGAAGTAATGAGGTACTCATGCACTGGTCCAAATTGTTTTGATTTAAAAATAAATAAAAAATCATTGACAGCATCCAAATGCATGAACTTCCATTTTCTATTGGTTTAGCATTCCTGGCTACTTCAGTTTTAAATCTCAAGAGCTAACTTATGTTAAAACTCTATATCAGTTGAAGTCACTGCTGGCTGATTCTGAAAGAACAAAGCTTATCAAAAAACTAAGTGAAGCCAATCAACAAAATCGGTTTCTCAAACGACAGGTTTGAATGTATTCATACAATGTCCTTTCTAAATCGACTCCTACTTTAGTATGTCATTTAAATTCATCTTCATTGCAGTGGCCCACATTTTATGTTGCCATCTATGTTGATATCTTCATAGATTTGACTGGATTGATATCCATTTAGGAATGCATTCGAGCAGCAGTAGGCATGTTAATTCATGCGGTTGGTGCAAAAAGCATAGGACTGAAGAGTAAAGACTTACACAACAGGAATGTAGATTAATGCTTAGTGGGTCCAATTGAGAGATGAAAGCATTAATATTAAAATTGAGTTGTTGGCTTGTTTAGCATATGAGTATATCAAATTTATAGATATAAAAAGGTTCACGTATTCACAATCTCATTTCTAACTTGAAGGTGGTTGAATTGAATATACTGAAAGATGAAGATGCACACACCTCTTTCATCATTTGTGAGAAAAATTTAAAAATATATTTGATGAGTTTCTGTTCCAAATTAGTTTCTTCATATGATATCTCATTTGTCTTAACTGTATCAAGAAAATTAATGTACATGTAACTATAATTCTTGGATGCTATTAATTGGAGAGAGCGTGTATGGTTATATGGTTATTTCATTTAATTGTTCTATCAAGTGTAATAGATTTGACATCTTATGTTGATCCATTATCTCTACAGTTGCATATAAAGGAGGATGAGTTGGTTAACTTCAAGAGTGAACTTGCTGTCTTGGAACTTGAAATTCAGGTTACATATTTTACGACTGGTGGTTGTCTGCACATCTTGCATGAGCATAATGTTATCACTTGTGAGTAATTTAAGTCCCTAGAGATCAGCTTTTTTTTTTTTTAAAAAAAAATTTTTAATCACATGTGAGTAATCTGAGTCTCAAGAGATCAAGATTCTTACTTCCATGTGTCGTCACTTTAACACTCTACAAAACCTTTCGTAGTACTAAAATGGTTGTAGGTCAAGCACCATGTGGAAGGATAAAATAATTCCAGTCTTGAATCTCTTGACTTTGATATATTGTTGGAATCATATCCTGTGCAAATTGCATTTAGTTAGATGTCTGTTATTGCCTAATTTCAAGAGCAATCATGACTGAATTCTGCTAACATAGTAAGAAGTATTCTCTCAGCAGTCCAAACATAAAAAATGGGATCCTTATATCATAAACCTTTAACCACTACGACAACCACTTTACTCATACCATTCCCATCATAGCGCAAGAATGGTAGTTGTCCCTCATCCGCATCAGATTGCTTCTCTCACTGCTACTCTGCTTTGAGATACTAGACAGGCTTGAAAGTTGCTTAAGTTGTATGCTAAGTTTAGAAAATCTGTAGGTTTTAGGATTTGGTTGGGTGGAGAAAAGGCATTTAACAGTTAAAGTGGAGTTGGATAGTAGAAGACAAGTGTAAGCTGCTCTCTGGTTTCTGTAGCAGTCAGTGTAAAAGAAAAAAGATGTCCAGTGATAAGTTAACCAACATAAAAAGGAGACAAAAAAATAGGATCAAAATTGGAATGTAGATAAACAAGTCCTAGGGCACGAGACCCATGAGAATTCTACAATCTGATTACTTTTCCTGAAAACTGCATACAAATTCTCTTAAGCAAGTATGTATACAAGTGTTACAGCAGCCCTAGCTTTGATTACTTTAGTAGCTATCTAGTGTTAAACCTTCAGGAATACTTGAAAACTTGCATGACTGTCATCTGGAAAATAACGTAACACATAAAAACTGACCACTAAGTGAAAGATAAGTTCAAAACTGAATCCCAACTAGAACCCAAACCAACTTTACAGAGGGCTTACTGAGTCCTGGATAGCTATGTAATTCCTGTCAAATCTGGATGTGAAACTTGCGAGAAAGTTTGAAGACTTTCATTGTGCCCCCACAACATTTTTGGTAAAAAAATCACAAAAGAATAATAGGGAGTTACTTTCCTATATTTTAATTTCTTTTAGAACCAAATAGACCCTTAAGGACTAACTCAGACTCTCTGAAAATCTTCGTTGTAAAACATTGTAGAGGATTTGCAGAAAATTAAATTCTAAATGCATCCTAGATCAAATGACTCATGTTAAAGGCTATGTTGTCATGCATCACGGTTCACGTGATTGAATATAGTTGAAGACTTGTGATGTCATGATTCCTTTAGTTGTTCTAATGGCAGGCTTTGGTGAAATTGGCAGAAGAAAACACTAAATCTGTCATTCCACAAGGTTCAAGAAAGATTAATGGGAAATACATTCAGTCTCACCTTCTTTCTCGTTTAGAAGGTAACTTGCTCAAGCATGACTTATTTATTCCTTCTTTCTTATTCTCTTTCCTTTTGCTGCTAAAAATTGTATCTCCTTCTGTTGACTGAGAAAATGCATTTGAAAGCATCTTAGAGGATTGTGTACAAGGAATATATAGTTTTCTCTCTTTTTATGGCATGATGGTCCTCCTAAGGTACATCTCCTCCACAAATGAAATTGAGCCATTGCATTAATAGGTGCCTTGAGATGTTAATTTATATCCACATCGCTTTCTCATCAAAAAATTCTAGTTTTTTCCCAGATCATATTTATTGATTAAAAATTAAATCTATTTTCAGAGCATCTTATCCGAATAATCAAAATAAAATACATACAGACTACAATTATCAAATAAAAAAGTACTAAGAAAGATAATATAGGAACAAAGACCACTTCGGAGAGGAGTGAAAACAGGAAAAGGATCACTTGTAATAGTTGAGATTTAGAGCAGAAACGTAAGGCCCTTGGCCCGTTTGGTGAATGGGAAAGAAAGCTTGGGGATGGGAAATCAATTGCTTTCCCATGTTTGGTAAGTTAGGCATGAAAAATCGTTGTCTGGCACATGGGAAAGAAGGGGGGAAAGTGAGGCCATCCTCCCTCCATAGGTTTTACTTTCCCTTCTCATGGGAAAGTAAGGCCAGCATTAAATGCACCTTTTTTCTGACTAATTTATCCTTACTAATAATTTATAATTATAGTTTTATCCAACAACTATTAGTATTCCTTTTTGTTTTTGTTTTAATTCATAACAAAATTTTCATATTTTTAATAAGGGTATAGTTGGGAAACTAAACAAAATTTACTTTCCATTCCTACTCAAAACAAACATGGGAAAGGAAATAAAGTGATATTTCCAGGTTACTTTTCCGGCATTACCAAACATGGGAAAGGAATCACCATTTCCCATCCCTTGAGAAATGACATGGGAAATGATTTTCCATCAAATATGTTCCGTGAACCAAATGGGGCCCTTGAGTAAAACTCTTTCTTGGCATCAGTTATTTGGAGTAAGTACGGTTTTTGTGCAAATGGATGGGATTCTTGAGTTGAGAGAGATTGTTTCTGATATCCCTTAAAACATGTGGGTTACTCCTTATTTTCTCATCTTCTGAAATTTGTGTTGGGAATTGGGATAGAATTAGACTTTGGCGATGTATTATGGGTGAGTAGTCGTCTTTCTTGTTTCAGAAATGTGGTTTCCCAACTGATATTGAATTGTTTTGAATTGTAATGCTTTCATGTCACTGTTTCCATGTTTGTTTACTTTCCATATGTTCTGACAAAAGTACTGTTGCACGTGTGTATCTGTGTGAAGCTGTACATGAAAAGTTGAAGGAACAGATAAAGGATGTCGATGCTGTACAATCCAAGGAGGTTCCCTTATTTTGGTATGGCATGGCTGAGGTAAGCATATAACCTTATAATTTTCAATCCTTTTCCTCAAATTATGGAGTGCAGTAATGGTGCGTGACTTTTTGAAATATGATCATATGGGTCACTTCATTGCAAAGCAAAAGGGTTGATGCATAAGGAAGATGGCTCTAAGCTGTGTTCAACCCTTTATGAAAATAACTTGAAATTATGGAGTGTGGTAATAGTGAGTGACTTTCTGAAATATGATCATATGGGTCACTTCATTGGAAAGCAGAAGGACGTATGATGAAGACAGATGTCTCTAAGCTGTGTTCAACCCTTTATTGTAATCACTTGAGGATGGAAAATTCGGGAAGGAGGTTTGGAGATTCAGTATAAAGTGTTGGAGCTCTCTCTGGTCCATGTAATTTGTTACCTCAAAAAGCGAGTTTGGCCCCCTATATAGAGAAGTTTTAGAAGTATAACACCATTGGAAAACATTTCAAAGGATCATGATCACCTACTAACAGGCATATGACACCACACATAAATAATAATAATAATAATAATCTGCTCCCTTTAATAATTTAAAAGTATTCTTATTTTTGTTTCTGGCAAGGGACAGCTCCGGCAGGCAGGACCATGCCATGCCTAATGTTTACCGGTGGCGCTGACCAGCTTCTTCCTCTAGTCTAGAGTTTTCCAATTGAGTCCTTGACTGCACTCTATACATTCTATCCTAAAGTCATTTCAATTCCTGAACTGCCATAGGCACCGAAAAAAATAATTTATGTGTGCTTATAAATTTGTTTTCAACTGCAATTGGTCCATTCCATATGGATAGAACTAGTCGTTTTCTGAGGGTCTAACCTGTAAGGTGGCACGACAGTGCTAATGTTTGAAGGATATTCATCGACGACCTGGATGTTGTTGTGGCTGATCTTGAGCCCTGGCTTCTGGTGGGTGTAAGACAACTGTTGAACATGGTATTGGTTATGAAGTTTGTTTTCTCGTGTGGAGGCTGTGATGAATCTGGTTGACGCTGATAAGGAAGGACATGGGGGTGTCGGCTTAAGTAGGTTTCACAGATTAATCCAACCCGAGAAGATTTTCTGAGTTTTCAAGGTTTAAGGGGACCTGATAAATATAATAATTGTACTACAAAATACCTGTTATGTCTTCAATGATACTACTGGTGCCAAGTTCTAGTCCTTGTTAGGCTGACATAAAATTGCAAAAGCAGAAAATTACAGCCCTTGAATGAAATTTTAAAGTTTTGGTTCTATAGATTAGGTATTTAGGCATCGAATTTAAAACAAAATTTGTTATTATTTTGGTGTCACAGAGTGTGCAAGTTATGGGCACTTTCGATGGTTGGAGTCAAGGAGAACATTTATCATCGGAGTATACTGGTTCTTTCACCGCGTTCTCGACAACATTAATGCTCAGACCTGGAAGGTACCTAGTCACTCAACTATTCCTATTCTTTCTCCCTTTCTTCATCCTTACCCAAAAATATTATATTTGAAGGTATGAAATCAAGTTCTTGGTGGATGGAGAATGGAAGCTGTCACCGGAATTTCCTACAGTTGGTGAAGGATTAATGAAAAATAACTTGTTAATCGTGGAATAGCTCGACGTCTATAGCCATGGGGAAAGAAAGAAAAGCCTATATCATGTATCAAGCAACTGATAATACTTGTTTACTATGATATTCACCCAGAGCTTATGTCATTTAGGTCCTTAGTTGTGCTTCTGATGTCCAGAAAAACCTAGAATTTGAACTACCAGGCCAGAAAGGAAAAGGAGACACTAGCATTTTTGTATCCTTATCTGATTACAGAATGAGGATGCCATGCTGGCCTTCATAAGTTTTAAGGTAGTTTCGGCATGCTGGACGTGTCTACTATTCCAATCATTATGTATTGGATTGTACTGAATAGTAATCTATTCGTATTTTTCTTATTATTGTTGAATGTTTTGTACTGTGCCGGATTAAGAGGTTGGACATTTTGTACTGTGTTTGGTATTGTACAAGGTAAGAGGTTGTTTTCAAATGAAAAAGAAAAGCATCTCTCTCTTATAAGGCAATTTACCAGACTCTGGTATATTTAGGCCTAGTTCCAAACAATGTAGAACAACTCTGGACAATTTGGAACACCGCGTGGACAATTTGTATGTGTTGTCGAACCTTCTTTTAAAAAAAAATTGATTAACAGTACATTGAAATCACAAATACCATTTGCAAAGAGATCACATTTATATACAACATTTGACGAAGATCACATATAATGATGTATAAAAAAATTCTCCTCCACTTGAAGCCCTAACAATAAAATTAATGAATTGATGTTGTGTTTACTAATTAGGAATTAAATTCCACTTATGGAGGATTTTTGCATTTACTTCAAATCAAGAAATTGAAAAGTAAGTGGGATTCACACAAAATTAGGAATTAAATTCCTGATTTTGGAGGAATTCAATTCTTGAGTGGGAGATGGTATTCTAACTTATTAGGAATTCATTTTTTTTACTCATTATATCCTCACACAATTTTCAAAATTCTAAATGTGCCATCTACTTTAACCCAACAATGAGGACATTTCAATAATTAGTATCATTCTTACCTCAATTCCATATGGTTTAGTAAACAACTTCAATAAGAATTTGAAATCTAATTATCCCCAATCCAACTCGTCCTCAATTCAATTCATCATCAATTCAATTCCTCCTAATCCAATTACGAATTAGTAAACATGCCATGAGTGGTAAAAAAGGAGCAAGAACATCAACTATAAAATTAGCTTCTTGAACCACATGCTAAAGCTTCACATATGCTCATTGTCCCTTTAATTAAGCTTAAAGCCCTAGAGATTTTCTCGGCTTTGTTTTTTATGCGATGAAATTACTTTCTGCTTATATATATGCATCAATTATTTCTTGGTTCTAATTTGGTGGAATTGTTTTTTACTTGGATATTGTTTGAGTGAGCCAATTCATTCAATGGAATTATGATGAATTATATGCCTATTTTGGGCAGTCCAGTAAAACAATAATGTATCACATCCTAGAGGTCTTGGGCATCTTTCATTAGTAGGCTTAACCCATAATTGCATGTTCTTAGTCACGATTGTCACGATTTTGGGTTATAAGTGTTTAGGGTTTGAGGCTTGAAATAACATTGCTTTTGTATTGAGTGACCATTGGATGTCAGCGCAAAAACGAGTGACAGTCTTCCTACATGCATTGTAGTGGATCTTCTACGTGTAGTTTTTGTGCAGATGCTTTTGTTTTTCTTTGCTGCAGTTGTGTATATGAGAAACGATTTCAATATGTCAACTTAGCCTCAAGTGTAATGTCAACATGAAGTAGAGTGTCTTAGCTGGGCGTCTTGCTTAGGCTGGATGCTCTGCCTAGGAAGGCCTATAAGTTGAAACCCTAAACCCTAAACCTTATAAGTTGAAATGTGGAAATGTATGTAGTAGAAGAGCATAGAGTAGTGCTTAAAGTGCAGATGGACTCATAAGGATTTGGAATGGCAAAAGAGAGGAACACTAGTGTTAGTGTTGGATGTTTAGTTGCTGGTTTCAGTTCTTTCTACAATGTTGATGGGTTTAGTTTAGACTTCAGCACATGGTTGATGGTTCAGTCAGTGGGCATTGAGACAAGTCAAAGAAAATTTGAGCAGAAACGCAAGGAAGAAGGTTGGGTTGGGTTAGAGGGATTTGGGGAGAAGAAACTTGGTAAATGGTGGCAGGGATTACCCCTTGATCGTGGTCTATAGCCATGGGGAAAGAAAGAAAAACCTATATGTATCAAGCAACTGATAATACTTTTTTTACTATGATATTCTCTCATAGCTTATTTCTTTTAGGTCCTTTTTTTTGGTTGTGCTTCTGATGTACAGAAAATCTAGACTTTGAACTACCATGCCAGAAGGGAAAAGGATACCCTAGCATAGCATTTTAACTAGGTCCCCAAAACTTTAAGTTTGTATCTTTATCTGATCACAGATGGAGAATGCTGTGCCGGCCAGTTTTCATGATTTAAGGTTTGTTCGGTGTTGATACCGTAACTGACCAAGCAACTAGCTTGGCTAGATCATCCACGTGTCATGCTTTGAGAGGTCATCACCTTAGTCAAAGAGGCATTACCATAAGTTACAACTCTAAGCAAGGCAATGAGTCACACATCGGAAAACTACAAGAGATGGAGACTCCCCCTCACCTATAAAAGAAGACCGCTCATACATTATTATAATGAGAATATACTTCTCCGTAGATGTAGCCCATTCCTTAAAGGTGAACCACGTATATCTCGTCTTCTTTATATTTATTATTTGCCCAAATCTCCACACACATGCTGAAGGTCCTCACTTTCACCCATCATCCACCGTTCCACCCCTATCTAAGTTGACCTCCCAAAAAGAGCATCAACAGTCGGCACCCTGGACGGGTCTACTATTTCAATCATTGTGTATTCGACTGGACTGAATTGTATTCTTTTGTATTATGTTTGTCGTTGTTGAACGTTTGGTAACAGTACCAGATTAATAGGTTGGACAAGTTGGTATTATGTTTGGTATTATTGTTCATGATAAGAGGTTTCCAAATGAATAAAATAAAGGGAGTTTCACTAAAACACCCAAAATGGAGGTTGAAATTATAAAAAAACCCAACACCCAAAACACTTTATAAACATACCCAAAATCCATTATTACACACATTCAAAACTCATTTATAAACACACCCAAAAAGTTGACTTTGGGGTTGATTTTGGGTGTGTTTCTATGTTTAAATAGTGCTTGGGTTTTTTTATAAATACATGTCTAGAATTGGGTTTATTTATAAATTTGTATAAAATAAAATGGCTAAACCGTCCTTTTCGTTTCCCACTCTCTTAGGCCTTCTCCAACCCACTTAGGGCTAAACTCAAATTTTCCCCCTCCAAAATGTAACTATTTGGGTTTTGCCTGGACTCAAATAGTTTTTTCTCCCAACCCTTCGGACTCAAATTTTAAGTCCGCAACTTTATTAAATTGTTTAAGAATGGTATAAGTATAATTTTTTTATTTATTTTATGGATAACTTTTCTTTAGTCAATCTTTTTAAATAACTTCATAATTAAATTTTTTTGAACAATTTGACTTAAAAAATTTGAAATTCCACAAATATAATTTTATTCCAAAAGGAAACACACAACATAATTCTAAAAGAAAACACACAATACTTCAAATTCACCATACATGAAACCCAATATGAATAAACTAATAACCACTATTGTGGGGGCTTGGATAATAGTCCCTTGAGTTGTCTTTAGGATTACCGATAGACTGTTGACCATGTGCATGTTCTTGCATAATTTCATCTTGTTTATCCCTATAATACTTCTTCTTTCTTGGAGTAAATTTGGACACGTCCATGAACATTATTTTTTTGTTCTTGGGCTTCCTTATCTTGTTACTTCTGATACGCATAAGCATCAGCTTGATCTTGGACAAACTTGTCAAATATGATGAGCTTTCGTCCCCTAGCCTCCTCAAAAGCAATACCTTGCTTAACCAATGATTCCAAGTACTTATCCATTGTTTGTTTAGAAGGGATCTTCCCTTTTTTTTTTTTAAATTTTTTTTATTTATTTATTTGTTTTTAGCAGCCTTTTGTTTATCTTCCCCAGACCTTGGACTAGGCATGGTGATATCATCTGCGTCGTTATCCAAATTCACCATACTTGCACTAGCTCCATAAGAACGTTGTGTGGGAGGCTCATTTATATCGTTCCACTTTGGGCAATCTTTTAAGATTTTCCAAGTATGGTACAACTTGAAATGCCTATTTGGAGGCTTATTATCATTAAGAAAGATTGTTTTCGCATACATATCCTACGCAATGAAAAAATAAATTTAAGTTTGGAGTTTAATAAAATTACAAATATAAATTTAAAGTTTTAATAAGAATGGTTACTTACCACATCATGTAGATTTGAGCCACTTTGTGGGTTTGTATTGGCCTTAGTCAAGAATGCTTTCCAAAGAGAACATTGTTGGTTGATAGTCTTGAACCGAGAAGCAATGACTTGATATGTTCATCGCTCGGGTCCACTAATGCTTGGATCATTTTCCAGAAACTTTTGATATACACGTTTCCAAAATGTGTTACTTGCTTGATTGGTACCAATAGCCCCATCTTCACTGACAGAAACCCACCCTTTGCACAATGCCTCATCTTCTTCGGGTCTCCAATTCACACCTCTTTGAGATATTGTGGACATCTTCAACAAGAATGAAAGGAGATTGATGAGACTGACAAATGAAAAATAAACTGAGAAATAGATAAAATGTTTTTGGTAGATTATTTAAGAAATGGATGGGTATTTATAGAGTTTGGAGTGAGTTTTAGGGTTGGATATAATCTAGATTAATTTAAAATATTATTTTGATCGTTGGATTTAAATTTCAGCAGTTCGAATTTTTTTATATTTTTTTTACCATTAAAATAGCTTAAATTAATTTAAATTGTTGATTTAAGTTACATTTAGAATACCCAAAAAAATAAAAACCCAACGGCAACTTGGCGGACAGCAGACAAACAGCAGCATAGGATTCATCACTGCACCAACAAACAGTGGTGAAGTTTTGAACCCCAGACCTCGAACTCACAAACTCAACCATTTACCACATTTACCACTGCACCAACAAGCTTCGTTATTGCTAATATATTTAAGGGTATCATTCGAATAAAATTAAAATAATATTTAATTGTTAGAAAACCCATAAACGCAATTATGAAGTGGGTGGCTGTCGGGGTTGGGTTGACGCTGTCATTTGTATTCTCTGTGTCATTTTCCAATTGGGGATCAGTATAATGGGTAAGTAGGTAAAGATGTTGGGGAAGAATTGAGTGTTGTTTGAAGGAGTTGGGTCGTGAGGGAATTTGAAGGACATGAAAAAAAGAAAGAAAGCGTGATTCACCAATTTGTTTGTTTGATTAATCTGATTTTGATTTAATGGCTATTACTTGACCCTGTCAAAATCTGTTTTTGAACTTTCATAATCATGTGTGGAAGATGCATTTCAAGGTTGAAAATGTGCATAAATGTATATGATTAATTTTTATTTATCATGAAGCACCCAAGAAATTGGGATATGTTCCAACATGTGGTTGTAAGTTATAAACACATCTCTCTTCAATTTTTATAGACCTAAGCTGATCCTCAATTGTCTCTTGGAGTGTATAACAACACTGGTCTTCCATCCAATTGCTGAGTTGGCCTGGCATTTGCCTCAAATCCCTGAAAGCCACAAACACAAACATTGAATTTTAACTTCAGATTGAAGATGAAACCAACGGATTGAAGATGACATATGCTTTTGTTGTGGATCACCAAAAAACAAAAGAAGAAGAAGAAAAACTTACATCGTGAACGGCCTCCCTTAGCGCTCGAACTTGCTCCCTCGAAACTGTCCTCACCTATAAAAAGAAAACTAACATGTTCATAAGTGCATCTTTGGTGTAAAAGATTCAAATTTAAGAGAACCAACAGATGTTTTAGTGAAAGACCTTTTTGACTATTGTCCAAATTACACCCTCAGTGCAGGGAGGAACTGTAAGAGAACCAATGTATCTGTAATACTTTCTGCTTCCAAACTTAATGTCTCCAGAATTAATCATCCCTATGTCAACCTCTTTTGTCCCAACTGATTTTATGTGGTGGAGCAGCTGCCACAATGGAATAATTTAAAATACATAAATAAATAAAGTAAGAACACAAAATCTGAAATATGAAACAATTCAGCTGCTAAAATGTCAAGTTGGTACAAGTTCATGAGAAAAGTTGGAAGTTCTCATATATGAGAAAAAAACCATGTGATTGTTAAATCATTTCAACCAATTGTGCAGCAAAGAAATGGAAGTTACATGAAGAATACAGGGAATGTTACAATCAATTTATTATGCATGCATCCATCATGAGCATTCAAATTTATGAATGTTTAGCGGCTAACAGAAATACCTTCGAAAGGAAGGGATCAGGCCGGCCATATTTGTACACAATTCCAATAACAGCAATCTTATGAGTAGAGCTTAAATGAATGACATGAAGTTCCAAAGCATATCTGTAAAGAAGATGAGAGGAAGAAAGATGATGACAGACATTAGAAGTGGTTGAATGAAAACAAAAGCAATTGTTCAGTATACTGTAATTATATGAATTAGCATGGTACTTGTAACAATTGTTCACATCAGATAAAAAGAAAAAAAGAAGAGAGAGAAACCAAAATAAGAAACCTGGATCCATTAAATGTGTGTTCTGAGGGTGAATGCCAATGACATTGTAGCAATCCAAAGTCAGTCCCATTTATGTTAATTTTTCCAGCATCTCCCTTCCACCTCACCTGATAAAATTTCATTTTGAATACAAGTAAAAATGATCAGCTACAAATATATTCAATTAATTGGATTGAACTTCTAGTCATGGAGACTATGGAAGAGAATAGAAGAGTAGACACTCAGGCATAGCGCACCGTAATGTCATGTCCTCTGTTCTTCACAGTAGCAGGAGCTGGTTTGTAGTCCCTTTTCAATTTCCCCAAGTTAGGGAAAACCTGCACCCTTTGGTCAAGAAGATCAATTGGAGACTGCAATTTTCCATTATCACAGACTTTCCAATGTGGGTCAATCTGGCCCCATTTCTTTGGTCCTTTACCAGTTCCTTCAATATAAGTAAATTTGGTTTCATTACCTGCTCATATTCCCCAACCCAACACCAAAGTATATATAAAAAAAATATGATTAGTAACATCACAAGGTATATGTTAATGCTCAAAGGCAAGAATTAGAATAATTTTTCCTTATCTTAAACCACTTCCCAGCTGTGTCAAAAACTAAAATATTCCACTTTTCATGGGATAACCAAAGTCTCAAAGTACTGCCCATATTCACAGTCTCTTTGTGTGTGTGTGTGTGTGTGTGTGAGAGAGAGAGAGAGAGAGCATCTTTTCTTTTCTCAGACAAAGAAAAGATGTGGATGCTGTTCATTAAAACCAAAAAGATAGATTGATATTATAAGAAGCGAAAAGTTGGAAGGAAACTGAGATTGATTCAAACCTATTACAAATAGAAAGAGGAGAAGCTAATACTTTCTTTATTCCCAAGCATACCAAAAAGATGTCATATGGTCCAAAACTGAGGCATGGAATATGGTGCTCAATCACATGACAATGCTACCTAAATTCAAATGCATAAAAATAGAAGCCTACTTCTTTTCACAAGAAAGTTCAAACTGCGACATGGGTATCTAAAGATTTGAATCACCTAGATCTTAACCACATGCATAATTTTAAAATAATTAACTTGTTGCTGCCAATGAGGCATTGTTGACTTGTGGAAGATAGCTACCATTGGGTAAAGAACCATAACAATGAGAAAAAGTCTAGGCCCTAGGGGCTGCATTGAACCTTTTTATATGTACAATATATCAACAACACAAGGCTATATGTCATAAACACCATAAAGGTTGTCATAATAGAAACAATAACAACAGATGGGTGATTTTCAACAATATTGAAGATCCAGTTAATGCAAGAAACAGTATCAAAATGACTTCTTGTGATCTCATTACCTGATTGACCCATAGAATGTGAACCCCCCCCAAAAAAAAGAACCTTTATATCTTTTCTGATAAAAAGATGATACTTCAATTTCAAAGTGTTTGGCTTGATTTCTGATATGATTCAATTATGAATCACAGAACAAAAGGTTTTGAGAAAAATGGAGCTGCCATTTCAGCATTAGCCAATATATTATGTCTCTGTGTGTGTGTGTAGAGAGAGAAAGAGAGAGAGAGAGTGGCAATGTTGCCAAGGAATTGGTAAGCTGCTCACAGTAGTACAGAGATAATTTGTATTTATATTTCCCAGAGTTACTCATCAAATAAACTTCAAAAAGATTTTATGGATGTTTCCATGTGTGCTTGGATGAACAAATGTGGAAAGCAAAGAATTAAAAACAGTGTACAATATCAGAAAACAAAACCCAACAGAACAAATATCTGCAAAATCATTGCCACACACACCCTGGACAATGTGATCTTTCATCACAACATGCAATAGAAAAGAAAGAAAACAGAGGTGGAAGAGAGAGACTAAGAGCTTACCAACTTCATCATTAGGCTGATCGAGTACTGCTCTGCAAATGGTGAAGAAGGACTGATGAGGCAAGAAAATGAGAGAAGCTGCTAAAAAGAGAAGGAAGAAGTTGGAGCACATCATGTGGTCTCTAGGTTTGGTGGAGTTTTGGTGATGGAGTTTGAAATGGCATGTCAGAATGAGTAAAGAAGAGTTATTTTATAGAGAGAGAGAGAGAGAGAGAGAGAATGCATTTTGGTCTTGCAGACCAGAGGAGTATTGTGTCTTTTCCTTAACCCCACGCTCTAATAAGCATTGTAACGGTTTTCTTGGCTTTGATCTCTGGCTTTCCACCTGCTGGTAATGATGTAACGGTAAGTTGGTAAATATCACAATAGTTACCATTGGTGCGTTTACAGTTTACTAGTAAGCAGCTCGATCACAATGGGGTTGGTTTTGTAATAAGAAATGAAAAGGGGTCACTTTTACCGATTTTTAGAGTTCGATACATCAAATTTTTTTGGTCCCAGTTGCATACATAATGTTTATTTTCATACCAATTTATTACGTTAGTTAGTGCCTTCGTCAATCCCTCTGTTAAAACATCGGCATGACAGCCAATGAGTCTACATAGACTCCACATAGACACACGTATTATGCCACGTGGACTAGAAATTTTTTTAAATAATTAATTACAAATTTAACATCAAATATATAATATAATATTTTTTTAAAAGTAACATAAAACCTCCCCATGCCCCAAAAATTGAAAACAAAATACCATTATCTTTAAAATCAAATATATATTAAAGTAAAACAAACAAGAATGATGAAACCAAGCCCAAAAAAGGCCCACCCCCAGCTCAGTGTCCCCGACCACCATCCCAATGTTGAGAACTGAACTCTATAAAGCTATCTGGGAACAAGAAAGTTCGTGGAAAAATTGTACATATCATTCAGAGACTCAAAAGGTCTGTTTAAATAGAGCTAACAAGAAACAAACTAACATGAAGAAAAAAAAAAGGAAACATAGTCCCTTGTTTAACAACTCCTAGACTAGTGAGGATTCCCCAAAGAAATAGGTCAACCAACAATCAAGTACCTAAACAATAGAGATTATTGAAACCAGAAAATCCTAAAATTCCCTCCCTTAAACTGAATGCTATTCAAGCATTCAATTTACAGAAGATCTTGAATAAACTTCAAGTAACTCTCGTAACTTCACAAAGGCATCTATCTTGAGTGGTTTGGTTAAAATGTTTGCAACTTGATCCTCACTTAGACAATAGACAAGCTCAACAACTTCCTTGGTAAGATCTCGAAGAAAGTGAAACCTCACATCAATATGTTTGCTCCTTCCATGGAGCACTGGATTTTGGATAGTTTAATAGTCGAACTATTATCACAAAAAATATGTGTAGGACCTTGCTGACAGTATTGTAACTCTTCAAGAATTCTTCTCAACCAAACATCCTGACATGCACAAGATGCAGTAGCTATGAACTCAGCTTCTGTTGTAGACAAAGAGACAACCTGCTATTTCTTTGAAGACCATGAAATAGCTTCTGAACTCAACATAAAAACATGACTTGATGTGCTCTTCCTGTCTTTTAAATCTCTAGCATAATCACTATCACTAAACCCAATCAAATCTGAATTTTCACTCCTTTCATAGAACAAGCCAAAGTCAGTTTGTACCTTGCAAGTAACGAAGTACCCTCTTTGTAGTAGCAAAATGAAGTTAACTTGGTCTTTCCATAAACCTGCTAAGTAGACTCACAACATACATTATATCTGGTCGAGTAGCTAACAAATACATTAAACTTCCAATGATTTGTTTATAAAAAGTATTGTCAACCCTCTTTCCTTCAAGATCACTTGTGAGCTTTTCTCCTGGTATAATTGGATTCTTGACTGGATTGCAACCCACCATTCAAAATCTCTCAAGAATCTATTGCACATACTTCTTTTGTCCAATAAAATTTCCAGCAAAAGATTGCACCACTTCAATACCAAGAAAGTAGCGCATCTTTCCTAGATCAGTCATATCAAATTCAACCATCATAGTTTTTTTAAACTCAGCAAACATAGTTTCATCATTTCCAGTAAAGATCAAATCATCTACATACAAGCAAACAATCAAAATTTTACCTCCTCTAGATTTGATAAATATAGTGTGTTCATAGGGACACTTGTGAAAACCCACCTTTGTGAAGTATGCATCTATACGACTGTACCAAGCCCGAGGTGCTTGTTTCAGTCCATATAGAGCCTTTTTCAACCTATAAACCTTACTCTCATTTCCCTTTTGTACGTAACCCAGGGGCTGATCAACAAAAATTTGTCCTTTTAGGTCACTATGTAGAAAGGCTGACTTTACATCAAGTTGAAAATGGGCCAAGCCTTCCGTGCTGCCAAAGACACAACCAAACAAATGGTGTCGTGCCTTGTGTTGTGAATTTTAAACAACCTGCAAAATGAAGATTATAAAGATTAGTCTAAACACAAACTAATTATACTCGCAAGTGCACAAGGTCAATTGTAATTTACTATGGCAAATACGAGGTCAGTCCCACGAGGATTGAGTTCAACTTCCAATTAGTCTAACCTAATTTACTTCACAAAATACTTTACCTACTCTAATTATATTAATAAGAAATTAAACACGTAGCATACTCACGTAAACACAAAAGGGGTTTTTGAAAGAATGATTTAATTAACTAAAACAATGAAATTAAAAGACAAAACAAGTAGAAAGTCACGAAACAAAAATAAGAGAAGTTCAAATTGATAAAATCACTAGGACAATCAATTCACCACTAGTAATCCGATCTAACCTCTTATTCACCTACATATTAACTAACCATTTGATGTTGCCGCTTCATTTTCCTTTTTCATGAATTACCTATGGTATTTTGGCTAACTCGTATATTCCTACATGCAATTCACCTATCATATTTAAGTCAAATATCAACACATAGAAAATCATTAAGATAAGTGAAAATCTCTAACAAGCATGTAAACCCTAGGAGTATGGTATTTACCCTCGACGAATTACAAATCTTAATCACAAGAAGCAAGCCTCAAATTACGTATGGTATTACTATAATTTACATAAGATTAACTCAATTAAAAGTCTAGATGGTGATCAAGCATCAAGATAATCAACCAAGTTATTAAGCATAGTGATTAAGAATCCAACATCAAACGGTAGTCAATAGATAGGTAAAATAAGAAAACTAGATTATCATACTAAGGCTACATCATGCCCTAATAAAAGAAAATTCATAATCATAGAATTCGGCATAAGCAAAAACATAAGGAAGAAACAAAAAAGTTAGCCACTTGCGGTACTCTTCCGGTGTCTCCAATTTCTCCAAGTCTTTTCGTCCCTAAAGGAGTTGTTTCTCATGCTTAAATAAAACACTACACGTTTATTCCTACCCTAGCTGGGCTTTTACAGCAGCCCAAAAATAAAGAAAAACCTATTTAAAACATAAATCCAAAATGAGTAAGCAATTGACTCCTCTTCCTACTTTGACTGGGATCACACGTTAGTTAATTTGCATGCACTTTTTAGGTTGTTCCTTTTGTAAATTTTATATCTTTGTCTTATTTTTCTAACCATATATTGCACGCCTTAAGGAAAAATTGGGAAGACCTTCAAATTTCCTTTTTCACACAGTAACTCAAATCTAACGGGATTGCACCTTATGCTGACCTAACTTCAATGACTGCTCTTGTTTGTACCATATCTGACCCCCCCACTCACGTCATGACATGTGGAATGCAAACCTGTCATACCAGCTTGATGAGTTATGCCGAAGGATCGATCGGCACACTCTGCCGGTTCTTACGAGGTCAAATCGGTAAAAGTGCCTACAACCTACACCCTCGCAAACCTTCGGTAGCGTATGCCAAGGAACCGGTCAGCACACTCAACCGATTCTGACAGATCACCTCGGAACTCCAGAACTTGTCAAGGCACGTGTCGACCGCCGAAGACACTCCCACGAGTCCCACATCGAAACTGAGTATTAAGAGCATTACCAAAGCTCTCTATAAATAGAGCGCCTTGGCCCAGCCAAGAGGAGAGACTGTTTACTTGACTTGTACTTTCACACTGTCAATAGAATTGCTCTTAGTCACTAACTTTGGCATCAGAGGATCTTCGGCCGGCACCACATCGGTGCCTTAGGCTTCACATGCTGTTTCTTTCTCCAAGCCGAATCCAGTGTTGCACCTTGAGGGAAGACACCACGGACCGAAGGCTTCTCAGGTCCAAACCTTCCACGTCACCTGTAAGTTAGCCTTATTTCTATCTGTTTAGATTTAGTGCAAACAACTCTCATTGGTTGCTCCGAAAATTTTAGAAAAATTCCACGATCATCTTCAAGATCTTAGCTTTCATCTCCAACTGATCTTGTACAAAAACTTCACCAAAAAGTTGTATTTCCTTTTTAATCAAATTCTCCCACAAAAACTAAGTACAAAGAGTACATAAATGTGTAAATTTATGGACTTATCACCTTACTATAGGAGCAAAGACCTCTTGATAGTCAACCCCATACTCTTGCTTGTATCCTATAGCCACTAGTCGCGCTTTATATTTATCAAACTCTCCCTTCTCATTTAGCTTTGTTTTATAGACCCATTTAACACCAATGCTCTTCTGTCCATGTAGAAGATCAATTAACTCCCAAGTGTCATTTCTCTTAATGGAATCAATCTTTGCATCCATGGCAATCCTCCATTTTCATTCTTGACTGCATTACCAAAAGTTTTTGGATTGCATTATGCAAACAAAGCATAGTACACAGTTGTATTGTCATTTGACAATTTATCTCTACTTACATAGTCTGTCATCTACGCTGGTTCTTTTCTTGGACGCGGCTCTTCCAGATTTGGTGGTTGATTTTCAGTTTGATCATCCATGGAAGCATCTGGCAAAGAGTCACCATGGGATTACAATTGCCAATCAATCCTGCTTTCATCACCTTCATTCAAATCCACTGAAATTGACACCTTTTCCTTACTATTCCAATCCCAAGTTTTGTCCTCATCAAACAAGACATCACGACTAATAATTACCTTATGAGTAATAGGACCATATAACTTGTACGCCTTGGATTCCTCACTAACCCCAATAAAAACACATTTGACTCCTTTGTCATCAAGCTTCCTTCTCTTTTTATCAGGTATGTGTGCATATCTTATGCATCCAAATATTCTGAAATGATCAACTGCTAGTTTATGCTCACCCCAAGCCTCCTATGGAGTCATATTCTTTACAATAACTGTAGGACTTTTGTTTAGCACATGCACACTTCAATTGACTGCTTCTAGCCAAAAGTTCTTCGGAACACTTTTTTTTGCCAGCACACTTCTTACCATGTTCATGATTGTATGATTCTTCCTCTATGATGCACCATTTTTTTGTGGTGTGTAAGGTGTGGTAAGATGTCTTTGAATTCCATTCATCTCACAAAAGCTAGTAAATTCATGTGAGTTGAATTCTCCACCTCAGTCTGTCCGAAAAGCCTTAATAGATTTGCCAGATTCTTTTTCAACTTGAGCATGAAATCTTTTGAACATACCAAGAGCCTCAGATTTTTCTGTCAAAAATAAACTCAAGACTTTCGACTATAATCATCAATAAAAGTAAAAAAGTACCTTTTATTACTATTTGATGTTGGATTGATTAGCCTGCAAATATTTGAGTGTACCACTTGAAGTACTTGAGTAGCTCTCCATGTGCCTCTTTTAGGAAAAGCATCACGATGTTGTTTTCCAAGAATACATTCTTCACAAATTTCCAAAGGAGATTGAATTTGAGGAAGGCCTGTTACCATATTTTTCTGCTGCAAGGTCTTCAATCTAGTGAAATTCAAGTGCCCATATCGATAGTGCCATATCCATGTTGAGTCTTGCACCATCGAGGAGAAGCATGTTTGATTACCATGTTGAGTTTGAGTGTGCAAAGGAAACATTCGATTTGCTGCCATGTTGACTTGTGCAATTAAACCATTCTCTAGATGTTTAATTTGACAACAGCCTTTTTGAATGATTATGACATACCCTTTTTCTTATAGTTGCCCCAAGCTAATCAAATTGCTAATTAATTCTGGGACATAAAACACACTCGAGATTGTATGCACACTATTGTTCATATGAATCTTAATGTTCTCTTTTCTCATGATAGAGATGCTAAAGTTATTACCAAGTTTCACATTTTCTCTAAAAGTTTCATCTAAGTAAGAGAATAGAGATTTGTTGCCACTCATGTGATTGCTACAACTAGAGTCAAGGTACCATGTGTTTGGATGAGACTCCTTGTTGTCAATGTATGCCACCAAAAGAATCTCTTCCTCTGTCTCTCTAAAATTACTCGCTTTGCTTTCTCCTTATATGGGCATTCATACTGGAAATGACCAAACTTGTGACAATGATAACATTAGATGTTGGTCTTGTCAAAGTTGTATGATGACTGACTATGTCGACCACGTCCTTTGCCTCTTCCTCGACCACCATGACTTCTTCCAGATCATCTTCCTGTGGATGGTTCTCCATAAGTGGTGACCTTCAAGGCTTGTTCCTTCACAATGTGGCTTGACATTCGCTGCTCATGTACTAGCAAGGAACTTTGTAGTTCATCAATGAACATCGCATCAATATCATGTGCTTCCTCAATGAAGCAGACCACATAGTCGAATTTTGTAGTCATTGAGTGGAGAATTTTTTCGACTATTGTGACATCTCCCATTTTCTCCCCATGGATACGCATCTTGTTTGCTAGCCAATGTCCTCGAGAAATAATCTGTGATTGATTTTTCTGCCTTCATATGGAGGGTCTCAAACTCTTTACGAAGAGCTTGAAGTTGTGCACATTTCACCTTTGCTGTGCATTGAAACTTTTTCTTCATGGAAAAATATGCTTTGAGGTGTCTTTTTTAGTCTCCAGGATTGCACGATCAATTGCCTAGAATAGATAATTCTTTATCTTGAGATCCTTTAGTTTTTGGTTCTCCATTGTTTTCCGTTGTGCTTCTATCAAAATTGTTCATGTTGGTGATTCTTCAATGCCATTTTCAAGGAGACTCCAATACTTTTTGGATCTTAAAAATTTTCCATCAACATACTCCAATAGTCATAGTGACCATTAAAGTGAGGAATTGCAGGTTGCCTGTAATTGCTGTCGGAGGCCATTGACTACTGCTGCTACAAATAAGAAAGTTGTTGCTTCTTTCTTCACCAAGCCCCATTGGAGTGCTCTGATACCAACTGTTGAGAACTGAACTCTATAAAGCTATCTGGGAACAAGAAAGTTTGTGGAAAAATTTCACATATTATTCAGAGACTCAAAAGGTGTGTTTAAATAGAGCTAACAAGAAACAAACTAACAGAAAAAGGAAACATAGTCCCACATTTAACAACTTCTAGACTAGTGGGATTCCCCAAAGAAATAGGTCAACCAACAATCAAGTATCTAAACAATTGGGATTATTGAAACTAGAAAATCCTAACACCCAACCTTCCCACCCCACTCGTAGTTTCTTATGGTGTCGCGCCGCTTGATGCAAATTTCGCGTCGTCTGGTTGCCTTGCCAACAACATCTGTGGTGATGGCAATGTGGCCGATCTAGTTAGACTCACAAGACTTGGAGTCGAGAAGCAAGCTTCACAAACGCTGACTTAGGCCGTGGCATAGAGGAAACATGAGACTTGTTAGTTAGAGGCATCTTGGAGAACGACCTTGCGGAAGAATGAGGCCTTGATGTAATGGCTGGAGCCATATATCTGAATCTCCCCATCTCTTTCTCTATCTCTGTTGTTAAGAACACATCTGAATCTAGGGTTGTTTTTATTGGGTAGTGCTAAGATTTGAATTGGGTTGGCTTGAAATTGAAATTGAAAGAATGAGTTCTAGGAAGAGGGTTGGGTTTGGGTTTAGGCTTTTGTTGGGGTGGGGGAGGTTAGGATGGGGGATGAGGGAGGATGATACGAGGATTGAGGCATTTTTCGGGCTTGGTTTCTGTAACATCCCAATCGACCAACGGAGATGGGGTGATGTGCCTTATATGTACAGGCCCGCCTCTATCTAGCACGAGGCCTTTTGGGAGCTCATTGGCTTCGGATTCCATGGGAACTCTGAAGTTAAGTGAGTTTGGGCTAAAGTAATCCCAAGATGGGTGGCCCATTGGGAAGTTACTCATGAGTTCCCAGAAACAAAACTGTGAGGGCGGGGGCCCAAAGCAGACAATATCCTGCTATGGCGGAGCCGATCTCAAGATGTGACAATTCAATATCAGAGCCACTTTGCCTTATGGTACGAGTGTGCCTACGAGGACGTCAGGCCCCTAAGGGGGGTGGATTGTAACATCCCATGTCGATCAACGGAGAGGGGGTGATGTGCCTTAGATGTACATGTCTGCTTTCATCTAGCACGATGCCTTTTGGGAGCTTATTGGCTTCAAATTCCATGGGAAATCCGAAGTTAAGCGAGTTTGGGCTAGAGCAATCCCAAGATGGGTGACCCATTAGGAAGTTGCTCGTGAGTTCCCAGAAAAAAAAATCGTGAGGGCTGGGGTCCAAAGCGGACAATATCGTGCTATGACGGAGCCAATCCCGGGATGTGACAGTTTCATTGTTCTTGTTTTTGTTTTTATTTTTTTTATTCTTTAATATGTATATAGTTTTAAGATTATTTAATATGTATTTGATTTTAAAGAGAGAGAATGTTTTGTTTTAAAATTTGGGGCGTCGGGGAGGTGTTATGTTGTTATGCCATTTTTTATGTTATTTTATTAGTTTATATATTTGTTGTTAAGGTTTTTTTTGTGTGCATGGAGATGGATTTGTATTTAATTTTTTCAAGTTTTTTTTCCCTTTTTTAATTAATTAATAATATTGTTTTATTTATTTAATCTAGGGCCACTTGGGTCACAGATCGCCACGTCAGCTTTTAACGGAAGTCCTGACAGGATGACTGATGAACGTATTAAATTGGTATGAAAATAAACATTATGTATGTGACTTAGACGAAAAACATTTGATGTATCGAACTCTAAAAGTCGGTAAATTTTACCGTAGTAAAGTGAAAATTACCCAAAAGAATATGTGTAAGAATAATGAGACGAAAATATAGAGTGAGAAGAAAAGCAATAATTGTATTCATGAATTAGGCACAAAATCAGCCACAAGGGCAAATGCAAATGCCCATGAAGGGGTAATACAAATATAAAAGCATAGTAACCACATAGGGTTAATCTAGATATAGGCCACAAAAGGCCAGAGAAATTTTGGCATAAAAGCTGCATGCCTAAATAAACCAAACATGAATCACAGCGCCCAAATCTACTAATACAACTACAACTTTTAACTCTCACAAGTACAAAATACAAGTAGAGACTAAAAACCAATCAAACACCCAACTCACAAGGGATTGATGCAATTATTACAAAATAAGAAAACTGCAAACAAACAACCAAAAACTAACAGAGCTACTACCATCGTTGTTGCCACTGCCACCACAGACGTCGTCATTGTTTGAACAAATTTCCTTTGGGGAGAATATTCGCTGATGATCCTCTTCACACTCGATCTTCTTCTTCCTTGATCCTTGGAAAATAGATGCGGTCAATGGAGCACACCCAGGGGGTGTTGGCCAGATGCCCTCCAATGTCTAAGTCAGTTAAACAGTCTTAAGAAGATAAAACTTTAATTGAAAGGATGGAGCTTTCTCTTCGAGAAGAGAGAGATGGGGTAGTCGGAGCCGTGAGAGAGAGAGAGAGAGAGAGAGAGAGAGAGAGAGTTTCTCAAGGGTTTTGGAATTACCTCATGTGTGGTGAGATGCCATCTATTTATAGAATCTCCTTATTGGCTAGGGTTTGTAGACAATAATTTCTATATGAAAAGGAATTATTATTATCTTTAAATGACACAATAATATCAAGGAGATTTGTTGGAAATCGGATCCTTGATTTAGGGAGATATTCCTATCGTAAATCAAGGATAATTGGCTAATTAAATCGGATTTAATTAGCACAATCATTTGACCAAAGGAATATTCCTCTCTCCTCGTGTCACCTTGTGATTGATTAGTATGACATGTAAGAGATGTGAAATTCTTGTTGGGCTTTCCAAACTCCCAAATGCAACTAGGCTCCCTTTGAGAGTTGGGCTCCTGACTAGAGGAAGCTTTTGAAATTCCTTCATCGAGTTGGGCTCCTAATTGGTGAAGCCTTTTGTGATTCCTTCTTGACCAAGGATGCCCAACCATTATAAATACTTTGCTTCTCCTCATAACTTTTCATCTTGCAATTTTATCTTATTATACTTTCTAACTTGCGGCAAAGAGAAGGATGTTGGAGGAGACAATTGTGCATCGAGAAGGGAAGCTACTGTGCTCGACAAGGTAGGTCACGATTTTGTTTTGTTTTGTTTTTTCTTCTCAGTGAAGACCAACTAGCCAGTTTGGCTGAACCTTACGAGCAAGAGATGTGTCCTCCTTGAGGAAGAAGTGTAGACTTCCTTCTATTCTGATCAAGTCCTGCTTGAAAAAAATCTCGTATGCTGAGAAGACTAAGGCAAGAACTACTTATTCGTTGTCTGCTTAGAACTAGTTATCTGCCTTGCAAAGACATTCGAGAAGATTTGTGGTATGTAAGACATTCGAGATATTATACTCAAGTTTTCACTTGAGAGGCTCAAAACTAGTGATCTGCCTTGCAAAGACATCTGCACAAAACCTAGCTCGTCTGCCTAGAAGCAAAGAGCTACTAACTTTCCCTACAGAAGTTTGAGTCATCTGCATCAGTCAAAAGATGAGGATCGAACTGGGAAGGCTACT
The DNA here is from genome assembly GCF_029339155.1 of Prunus mume. NCBI lineage: Eukaryota > Viridiplantae > Streptophyta > Magnoliopsida > Rosales > Rosaceae > Prunus > Prunus mume. The sequence goes on from NC_142705.1 coordinate 15,133,263, forward strand.
TCTTTGCTTAGCAAGCTCACGCCACCTGCCGAGTTACGAGAAGTCAAGTGTGGAGTTGGTCCAAAGTTGATGGCTTTCTTTGAGGGGAGAATGCCTGCAGTTTGAAAGGCCAAAGATTCGTTTGCTCAGGAGAAAGGTTCAACAAGTGCTCGAGCTGATGGCCCAATGGGTGACAAGCCTGGCTCTGTAAGGGACACATGCGTGTCTTATCTGCTGAAGATAAACTTCATGTTATATTGTCTGCTTGTGTCGGATTGGTTGATCATTTACGTCAAGCCGACGATCTTGGTACATTTCCAAACCTTTCTCCGAAGAAACAGAAGGATGAGGCTTTTGTTTTGCTTTAAAAAAGAGTGATTTTCGTTGTGGAGGCTATCTGAAGCTTGTCTATGTTGCCCCCTTCTTCTCAGCTTGAAAGGTTGGATAAGAAGAATACTGCTCTAACTGACCTGTTATCAATCTGAGCAGAAGTGGAAAGAGATGAAAATTTCATATTTGAAGAGAAATATGTCCTTGCTGAAGAGTTCCCTTGCTATGAAGGATTATGAACTTGATTCATCTGCTTCTGCCTTGAATGAATGAAGATGGGCCTACTCCTGACTCAGGCATGAGTTTGTTGACTTGTCCCAAAGCTATGATAAGCTACTAACCAAGTTCAACACTTACCAAAAAACCACCAACAAATCCAAGTTCGAAGCCATTATTGATGCTTACAAGCTGGGCCACTTGGATTACAAGAGAGGCTACCTCCTGTCACTTCATTGACGATGAAGATGTTGAAATGTTCTACTTAGAGATGCCCCTTGCTGAAGATAAGCAGTTTATTGTTGTGGACATTGAGGCAGTTGAAGAGTAAGTAGTTGATGAGACTGTGGTTGATGAGCTTGAAGTCGAGGAGGATGAAGCCAATGAGGGTGCATCTGATGAGGTGAAGGCTGATACTGTGGAGTAGGTAGCCAAAGCTAATGAGTAGGTGGCTGGCTCTGATGAGCATGTGGCTGCAGCTGACAAGACTAGAGCTGAGGAAGTTGCTGACCAAGAGTCAAGTGTTGAAGTCTTGTAATAGGTGAATACTGTTTATCTCCTTTAGTCTTGTAGCTTTATTTTCTTTAAATATTGGTCTCTGTTGACTATCCTTTTTTTGTTGTTGATAAACTTGGGCCGATTGGCCAATTTTCTATAAAAATTTGAGTTCATGCTTTCACCAAAATTTGTGTTGAGTTTGTAGACTGCTTGACTGGCCTACTGGTGCTTGAGTAGACAATTATAGTTGGAGTTGTGAGTTGTCACTTTAGTGGACCTGTTGGTCGCTTAGGTGGGCAAAAGTAGCCAAAGCTATGCATTGTCGCTTTGGTGGACCTATTGGCCGATTGGTTAGGTAGCAATAACCGAAGCTCTGCGCTGTCGCTTAGGTGGACTGATTGGCCTCTTGGTTGGGCAGTAATAGACAAAGTTGTGCTCTGTCACTTAGGTGGACCTGTTGGCCACTTGGTCAGAGTTGTACGTTGTAGCTTAGTTGGACGAATATTCAAGGTTTTAGAACCTCAAATGCCTAAGTCAGTAAATGGTCTCATGGAGATGCATATCATACTGAAAGGACGAAGTTTCTGTTCAATATGGAAGAACCTCTTAAATTTATCTTCTTTTTTGGTTGAAACGAGTTAACCAGTCATCGAGCGAGTTACCATGTTCTCGGCTTCGCACATCTCTCGAAGGATACTTAGATGTTTACCCACCCATATGGAATAGGTGCCTACCTCTTCGAAGGGTGAATATTTCTCGAACACTTCATTGAATGAAAAATTGAACTTACATTGATGCTTGTGTAATTACATTGCTTTATGAAATGGAAATAATTGGATGAATTGTTGGGAAAGAAGGCGAAAAATCAAAGAGACAATAAATAAATATGGCACTCCCAGGATCTGACTTCTCCTAGCCTTGTGTAAATAAAACGGCCAAAATTAACACTATATTTTCCACTAAGAAAAATAATGAGAATACAATAATAATCTCACCAAACACCGGTGGCTAAACTCTCTCTTGGTTTTTTTCTCTAGAGGATTTTCTCTCTCACACAAGTGAGGCTTTCTTATCTCTCAAAACTATCTGAAAGAAGGCAAGTACTTTTATAGCCAACATTCCTAACTAATTGGTGGCCATGCATGAGGTAGAGTTTTTCTCATTTTCTATTCCATTTGTTTTCTTCAAATTTTCCCGTCCTTTCTTTCATTTTATTTTAATATTTATTTTCCTTCTTTTTCTCTCCTCCACTAAAGAGGGAAACCCATCAATCTCCTCCTCCCGACTTAGGTGGAGGGCTTCAATAGTCCAGCTGTTTTTTTGCAAAATTCGTACTTGTCCTTAGGTAAGGACTTGGTCATCATATCTGAACTGTTGTCATAAGTATGGATTTTCTTAAGCTGTAATTGCTTAGACTCCAACACATCACGTATCCAGTGATATCGCACATCAATGTGCTTCGACCTCAAGTGAAAACTCGGATTCTTGCTCAAGTGGATCGCACTCTGACTATCATAATGCAAAATGTATTTATGCTACTCTTGCCCTAATTCTTGTAGGAATTGCTTCATCCAGGGCATTTCTTTGCAATGCTTCAGTAGCTGCAATAAACTCTGCCTCTGTAGTTGATAGAGCAACACATTTCTGTAACTTTGATTGCCACGAAACTGCTCCCCTGAAAATGTAATCAGGTATTCTGAAGTAGATTTTCTGGAATCAAGATCTCCTGCCATGTATGCATCTGTGTAGCCAATCAATGTAGGTTTTCCACCTCCAAAGCACAAACTCATTTTGGAAGTACCCCTGAGATATCTGAGAATCCACTTCACAGCATTCCAATGCTCTTTGCCTGGTTTAGACAGAATCGCTACAACGTCAACTGCGTGCGTTATGTCTGGCATCGTGCAAATCATTGCATACATCAAACTACCAACAACTGAGGAATATGACACCATAGCCATGTTTTCTTTTTCTTTCTCACATGTAGGACTTTGCTTTGAACTAGGGGTGGGCTCGGTTTGGTTTGGTTCGGTTTTGAGCCCAAACCGTGCACCGAACCGTGAACATCGGTTTGGAGAAAATTCAAACCGTGCGCCGAACCAATGAGGTGGGAAACCGATAATCTCGGTTAACCGGTTATCTCGGTTTGGTTTGGTTTGGTGAAAACTTGCTTGAAATCATTTAGACTCTAAATTCATTCAAACTCAAACATTCATTTAAAACCTGCTTGAAATTCATTTACCATTCACATCATAGCATATTTAAATTCATTCATTCAATCAATCCTTTCAAAATAAAACATATGCATCATTCGTCATTCACATCCATCCAAAGTTTCAAAGTAAACCATATGCATCATTCACCATTCCTGTGTATTATAATTATTTAATTACATATAATTTAACATATTCGGTTTGGTTCGGTTAACCGATGGTTTTTAAAATTAGGAACCGAACGCCGAACCATGACCACCGGTTTGGTCCGGTTCATGCACCGTTGACCAAAAAGAGAAGGAAGAAAACCAAACCAAACCGGACTGACCGGTTTGGTTCGGCCGGTTTGGCCGGTTTTCCGTCCCATATGCCCAGCTCTACTTTGAACTAAGCTTGAAGTGACTAGGAAATGGAGTAGAAACTAATTTTCTTTATCCATGTTAAAAACTTTAATACCTTATCGATATAACTTTCTTGTAATAACCTCAACTTCCCAAGTTTTTTCTATCACGGGATATACTCATATCGAGGATTCTTTTTGGCCGGTCCTAAGTCTTTCATAGCAAAAGACTTGCTCAAATCTTTCCTCAGCTTGCTAATCTTGTCACTGTTTTGTCATACGATCAACAGGTCATCGACAAAGAGAAGAAGTATGATGAATTCACCATCATCAAATCTTTTCACATATACACAATGGTCTAAAGTAGTCATTCGATATCTGTGTTTAATCATGAAGGAATCAAACTTGTACGATTGTCGAGGTGCCTGCTTGAGTCCATATAAGCTCTTCTTTAGCCGACATACCAAATCTTCTTTTCCTTTGACTTTGAATCCTTCTAGCTGCTCTATGTAGATTTCTTATTCAAGATCTTTGTGAAGAAAAGTTGTTTTCACATCTAGCTGTTCGATCTCGAGATTCGGGCTTGCAGCCAAACCGAGTACAACTCGTATGAATGACATCTTCACTACAGGTGAGAAAATCTCTTCAAAGTCAATTCCTTTCTTCTGACTGAAACATTTCACAACTAGCCTTGCCTTAAACTTGGGCTTAGAGTTGTTTTCTTCCATCTTCAGTCGATACACCCATTTGTTCTTGAGTGCTATTCTACCTTTTAGTAGGTTCACCAGATCTATGTGTGGTTCTCATGCAGAGATTGCATCTCTTCATGCATAGCTTTCAACCACTCATCTTGTTGATGATGAGTCAATACTTCTTTATAGCATTCTAGTTCTCTCCAGTCTGTTAGGAGAACGTAATCATCTGGAGAATACCTACTCGGAGGTCTCCATACCCTGGTCGATCTTCTTGGTTGGAATTCGGCCGCTGGCTCTTCATGGGTTTGTGCTTCTAGCCCCTCATCAGCTACATCATCTACTATACCATCAATTGTATGATCATCACTCATGTCATCATCAACTGGTTCATTTATAATAGGATCACTAGCTGGATCATCAGTATCATTGTATTTATCTCGCCCAGCATTGTGCTCCAATGGAGGAGGAACTGGGTCCAAGTTAGCTGGATATTCTCTAGGATTATCAGGTTTATCACCTCTTTGAATGTTTTCAATGTTCTGATCTTCAAAGAAGACAACATATCTACTTCTCATAATCTTTCTAGCTACATGATCCCATAACCTATAACCGAATTCTTCATTCCCATATCCCACGAAGATATATTCTTTCGACTTCGCGTCTAGCTTAGATCTCTCGTCTTTAGGAATATGAACAAAAGCTCTATAACCAAAAACTTTCAAATGATTGTAGGAAATGTCTTTTCTCGATCAAAACTTGTTTGGGACATCACCATTCAAAGGTGCTGAAGGACAAAGGTTGATTAGATCAATCGCAGTCATCAAGGCTTCACCCCAAAAACTTTTGGGCAGCTTGGCATGAGATAACATTGTTCTTGTTCTTTCAACAATTGTTCTGTTCATTCTCTCAGTTATGCCATTATGCTGAGGAGTCTTCGGAACAGATCGTTCATGCCTGATTCTATTACTTTTACAGTAGTTTCTAAATGCCCTCATATATTCTCCTCCGTCATTAGTGCGAATACATTTCAAGCTTCTACTAGTCTCTCGTTCAACGCTAGCATGAAATTGCTTGAAAACTTCATATACTTGATGACAGGACCCGACCCAAATTCCACTTTGGAATTCAAGCCGAATCCTGTGCATGATCGACACCTAGCAAGTGCCGAGCACCAATGACTTTATTGCCCTTCTTGTTAAAAACTTAACTTCATTTCATGTTCGACTTCTACCGAAAATTTGGCAAAGTTTCCCCTGTAAATCGAACATTCTCAAAATTTACACCTGTTAACAAGCACTTCGAAATACATATATAACCCAACAGCCAGCATGCGTATATATATACATATATATACACATTCCAACAGTTAAATTTGAGTTCTAGGGCAATTTATCAGAGCATCCGCTAAGAAGTTACACAAGAAGTCGACTCATCTACAGACGAGCCCTACATCAGGATGAGGAAGCGTGGAAAATGGGAATGACCTTGTGGTGGAACACTGTGCACGTCTATTGTCTGGGGGCGCAAAACATTGGAAAAATGTGAGTGGACCAAAAACAAGGTTTAGAAAATAGTACAAGAACATACTAACCCCATTGTAAAAACAGTTATAAAAAATGAATCAATTTCCTCATATATACTCATACTGAAATCAATACATTCATGTACATATATATATATATATATATATATATACGCCAATCATACATTTAGTCAAGCATCAATTCCTTAAAAGCATTTAAAATCAACTTTACTCTACCACCTAGGCGTACTCATATTATATCCGTCAATTCCCTTGCATCACCATTGGTGACATGCTCTCGCAGGTCTCGGTGACACAGGGTCGACACGAGCCGCCTTCTCTCGCAGGATTCGGGTGATCAACCCGATCCGCCTCACTCGCTCTGCACAGTTTGAGTACCTCTAGAACTCGTGGGGCACCTGTCAAGCATGCTAACCTACCCGAAGGCAACCAATTTACCTAAAGAATTTATAAAACTACCTCTTAACTAATCTGAAATCCTACTGCCATCTAACCCAACAAATTAGGTAAAAACATTCTCAACTCGGCAGCAAATAACTGAAATACTTAACCATAACAATATATGCTATTACGCCCACAATCTAATGCATATTTCTATAGATCACATCATGAATATAAATGGCATAAAATCATTTTAAAAGCAAACGCCCACTCACTCCTGGTCCGAGCTAGCTGGACCTCTTGAAGGTCCTTCCTGCGGGTCGATCCGAGCCCGTGTGCCTGATTAACCAACATGAATATCTTATTAATAAACTGCCCGATAGTAAAATATTAAATAAAACCCTGACCCCCGACTCCTAAAAGTGCGTGCACTAACTTAGAATCAATCATGTGCCCTCATTAACATTCCTTAAAACCTAGGACACACGTCCCGTGAATCTGGTCTCGATCGGATAGTTGGATTGATCACAATCGCACGATCAAACGGTTCCTAAAACCTTAACCCCTAGGGTTCGCGATTTCGGAGTATTCGGGACTCCGATTCACTATCCATCGAACCCTAAACGATCCTGACAAAGTCTAGATTAACATATCTAAAAAAGATTACGATCCAACAGCTCAACTGTATTGAACCCGGAAATCACACAAGATGAGAGATCCGTTCAGGGTTCAAACGTAGTCCAAATTGAGATTCGCGAATTCCTACGTGCTCGTGACAACACAAGGATCATTCGAGGATTGAATGTGGTCCCCACCAAACTGCCCACTCATTGCCAAACGTGCTGGCAGCGTGTGGGTGGCTTGATAAATTCCTGGCGGCGGAAACACTCCAAACCTCCAGCCCAAACTCCTAGCTTAGGTAAAACACCCAACTTGGAACCACTTTTGTTCTTGGACCTGCCCCAAAAATTGGCCGGAAATGGCCGGAATTGCACTCTCAAAATTGGCTGAAACCTAAATCGAAAATTGAAGTGTTTACGCTAGAAATTCCTGAAATCCTACCCAACCAGAAGCTAGAGCATGGAAAATAGCTAGAAAACCATACCTCACTCATCCAATTTGGTGGCTGGATGAGGGAGATCAAAAGCTTGGAAGTTCTGTCAATACTGGCATGATCTCGGATGTTTTCCGGCGAAAACTAAGAGTTCCAAGGGCAGGGACCATTCGGGAAAGGAAAAGGAAGCGGCGGTGGTTTGATGGGGTCCAGTCTCAATGGTCGGACTGGAGGATGGCGGTGGTTATGGAGGAGAGAAGGTGGCGGCTGGAGGATATTTTCGAAAGGGGGAAGGGTTCTGCGAGACAAGAGAGAGAGATGAGGTTTTAAAAAAAATCTTGATTTCCAAAATTACCATTTTGCTCCTTGAAGTATTTTGACCGTATTTTCTTCGTTACAACTCCGATTTGAGCCCACTACAAGTCTACGGACTCGTTTCGTCGCGCTCTACGCAATGGCGCTAGTGGAAATTCCAAATTCTTCTCTTGTAAAAAGTCAAATTTTCTTTAAAAACTTAGTCCAAGGGCAAAATTGTCCTTCCTTCTTAATAGTTTAATAGTTAAATATTAATTAAGGTTTGGGATATTACACTTGATCTTTTGTTATAAGTGCATAAGCCCATACCTTCTTGGAATGATTGTCAATGAAGGTGACAAAATATCTTGCACCACCAAGAGTACTAGTGGTCATAGGACTACAAACATCAGAGTACACAACATCCAATACATTGGGTTTTTTTGTGCATGACCATGTTGAAATGAAGCACTATGCTACTTTCCAGCCAAGCAATGCGTGCATGATTTTAGACGCATGCCTTTCTTCATCCCAGTCAATGCCTCTCTTTTGGCTAGAATTTGCAGCCCTTTCTCGCTCATGTGACCGAGTCGTTTATGCCAAAGCTCGATCGAGTCTTCTGCGAGAGCATTTACATACCCATCACTGACTTTTGCATGTCTCATGTATAGGGTGTTCTCCTTCTTCCCTTGTGCTAGGACAAGAGAGTTCTTGTTGAGTTTCCATTTCCCTTCAGCAAAAATATTGGTGTATCCTTCATCGTCAAGTAATCCAGTGGATATTAGATTGAGATGCATGTCTGGAACATTTCTCACATCCTTGAGGACCAAGTGACAACTTGTGTTGGTTTCAAGGGAAATATCTCATCTTCCCATGATTTTGGACAATTTGTCATTTCCCATCCTCACATTACCAAAATCTCCATTGGTGTAAGATGTAAAGAAGTCCCTCTGCGAGGTGACATGAAATGATGCACCATAATTCACTATCCAGCATGTATCTTGGGAGAAAAAATTAACGAAGCCATCATCACATAGAATAATTACCTCATTTCCACTAGAGGTAGTTGCAGTCGTGTGCCTGACATCACTCTTTTCGTTACCTCTATCTTGCTCTCGTTTAAACAACTGCACTCTCTCTTCATGTGGCCTATCCCTCCATAATGGTAACATTCTAGGTCCTTTCTTGTCTTGGACCTTCCTTTTGAGCCATCTCTTGACATGCCCTTTGACTTGTCTCGCCTGTGGAATTTTCTATTGTTAGTTCTTCGATGATACTCTGAGACGAGGGCTTCTAACTCGGCTACTACACCTTGTTCTTTCCTCCTTGCTTCTTCATTGAACATGTTATCTTTAACTATGTCCAATGTAAGATCACTTTGAGGAGCTGAATTGCTTAAGGATACTACAAGTGTATCCCAGCTATCAGGCAAAGAGCTGAGTAGCACTAGTGCTTGTAACTTATCATCAAGCATCATCTTCATATTCATCAACAGGTTGATCAAACCTTGGAAGTCACTGAGATGCTCGATAACACTTCGACCATCTTTGTACTTAAGGTTTACGAACCGTCGAACAACCGATGCTTTATTTTGAGCGGTCTTCCGCTCGTACATGGATGACAATTTTGTCCATAATTTGTATGCATCCATCTCTTGTGCCACATGGTGGAACACACTTTGATCCACCCATTGTCAGATTTATCCGACAACCTTTCTATTCATAATGCTCTATGCATCGTTTGACTTCCCTTCTGGTTTTTGTCCCAGCAATTGAAGGGGCTCATACAAATCCTTGCAGTAAAGGATGTCCTCCATTCTTGGCTTTCAAATGGAGTAATTGGATGCAGTCAATTTTAACATTGTTGCTGATGATGATGACGATGACTCCTCCATCTTAAATTACACAAGAATATAATTTTTGAGCTGAAGTTCTGATACCACTTGTTGGGAAAGATGGCAAAGAATCAAAAAGACGATAAATAAATATGGCACTCCTAGGTTTTGACTTCTCCCAGCCTTGTGTAAATAAAATGGGCAAAATTAACACTCTATCTTCCACTAAGAAAAATAATGAGAATACAATAATAATCTCACTAAACACCGGTGACTAAACTCTCTCTTGGTTTTTCTCTCAAGAGGATTTTCTCTCTCACACAAGTGAGGCTTTCTTATCTCTCAAAACTGTCTAAGTTTTGGTTTTCTAAGGGATGCATTGAACTGAAAGAAGGCAACTGCTTTTATAGCCAACATTCCTAACTAATTGGTGGCCATGTATGAGGGAGAGTTTTTCTCATTTTCTCTTCCATGCGTTTTCTTCAAATTTTCCCGTCCTTTCTTTCATTTTATTTTAATATTTATTCTCCTTCTTTTTCTCTCCTCCACTAACGAAGGAAACCCATAATGAACAACTCGAAAACATCATAAGTTTTTTTTTCTTGAACTGAAGTGGAGTAAACTTAGTCATCTGCTGGGTCTAAGTTGTTAAATAGAAGCTTCATGATTAATACTTTAGGAGTTGGTAAGTATTCCACTATCTCGGAATTTCTTTTCCTTCCAAAGTGTAAAGTGTATAGCTTCTTCTGCCCCAAGGTTAGCTGACCATATAGGGGCCTATCCAACTTGGTTTCATCTTTCTTGATCATTCTTTACGTGCTGTAATGAATACCATTCTTAGCACAATGTCCCCAGGTTGGAGTTGTCTAACCTTGGCTATTTTGTTGTAGTAGGACATCAATTGCTGATGATAAGCTACAACTCGAACAATGGCATTTTCTCGTTCCTCCTCGGGTCGGTGAATGTCCTCATTCACTTTCTCTATGAGGAGGGTCACGGGTCTAACCTCCTTGTAGGCCCAATATTGAGTGAACACTTCTCTGCGGGCCTAGGCGGGCATGAACATCAGATTGTGCTATCAACCTTTCGTGCACTTTGGTCTATGCACCGAATCCCAAATGTACACTCGATCTACTCTGGTCAAGGCTTGCAGATGCTTGTGACATGCCAAAATGCTGACCAGCAGATTCCTATCCTCCTTGGCTATTGGATCTTGCTCGACATGCTTGGGACCTCTCGAGCCGTCTACTAGTGCGTTCTTCCATCCTTTTTTTTTCATCATTGGATCCAAGTCCTGAAGTCGCGGACCAAGTTAATCTATCTAAGAAGTGGACCAACCAAGTTGTTTTGGTCGTCAACTCTTCGAGTTAACTCGTTGACTCTAAGATTGAGATCTGTTTGACTACTTGGATCAATAGGAGAGAATTGTGTGGAGCCAAGTTGCACGTGACCTAGTTTTTCGTTGGAGGTGTGCCTGGGAGTCGCGAATATCAAGCGTGGCAGCAAAGCAGGGAACATATGCAATTGTTCCAAGATAGGGCTATAGTTGGCTGCGGTGGCTAGATTGTCGTGAGGCTGTGAGGGTGTTCCACAGCTCTGGCTTCAAGGCTATGAGTTGGAAAGGTTGTTTTAACTGCAAGGACTTGAAGTGGGAAGGTTCTTTTGGTCACGTGACAATAAGGAAAAGCGGCACCATGCACTGGAGTAGTGCTCACGGCCACGAGGACATAAGGTGAAATAGATGTCATGGCCGCAAGGCCATGAGATGAGAAGGTAACCCCGACGACGAGGCCACAAGGTGGAGCTATAGTCTCAGCAAAGGGGCCATGAGATAGATGGCTTGGTCCCTTGGCAAATTGGGTCGTCACGACGGCCTTGCTCCTTATACGTACGCTTCCGGCCATGGTTCTTCTTCAAAAAGCTTTGCATGAACAATGAATGGAAGGAAACATATTTCCTTAGGTTTCAATTCGAGAGCAACGTCTTGAGTATCTCTTAATGAAAACCCCAATTTGTTTGAACAAATTTCCTCCGATGAGAATATTCACAGATGATCCTCTTCACACTTGATCTTCTTCTTCCTTGATCCCTGCAAAATAGATGCGGCCAGCGGAGCACACCCGGGGTGTGTTGGCCAAAGGCCCTCCGATGCCTAAGTCAGTTCATCGGTCTTAAGAAGATATAGCTTTAACTGAAAGGATAGAGCTTTCTCTTTGAGAAGAGAGATATTGGGCGACCAGAATGGAGAGAGAGAGAGAGAGTTTCTCAAGGGTTCTGAATTACCTCATGTGTGGTGAGATGCCATCTATTTATAGAGTCTCCTTGTTGGCTAGGGTTTGTAGAGATAATTCTCATATGGAAAGGAATTATTCTTTTCTTTAATGATAGTATAATATCAAGAAGATTTGCTGGAAATCAGATCCTTGATTTAGGAAGATATTCCTATCTTAAATCAATTAGCACAATTATTTGACATAAGGAATATTCCTCTATCCACGTGTTACCTTGTGATTAGTTGCTAGAAATTCATGTTCCCACAGTCGCCACCTTGGAGACAGAGAACACCACCGAGATTGCAACCACTCACCTTACAACTAAAACACAAACCAACAAAATCACAAATCTAAGCAGATCTAGACATAAGTAACCTCCTCACAATTAAAACTCTAAATCCAGTAGATGGGGAATGGGAAAATAAGTGGGGAGGTAAGGAAAAGAGAGAAAGGGAGAGAGGAGGAAGGGCCTCCTCCCCCCTCCCGGAACACAGCAAAAGAGGTTTGAGAGAGAGAAGGGAGGCTAGGGTTTAGAGAGAGGTATTAGTATCACCCAATTTTAATAAGTCCTACTAAACGAACCTTAAAATTAACTGAGTATACCCTATGATCTAAATACACCCTAATATTTAAATCAAAATATAAAATTAACTAAGTACACCATATTTAACTACTAAAAATACCCCTAGTACACCCTAATACACTATATCACACAACACCGTAATACCAATCCTAAACCAGGTTTCTCTTTTTACATGAATTTGTGCCATATTTTTAGATTTTACTAGCTTCTTCAATTCTTTGATTCTTGTAAATCCTAGTGATATTCTCCTGCATTTGTTCCTCACATCTTTCATTGTCATTTTTTTATTCTTAGCTTCACATAAAACCTGTACAATTGGTGAACCCCATATCGAATACTTGATTAATTACTAGGGATGAAATCAAATAAAAGAAATACAAAATTTATAAAAGTTCCTAGTGAAGTATATAATAAAGTTATCTTATAATAAGGTAGGGTATAACATATAATTTGCATGAAGAACATAGTAGAAGCCCCAAAAAATTGTCTTGGATAACCCGTAGTGCTTTTGCTAGTTCTAACAAATCCATCTTTCTGTCTAAGGTCTTCAAGAAAATTGAATTTTGATATGTTACCAAATAGCACTCCAACTTCACCATCAAGTCCTGGTAAAGGAGATGATGAAAGTCCAACTCTTTTAGGTTTATCTAAGAAAATTAAATTTGAACGAAATTGGATGTTGTTTGCGCTAAAACTAAATAGATAGAGATGAGAGCAACTTGCAGGTGACATGATCTGTCTAAGGACCAGATGTGCCTTTGGTAAGCATGTTCTTCCTTGGTATGGCAATACTGGATCTAGGCCAAGAAGAGAAAACAGCAGATGAGGCCTAAGGCACCAGTGGGGTACCGGCCGAAGACCCTTCGATGCTAAAGTTAGTTTCAAGAGCAAGCTATTGACAATGTAGAAGCATAGGAGTCAAGTCGAAAGTCTTACCCTGTATCTAGCTCTAGAGGCCCTATTTATAGAGAGCGCTGGGTACTCTCCTAGTACTTAGTTTTGATGTGGGACTCGTGGGAATGCCTTCCGAGGTTGACAGGAGTCCAATAAATATCCCAGTGAGGGATTCGAGAACGTCTTGCGAGATGTCTTTTAAGGCATAGAATCGGCAAAGCGTACCGAACACATGGTTTCTGAACAATCGGCGGATAGAGCAAGGAGCGCCTGCCGTTTGTGGGACTAGGCTTGCCAGCATGGGTTACAGGGCTACATTAGGCACCAAATCAGTCATGGACACCGAAGATAGCTACCGATCCATACAATTGGTTTTGCTAGTATGGGCCATAGGGCCTTTCCCAGTGTTGTACTCTTTCCACGTGTCATGACGTGAGTGGTGAGTCAGATATGGTACAAACAAATGTAGTAAGGAGGACGCTAACCAAATTGGAAGTCAAAGCATTAACTATAGAGTGTTGTTAAACGAACCCTAAAAGTACACTCTAATATTTAAAGACACTACTCAATACCTTCATATTATTAGATGATTAAATCATCTCAACCGCTAACTTTTGTTTTGCTTCACCTAGTGAGTGAATGTTGAAAAAACATTCAAGACACTTAGACACCTCCTTGTGCCTATTCCAGTGCTTGCTACGTTGTTCGCCGTGGCACCAAGCAATATGAAAACTTCTCTACGTTTGATTAGGGTTGAATATGGTGAGTAGGGTGTACTTATTAAAATTATATTTGTTTCACAATTCAATATATCCTTTTTAGTCATCTTATATTAGGGTAAATTAGTAATTCAATAAATAGTTTGGTAGTAGAATGTACTCAGTTAATTTTAGAGTTCATTTAGAAGCATTTATTTTAATTTGCATAACAAAATATTATTCTAACAAATTCCTAACTAGGAGTGGGTATTGAGACCAGAAAATCGGAACACCAAGTTGCACTAGATGGAATCAACAGGAAAAAAATCACGTTAACTAAAATGTGAACAAACCAGCATCGAATTGGACTAGACCAATTGAAACCGGTTTCGGTGCCGGTTTCACACCTTACCTAATCGAACTTCAATGTCCAATGCTAATTTCTAATCCCATAACTAATATTTCCCCAAACCCAACTTCAAAGAAAATTCCTTTTCTAGGCCCAATCATCTCTCTTTGCATGAAATTGGATCATTTATGAATTTTTAAGCCCAAAAAATAAAAAATTTGTTAAAATTTGTATATAAAAAAATATGGTTCGAAATATTAAAAAAAGGGAAACCGCACCAGAACTCGTTTAAATCGGATTGGCCAGTTTCATAAAAAAATTTCACCAAAATTGAATCGAACCGCATCGATTAAATTCTATCGCTTCCAATTCTGGTGTGAGATAGAAACTAAACTGGACCGAACCGCACCCACCCCTATTCCTAACAATCAAAACGCCTCGTATTTACAGTAAAAGAAACAAGCGGGTTGGAAAGAAACTTTTTCTTTTATCTTTTTCTATGATTGTACTCCAAAAGTGAAAAATAGCAAACACCTTTGATACCTTCCACTTCCCCACTAAGAGCATCAGAAGTGGAAGGGTGTATAAGAGGGTGTATGTCAAATATAAACCTTTTGTTGCTTGAATCATCTACAATGGGAAGGTGTTTGTGGGCGTAAATTTGCATTTCTTGTTGGAGATAGGAAATTAAATGCAATTGTACATCTATTTTTAGATTTTTTGCAGGCGGATCCCACGAGAGAGAAAACTGGAGAGAAAATATTGATGAAGAATTAAGTGCTTTATATGCGCACCTAAGCTTTAGTCGCCAGCCAACTGCTGCTTTGCGAGTCCCACGACTACTTAGTACATTCTGACATCATCACATTGCTTCTTGCAACTGTCTTACTCTTCCCAAGAATCAAGTGCTGCGATTTATCTCCATTCAAAATAGAAGGCCCAAATTCATTCACCTTTATAAACTGAAAAAATTAGCCAAACATTCTTAAAAAAATTAGCTAAAATAAATATATAACCATCTAATGGTTCAAGAAATTCAAAACTAAACACTTACAATGTTATTTTCTTAATCTTATCATAATTTAAAAAAAAATTAGGTTAATTTCTTTGGACAAAAAAAATTAAGCTTAACATAAGAAACAATTAACAAAAAAAAAAAAATTAACACACAACATTTTTTTAAATAAAAATGAGTTAATACAAAAATCAAATTTACATCTTCGGATTTACATCTTCCCTCATTAGAGCAAAATCATGATTTATATCCACCGGAAATGTAAAGGGGATGTAAAAGTGACTTGACAGCCCCAAATTTACATCTCCCCACTGTTGATGCTCTAAGCCAATCTTTCATTAAGAAATTACACCATATTTATACAACACTTTCCCAACACTACTGGATATAAAAGAAACATGAGATTACAAGGAAATATAAACATCTTGTAATACAGACAAGTCTACAAATAATACACGTGATTTACTATTGGAGTACAAGAAAAATATACATAGGACCATAATTACTTTCCTAATTTAATGCAAAGTTACATCCGGAAGCGCAATGAGTTATTTACATAAACACCTCTCAAGTTTTTGGCTTTTTCACTAAACCCCTTGAGGTTTCAGAAATTACACAAACATCATTGAGGTTTCAAATTGTTTTCACAAAACCCTTTTTCATTGATTGCTTGTCCAAAACTTAATGATTTCAACTAAAAAAAGTGTGCAAATGACAAAATCAACCTGTTGTCATTTGCAAAATTTTATATATATAAAAGGATTAATTACAGTTTAGTACCCTATGATTACACCCTTAAGACATGTTAGTCCCTATCTTTTCAATTTTTACAATCACACCCCAATCTTTTAAATTTGTTACAATGTGGTTCTGCCGATAGGGTTTTTGTCAAATTTCTCTATTAGTTGCCTACGTGGCACTAGGGATCTCACATTTTCTCTTTTATTATTTAGGGTTAATTATAGTTTAGTACCCTGTAGTTACACCCTTAAGACATGTTAGTCTCTATCTTTCCAATTTTTACAATGTGGAGAGATCTGACGGAAGCCCTAACGGTGGAACCATATTGTAACAAATTTAAAAGATCGAGGTATGTGATTATAAAAATTGAAAAAATAGGGACTAACATGTCTTAAGGGTGTAACTATAAGGTACTAAACTGTAACTAACCCTTTTATTTAATTTTAAATTGATTAAAATATAAATAAAATATTAAAAATAAAACACTCTCTCTCTCCTTTACGCTCTCCCTCTCCCCCACCGATTTCTTATGCCCTCATTCCCCATGACCACCACTTGCCCCCATGAACCCGAAACCCAACGTCGGCCCACCCCTCAACCTAGCCTGCAACTACAATAAAGAGAACAAAAACTCATCCACATAACCTAGAACACCAGCAACTGCAAAAAAGAGAAAAAAATGTCCACAGACCCAACCCTTCCCCCTTTCCCTTCCCAAAACAAATCCAACAACTACCTAGACCCTAATCCCCAATTTTCCTTTGTTGTTGAGAGACCACAACCCACCACCCTCCTCCCTACCCAGCAACCACTGCACAGGACATAAAAAAAAATTCTCAAGACACCAAAGATACACACCCAACCCACCCACCAAGATTCCACAGAACATAACCCCCACCCCACAGGCCCTCCCCCCTCATCACACATTATGTTTTTCACCCACAAACCCTCAAACCTCAACCCACCACCTGCAACCCACCCACATATGCCAACCATGTTCAATTTTTTTTCTTCCCAATTTGTTGGTTTTTTGCAAAGAAAGAGTGGTGGTCATGGGGGAATAGGGGGAAAAGAAAATCAATAGTGGGGGTTGCTGGTTTGGGATGGATTTTGTTGTTATTGTTGTTGTTGTTGTCTTTCTGTAGTTGCGGGCAGGGTTAGAGGGTAGGGCATAGGGTTCTAGGTTGGAGGGACTTTGGTTGCGGGCTGGGGTAAAGGGTGGTTGTGGGATGGGTTTGATAGTTGGAGCTTGCGGGTGGTGTTCATGGGCAGGGGCGGATCCGCATAGGGGCAAGAGTGGTCAATTGACCCCTGCAAGCTCGGAATCCACCATTAGAGGAGAAGATGTTGACCTGCAAATTGCCCTTAAATTGCTTGATGAAATGCTCCAGAGGGCACAACACAGCAGGCAAATTACCTTATTTCCATTTTCAACATTTAAAAAAAAAAGAAAATATGAGACCCATAGTGCCACGTAGGCAACTAACGGAGAGATCTGACAGAAACTCTAATGGTGAAACCACATTGTAACAAATTTAAAAGATCGGGGGTATGTGATTGTAAAAATTAAAAAGATAAAGACTAACATGTCTTAAGAGTATAACTATAGGGTACTAAATGATAATTAACCCTATATAAATTCATCAATCTTTAGTTGAAAAATCAACACAAATGGGCTTTGTGAAAACAATTTAAAACCTCAAGGGGGTGTCCGTGTAATTTCTAAAACCTCAGGGAGTTTTGTGAAAAAAAACCAAAATTCTGAGGGGGTATTATTGTAAATAACTCGAAAGGCAACTGACCTTTTAACCTCAAATATTATGCTAGTCATCTTAGGCAAATTATCCAAATTCATTGAACTCATTCTCATGAAGGCTTGTATAACTTAAAAAATGGTTGGAGTTGTAGTGGACATGTAAGATTGGTGATTGGATTTTGCGGGTTTATGGTCCCGTTTGGGACTACTTCTATAAGAAATAAGAAGTACTTTTGCTCATATGCCTTTTCAGACACACTTTTATTAAAGGCACATCAAAAAATTTATTCAAAAGCACTTGGAAAGTTTTTCCGTCTTCATAAAACCCATGTTTTTAGCCATTATAGGAGTAGTTCAAAACATGCTTTTATTGTTAATCTACATAAAGCGCATATAAAGGGTTTCTGAGTAGTGTTTTTTTTTAATACAAGCGATTGAAAGAGGGGGTTTACATAAATATTCATTGGGTGTTTAGGGATTTCAAACCTCTGCCCAAAAGGATGGAGGTGGAGGAGCTCAACAAATTTAGCTATATCCCACTAGATTCTGATTAGTGTTTAATTAATGTCAAGTTCCTTCATTGATTTTAAAAAATAAATAAATACTCGCCTCTCGCTATCTTGGGCCACCTTTTTACTCTGGGCTTGTGCCTGTGTTAGAATTTTTTGTTTGTTTGGGCTTCGGCCAGCCTCTTAACCCGGGAAAAAAAAAAACCGGACAGCAGCGAAACGCCTAAACCTAGAAGAAGCAAAACGACCTTCTTTCTCAACTCGCAGTTCCAAAACCCTCTCAGTCGGTTTATCTCTCTCTCTCTGTCTCAGCTGTTGCCGCAAAACCCAGGAGCTCTCTGGCTATGGCGGAGTACGACCTAACTCCACGCATCGCGCCTAACCTAGACAGGCACCTGGTGTTTCCCCTTCTCGAGTTCCTGCAAGAGCGACAGATGTACCCAGATGAGCAGATCCTCAAGTCCAAGATCGAGCTCCTTAACAAGACCAACATGGTGGACTACGCCATGGACATCCACAAGTCCCTCTACCACACCGAAGACGTCCCCCAAGGTAAAATTATATACATGGTATATATTTTTGTCTTTATAGGTGTATGTGCTTTGGGTGTTGTGTGTGCACATTATGTGTTTGACAATTTTTCTGTTTGATTATGGGTATGCTTAGATATGGTGGAGAGGAGGGTTGAGGTGGTGGCTCGCCTCAAGGCCCTGGAGGAGTCGGCGGCCCCGCTTGTGAATTTCTTGCAGAACGCGGCTGCCGTTCAGGAGCTGAGGGCTGACAAGCAATACAATCTCCAGATGCTCCATGAGCGTTACCAGGTTGCCCAAGTTTTCTTCTTTTCCTTTTACTTTTTAAAACCCAGGAAAAGAAGTAAAGCATTTAAAAGAATAATTGCATATGCTATGCAGTGCAATACTGCATGTGTTTATAAGGTGTTATCTTAGAAGCCCACTCATTTAATTGAAAAAGGTCTAATTGTTGTATGATTAACATTACTTTTATTGAACAAAGAGATTTGGTATTGTTTTTGTTTTTGTTTTTTGGAGTTATTTTGTTTTGGCATAAGTTTAACTCTCCTGGCATGACTCTTTTGAACAGATCGGTCCACAGCAGATAGAGGCATTGTATCAGTATGCGAAATTTCAGTTTGAATGTGGTAACTACTCTGGTGCCGCTGATTATCTCTATCAGTACAGGGCTTTATGCACAAACAGTGACAGGAGTCTGAGTGCATTGTGGGGAAAGCTGGCAGCTGAGATATTGATGCAAAACTGGGACATTGCTCTTGAAGAGCTTAATCGCTTGAAGGAAATTATTGATTCAAAGGTTTAGAAATAATTGATTCAACGGTTTCCTTATTTACATTTTCACACGCTCACACACACGCAGTTGTTTATTTATATGTCCTTGTTATTTTAATGAGCTTTTGTATAATGGTGGTGATTTTTGTTGCAGAGTTTCAGTTCGCCTATGAATCAGGTGCAAAATAGAATATGGCTAATGCATTGGAGTCTCTTCATATTTTTCAACCACGATAATGGAAGAACACAGATCATTGACTTGTTTAATCAGGACAAGTATGTCCTCTCCCAATCAATTTTTAATTTTTTTTTCCTTTTACTGTACAATGACATCTCGTTTTATTTATTAATAAAACAACCCACGCCACATTGTATCTCTTTTCTTATCACTCCCCATTCCTGAAAGTTTGAGGAATTTCTAATTTATCTTGGTTTTTTCTTCTTTCTGGGAAACTAATCTATCTTGGTATCTAGTTGACATATTTGTCATCTTCATCATTTTATTGACACTCTTGTTGCTGGTGCTGCGGTTTTTCTATAAATTTGACAACTTTGCTTTTGCTTTTATCAATCCTTAACATTGATAATCTCTTGCCTCTACTAGTGTCAGCTTATTTTTCTGAACAAGACTCGTTATATTATGTGCTTTACACATATTTGGAAAAAGAAAAGAAGAAAGATGCTTATCGCAATCTTGTTAGAGTGGCATAATTGACATTTGCATGAATGTTATGAATTATGTCTAATTAAAAGTTTGGGTGGAGTCTAGCTTTTTGTGGATAGGATGCCATTAAGATAGTGATTCTTAGCCAACAAATGACTAGGGTTCAAATATTTTGCTTAGAAATCGTCTGATACTGCGTGCCGATATTTTTGAGTTATAAGCTATTTAAGATATGCTTCTCCCTCTGAAATATTGATTTTTGGTGAAGACTGAGTTACTAGACATTTTGTACTTGTATTTCCTGATGGGACTGTTGTGAGTTTTTTCAGGTATCTGAATGCCATTCAAACCAATGCTCCCCATCTTGTGCGTTACTTAGCGACTGCATTCATTGTCAACAAGAGAAGGAGACCTCAATTCAAGGACTTTATAAAGGTTATTCAGCAGGAGCAGAATTCTTATAAAGATCCAATAACAGAGTTTTTGACCTGCGTATATGTTAATTATGACTTTGATGGCGCACAAAAAAAGATGAGGGAGTGTGAAGAAGTAAGTGCCTGAACATAGTGGATTGCTTGACTTCTTCTGTACCTTAATTACTCTTGAAAATAGTTGGTTGTATATCTTTTCAGTTTAGGCCCTGGATTAAACTTGATTTGACTATGTAGGTAATATTGAATGATCCCTTCCTTGGAAAACGAGTTGAAGAAGGCAATTTCTCAACTGTACCATTGAGGGATGAGTTCCTTGAAAATGCTCGTCTATTTATCTTTGAGACCTACTGCCGTATACATCAGCGCATTGACATGGGGTAATTGCTTCTTTTTTGGGATTGTTTCTGTGTCAACCTCTTTGTTTTGACATTTAATATTTTACTTTCTATCTAAGAAAGGAAAACAGTAATAAAAATCTGTATTTCACCATGGGAAGTGGTCTATGAGCAGAAATATGTCAGCATTTGCATTGTTCTTTTCTTATTCTTGTTCCTTGTGATTTTCAAGACACTATTGTGCATCCCTGTACAAGGCACTTCTAAAAGTCATTTTTCTTAAATATTTGGGTGCAATTGACTAGTCTTAACATGCTTATTTGTTTTTGGTCCAGAGCTTGGGCGATAGAGGAGTATGTTTGGATGAGATTTGTGTTAAGATAAAAAATTTCAGGCATAATTTTTTTAGTATGTGGTGCATGCATTTGGAGGTCATATATAAATTGCAGGAATAATGCATGGTTGACTACATATCCATAAATATTTTCAGAAACATAATTGACTGTATTTTAGTACCATTACCCATTATTATCGGTTTTTTTAATTAACTTACCTTCTTCACTCTTTTCTATAAATACTAAATCTAATTGAATTGCTGTTTGATAGAGTGCTAGCAGAAAAGTTAAACTTGAATTATGAGGAAGCGGAGAGATGGATTGTGAATCTAATTCGCAGCTCAAAGCTTGATGCCAAGATTGACTCACAGTCTGGAACTGTTATAATGGAACCTAACCATCCGAATGTGTAAGTTCATTGATATAGATCTCCAATTGATAAGAGTCCGCTTGTTTTCGTTTATGACTCAGTTTTGTCTTTATGCTTTCACACTTTTTTTCAGTTTTAATTTTCTCAACTTTTTTTTAACAAAAAAATTTCATTGTTTCACTGGATTCCAGGTATGAGCAACTGATAGACCACACTAAGGCATTATCCGGACGTACTTACAAGTTGGTTGGTCAGCTTCTGGAACATGCCCAGTCACAGGTTGCTCGATAAATTTTGTTCAGTTCCTAGATATCCAAGATATTCTCTGAAATTTCGTTGACTTGTAACTGAGGCCTGAATTAGCAAGACTAGAAATCTTAAATTTTTGCAAAGGAGTTCGCAAGCTTTTCTCAGGAACATGTTGAGATTTGTTGGATAAAAATGTAATTTATTTTTGGAGGCATTATTTTTTGTCGTACCTTTGGAGCTTGGCTTTGAAGCTTATGGATAATGAGTTCAAATTTTACTCTTGCACCATTTAGTCCAAATTTTACTCTTGCACCATTTAGTCATTTATTTTCTCTTTTTTCAGATGCCCAGAATAATCTAGTTGAATGCGTTTAGAATTAATTAAGAGGTGTTATTGGATTTGTAGGAAGCTCGCTCTTATAATTTGTCATCCCATTTTTCCAAAGTTTTGCATTCTACTTGTTGCATAGTTGCTACGAGTCCGTTTGATAATTATTTCAATTTTAGTTTTTAGTTTTCATTTTTTGTTCTGGAGTATAGAGGAAAATGAGAGTGAGAATGGGAGTGAGGATGAGATTGAAAGAGAGGATGAGAGGGATGAGTAACAGAAGTGAGAACAAAATCTTGAAAGTGAACAATTTGAAATAGATTTCAGTTTTTTGTTTTTTATTTTTACTTTTGTTACACCTCCCTCCCATCATCTCCTCTCCCCTCTCAATTCCATCTCCACTCTCTTATTC
Organism: Prunus mume; assembly: GCF_029339155.1. Lineage (NCBI taxonomy): Eukaryota > Viridiplantae > Streptophyta > Magnoliopsida > Rosales > Rosaceae > Prunus > Prunus mume. Next base: position 15,155,889 of record NC_142705.1, read on the forward strand.
TCACTTTCATTCTCCCTCTTTTTCCTCTATACTCTAGCACAAAAAAAATGAAAACAAAAAATTGAAATTGAAATAGTTATCGAATGAGCCCTAAGTTAACAAATTGCAATTTTATCCCTCATTTTAATCGAACCACTGAAAATTGGATTTCCCAAAACCCATTTCTTAGTTTTGTTCTTAATGAGCTCTTTGGATGAAGTTGTAACATCATATTTGTGAATAACTTCTGAATAATAAAAATTTGGATGAAGTTCTAACCTCAGCAGCTGTGAAAGATGATAAAGATTTGGTCCGATCCATTCCACTAATCACACAAAGAAAAAAGATTTTGATGTTAATCCCTGTAGAGTGAAATTACCACATATTTATGTTCCTAAGTCTGTTAGAATGAGAGAAAAATTTCTAAAATTTTTTGGGTAAAACATTGATTCCATTGATTTTTCCACACTTTGTTTCTAAAAGATGAATTTAAAGATAATTGGAGAAAGTTGAGTACAAGCAGAAGAGAGAAGTACGGGGCTACATATTTTTATAAGGCACCATCCAAGTATCTATAACATGGGCTCACTCATTTATTCAATTAGTACAAACACGTAAAAATTTTACAATTATTTATCCTCGCTGTTTGTTTTCCATCAAAATGGATGTAAACCAAAGAATTCCAGCTCTTCTTCCATAATCGCTAGCACTTGCCGAGCATTGGAGGTGCAGGACTGAGGTGTTGATCGTTGTATTTTGAAGGTAGTAAACGTATAAACATTGCTGTTGTATTATGACCAAAACTCTCATTTCTTTTCCTGTAGATATACAAGATACCAGGCTCAACATCTTGATATCCATTCAAAGCTAGCTTTCAGATCAAAGACTGCGGCTACGTTTGACTGGATCCATTATGAGAATAATTACCTGAGCCCTAGCAGCCAGCACATTTCCATCGATCCCCTATGAAACTAGGGCCATTTAAAAACATGCCGTGCACTTGTGCGAAAAACTCAAATCTTCCAATTCCCTTTTACCATCGAGAATACGAATTTCCATATGTTCTCCAACTCTCCCTGCCGTAGGTCCGACTATTAGAACTTCTCTCAAATGGAGAGCTATGGAAATCAGGTCTTCTATAACTGTTGCGTCCAGGACTCTGAAAATCTGAAGATTTTCTATAAATGCCGCTTTCCTTGCTTTCAATTTCTACTTTTCTCATCTCCTCCTCAAGATCATATTGTGAGCGCTGTTGCAGGAAAGAAAAAAAAAATGGTCATCTAGATTTAGTAAAATGCATGGTTCAAGTATAACAAATTTGCTACTTCCAACTGGACATGTTACCAACCATCCTGCCATCTAAAAGGACTATCAAACAGTAAAAAAAAAAGCATGACATGTCACTGAAAATGAATGGGTCTTCAATTAATAGTCAAAAGTACGAACCTTAGATTCAACTTAAGAATCATCATCTTACTTGACCACCAAACATGACAAAAGGACAAAAAAACATAAAAAGGACATAAAATAGGAAATCTCGAAGTATAAGGTCACAATTTTAAAAAATGCAGTTGCTGTATCAACATAGGCTAAGAAGTTTTTAAAATGAACATTAAAAAGAAAAAAAAATTAAGGCCAGAATATGTCTCTATGAAAAGCAAATAACATATATTGCAGGAGCTGGTAGAATCAATATGTTGCATAAATAAAATGGTTCGAATCTAAGTGTAATGACACAAAAGTACTCGAGCATCAATCACGTGGACTACTGTTGCATAAGCGACACCCTAGTACCAATATTCTTTTAAAGTAAAACATCAAGTAGCACACATGAAGCGGGAAAAAAACCTTAGCAGGGTCTGAAAGTACTGCATATGCCTCTCCAATCATTTTAAAGAGCCTGTCAGCATCCTTGTGAACCTCCTGAGAGATTTCTTTCCAGAGTTGCCCTTCATCTCCACTCTCACTCCTGGCCAAGAATTGGCCAGCCTAAATCCGCCCAAAAAAGAAAAATCAAAAGAATAGGATGTCAGAGTAAAATGAACAGCAAACAAAGATTAAACGAAAATCGGAGGTATAAAAGTTTAAAACCTTGTCTGGATGATGCTTGAGAGCTGCCTTCCGGTAAGCCTTCTTGATATCAGGACTTGCATCAGATGGTTTAATTCCCCTGGCATTGAGATTTACAATAATCAGTTCTTTGCAGAATTTGCAGCAAAATAGGCATAAACATAAATAAAAAAACTCAACTAGACCTTTATAGAAATTTTACCATCAAACTACCAGTGACATAAAAATAATAACAGAAAAATAATGATATGTTGATAATAATAATTATATAAAACTATCATGAAAACATTAAATAAGTACAAATACAGCTAAGTAATCAACCCCTAAATCTCAATCATAATCAAATAAATTTAAAATAAATGACAACAAAGAATTTCTAAGCTTGCATCTACACCATGTAAATACACTGGCTCTTATATCCATCATTTCTTAGAGCTTAATAATACCAAGGTGTTTCCAAAACTGCCCATAAGTCCCCCGTTTTCTATTTATAACTTTTTCCTTTTTCTGACTATTAAGCTTAATGAGAGATTTCATATTGTAATTTTATCTAATAATATCAGATTCCCTTAACGTAAATCTTAAAACTCTAAATTCGTTGACACCAGTCTATATTTTATCAAATACTAACTCTACTGATTCAGTATGAAAAATCTAGGCTCCTAGAATCACATATGAGCAAGGCGATTACTGAGCTATGAAGGCATTAAGATAATAAGAACTTACAAAATGAGATAAAAATCCAAAGAGATTCCTTTCTTAGCTTCTTCTTCTATCAAAGGCATTCGTCGATGAGCATGCCGTAATTCTTTTACACTGCCATTGGATCTACCTTTTGAGCTACACTCTTTGGCTTTGTCATTAGATTGGTTTTCTAGAATGGATATAAGTCTTTGGAGATCACTAGCTGCCTGTCCATAGTCTCGTATCGTCTCATGTAAGGTAGCTCTTCTAGAAACTGCCTGTGGAGGGCAGAAGCAGTCAGAAACAAGAAAACTGATGGAACTACTTCAAGTTCAGAATAAGTCAGTGCTAAAGAAATCAATTATTTAGAAACTGAAACTATGAATATTGACACAATGGTTTTCATAAACTACAATTACAGGAGCCGAGGATGACCATGTACAAAACAAGGAAACATTTAACAGACTACCTTGATTTCTTGCCAAAATTAGGGAAACCAAACTAATACACTTTGTTCTTTTTAAGAAAACAAAATGGTATAGTTGTCTTGTCTCTTCATTATCAAAGAAATAGAACAATATTTATTACAGCATTGCAGCTCAAACTTATTTAAACCATTCTATGAAGTCCAGGACTTCAGTTGTATGCATTGTAGCTTAAACATTGACATTATCAATCGGAATACATCAAATTTAGCATAAGCTCAAGTAGTCACAGATATAAAATGAAGAAAGAACTGCAATTTTTTTTTTTTTATAAACAAAATGAGTATAATGAGAAAGGTGAACGTCTGAAAGATTTCCAATGAAATTATTAGAGTCTATTGATCTTGTCAAATTTTGATATCTACAACTCAGTAATCAGGAAGAAAAAGGGTGTTCGTGACAAGGCCTGTCATTAAGAGCTGACAAAGACCCTAAAAGAGAAATTCACAGGGTTTGTTCACATCATTAAAGGAAAGAGAACAAGTTAATTATTAGTTTACCACACGTGCTTATGTGGTATCCTGCTTGAAATGCACTTTAATGGCATTACCTTTGCATAATTTCCATCAAGAGCAATGGCAAGACTGCAGTCTGCAATGGCATCAGTAATTTGACCCAAAGCTTGGTGTGCTGCACCACGGTTGCACAAACAGATGGCTGAAAATGGACGAGATCCGAAATTGCTAGATAAAGCAACAGTATAATGTTCCAATGCTTCTGCATATCTTCCTGATCTAAATGCTTCATTGCCTGCATTCTGTTTTAGGAAAGTTGTGAATTTAGTTCATTGTGTTCATTTGAAACTTTCAAGATTAACTCAAATGCTCGAAATTATAGGCATAGCTAACTAAAGTTCCAATCCCATACAATTGGATGAAGTATAAGCTCCTAGACAAAAGAACAAGAGCACTTATGAACAGTATGCCAGTATAAAGAAAAACAGCCTAGTTGTAAATAACAATCATTACAGTAAAAGATGACTATCAACCTCCCACCAACCCACACAAAGAATAGGCTTCAACCAAACAAAGGAATAAATCAGTTGATGAACTATCTCAGCAATTTAAAACACTGCAGTCTGGGACCTCTCTGACTGTAAGCATCTCTTTCCTTCCCTACTTTGGATTCAGGGGAAACTGCGTTCTAATATTATAGCAAAGAAAAAAACCTAGTATCCATGATGTTATTTATTAGATACATATTACCAGTAATTAGAGAACATTGAATAACCAGGAACTTTTTGTTTCTGGAGGGTCCTTTCAGGTAAGTGACCCTAAGATTTATACTTTCCAACTTCCAGAATGAGAACTCTCTATCCTAAAGAAGGTTTGATGTAGAAGTATGCGCTACCAATCTCTCTTTGTAGTTAAAAACCATTCAGGATATGCTAAAATTGCATGCTTCACAACTGACGCAACACACACTATAGATGATACGCTAAGCATGATAGCCTTAGATGGCATCTAGGCAGATGTCAACTAATCCTCCACCGTACTGCAAAGAAATTAAAGCGACAGAGCACTTACCTTGTGGCTTAAAAGTTCGCGTATGGTGACAGCTAACGAAACCGCTAATTCCAATGTCTTACTTGCATACCTACATAGTTAAAATTAGATTCAGCAATTTCCATATCATTAAGAAAAGGACTGCCCTGATTAAACTGGAAAACACAGAAGTTGAATCTGCGCAGAAAACATTGTGTATTACATGTCTTTAGTAGATTCCACTTCATCTAGCTTCTCGAGTAAATCAAGAGCTGCCTCAAGCCTACCCAAATGAAAGTAAGACTTGGATATGAAGAACCACCTCCACAACCTAACACTGTTCAGTGGAGCGAAATTCCTTTCAGCAAAAAACAAACTCTGCTCACACAACTGAACCGCCTCTTCATACCTCCTTAACTGCAAAATGCAACAAAAAATATACAAAATATTTAGACCACAACTTCGGGTACAAGGAAACAAACACTTTATTATTATTTTTTAACTCTCATATAAAGAGGGAAACCACCACTTTGGGGGCTTGAAACCAACATAGTGATAACAGAAAGAGACCAACAGTTAAATGTACAGAAGCACCAACCACCACACTCTAATTGATTCAGTAAACTAACTAAAATAAATGAGTGGAGTAATATGGCAAAAGAGCACAGACCAAACACAAAGCCTCTGCTTTCATTTCAAGCAATGTTTCCGAGTATAAACTGACTGACAAGGCCTCAGAAATTATTTCTAAAGCAGTAAGAGCCGCATCAGTAGTTCTCTGGTCCAGCAGCTTGGCAGAACGATTTGTATACTCGACCACTTTCTGCAAATAAAAAAATCACATATACAGCCGTCACATCATTTTGACAAATTGTTTATTATAAATAACTGGATGCTTGAGAATAATAAGATTCCCTATTGAGAAGAATACTTAAAACATTGATTAAGTGTATATTAAAGCCACATAATTCATGTCAAGCACACTAACTGTTATCCTTTGGCATAAAAAAAATTATACAAATTTATAAATAAACCCAATCCTAGACATGTATTTATAAAAAAACCCAAACACTATTTAAACATAGAAACACACCCAAAATCAACCCCAAAGTCAACAATTGTATATTTTTTGGGTGTGTTTATAAATGGGTTTTGAGTGTGTGTAATGATAGGTTTTGGGTGTGTTTATAAAGTGTTTTGGGTGTTGGGTTTTTTTATAATTTCAGCTCCCATTTTGGGTGTTTTAGTGAAACTCCCTTAAAAATTAATTATGTATATCAATATATTAACTCATCGATATACAGCTCGCATAAACAGCATTAGTAACATTATTACATCCCCATCACAAATATGACAAGAAATAAATGCAGTACCTGAACTTTTTGTAGGCCATCTGCAGAATCTATTACAACTCTTCGATCCAAACACACACCACTTCCTGATTCTGAGCACTTATTGAAGTACTGCCGTGCAATTTCAACTTCACCGAGCAGAAGATGGCAACTAACATAAAAAACAGAAGCATATTTAGATTATACAACACATTAAAATAGCCATGCATTGCAAGAGCAACAACACATACATGATACAGCATAGATATACATGAAACTTTTTCAACAATATAAGCTTTGGACAATATTTATTAAGTGAGGGTAAGCGAGCCACAATCCATTTCCATATGGCTCGGAAAATAATCAAATTACCTCAAAGAAATAAAATAAAATGACAAACAGAATCACCATATCAGTTAAAGAATATTCACCAATGCAACTCGAGTGGGCTGAAAGGCTAACCAAGCTCAACCCGAGATGTGTTTTCTGGTTTTAAACCAGGGAACAACCCACTAAGGTTGCGATGAACTCAACCTCATCTCAATCCGTCAGTAAACTTATTAGCCAGGGTTGCCGAAATGGTGAGGTTGAGTTTAACACAACACGAGTTCATAAAAGCAAATCCAATCGTTGAAAAACATTTGTGTAAACATAAATCAACAAAATCAAGAGTAAAATCATCCAAGACTAGTTACACCAATTCAACATCTGACAAAAGTTCCACAACATTAAATATATCATATAGCTTAAGATACTAGTTGATATGGGGATATAATATATGAATGCTTTAAATATTTTTATTGGGTTGGGTTGGGTATTGAGTTCAAATCAGGTCGAGTCTCAGGTTCTATGTTTGGATATTCTAGGTATTGAATTCGAGTGAACTCTGGTTGAACTCAGGTTATTCAATCCCTAAATTCGAGCTCAACCTAGATTTGATTAGGGTGGCATTTTCCAACCCAAGCTTCACTAAAACTCTCTCTAATCTGCTCATATGGGCTCAAATGGAATATAATAAATTCATAATTTGTAGGCATACAAATGGAATACTCACTTAGCAGCCCTCATTTGAACTTTGAGAAAGTTGGGATCTAATGCAGTAGCCATCACACAGTCCCCTAAAGCTTCCCTTATCCTTCCAAGAACCAATCTTGTTGCAGCACGGTTGCTATAGCATAGCAAAAGAGGCTTAAGGCAGCATCCTGATCGTTCATTAGAAGGTATAGAAATTATTCCCCGTGTGTAAAAATCTTCAGCTTTTGAAAGATCTCCATTTTTATAAGCTTCGTTTCCCCTGACAGAACCAAATCCTTACACGTGTGAGAAACATAAGAATCATCTCCAATGAAACATATATAACAAATAAAAATTGTTGTAAAACATAAAAGATAAAAACTCGTCGTAAAAGTATAATGCAAGGAGCACCTGATCCGCCATTTCTCACAGGTTTCATGAGTAGCAGCACTAGAAGAGATATTCACTTGCTTAAATTGCTCATTTGCTTCAGATTTACCAACTACATCTGCACATAAAGTTTCCTTAGAGTGGAGGGTAAATAGGTCAGAAGATCCAAACTCAACATTCGGACTTGGAGTTATAACAAACGTCTTGTGACCAACTTTCATCCTATTTTTCTTTCTACGCTGTTGGCGCTTTGCCATCATTGAGCTACCTTGAGCAGAAGACGATGCCAAAAATGTGAAGTATTTATCTTTCATATTTTCAAAACCTGAAGCAAAAAATGGTGTTTTACAATCACTTTCTTGTCTCTCTATATTTAAGCCAATGCCAACTCTAGCTTCTTCTGAATCCAAACCGGCACCACTGATACTACTCACATGCTTACTTTTGGAACTAAAGCAGGGAGTTTCAGGTTCAGCTCCAGAACCAGAACCTTTCCACAAAAAATCGTGGAAAAAGATTTTCTCACTATGATACCTCGTATTCTCCTCAATGGGCTGTTTACATATCTGATCACCTCTGTCATCCAACCCACTTCCTGCAGCAACCAAATCTTCACCTTTAGGATCAGCAGGAACTGTTGCATTCGAGGCACAGGGTGCACTATCGTTGACTAGGTGGTTGGAGTCCGTAGATGTCACAGAAGTTTCCCTTGAATGTGGATCAGCAACTCTTGTTTCCTCATAGGGAGAAAAATCCATGGGTGAGTAACATCCAGAAGGGTCTGGGTTTCCTTGGGAACTACTTTCCTTGGGCACATGACCTTGAACTGGCCATTGCTTACTCAGCTTCGACTTTCCCCTTTGTTTCCTTGATCTTTTGTCCCTAAATGACCTACCCTTCACACCAAACTCCGAAGTTTTATTTAATTCAGGAAAAATATTTGCTCTAAGACAGGAAGGATCCAAAAATGACGTTTTCAAGTCCTCAAAGCACACTCCAAAACCATCTGAAGTGCCAGTAGAACTATTTTCATCTTTCTTTCTTACTCCACCCACAGATGCTGCTTCAGAAACACAACCATTGGTTTTGATGCCAGGACCAATTGATGAGGATGAACATGGTGCAGCAGCCACATTTGGGTGTGTATTATTATTAATTGGATAATGAGAAAACTGTCCTGCCTCAACACTCTCATCACTTCCTGCCTGAGATGTTAATTTTTTGGAACCAGAAATTCCTATAGTGGCATCCTCCGTGTTTCTATCACTTCCAAATAAGATATGGTTCTGGTCACTACTTTCATCATTATCTCCATTATTTTTCTCTGAGGCAACATAAGGACCTCCTGAACACTGACCACAAGAATTACTTTCTGAATTGGTCTTGCAATCTCCTAAATTTTCACTACCCAGTTTCATTTCATCTTGACACTTCGTGACCTTGCATTCAATCAAACTGGAACCTTTCTTAGTGCTGCTTCCAAATACAAAAAAGCCCTTATCATGATCTTTATTTGAGATGCAATGCTCCTCAGCATGAAATTTAAAAGGATCAGCTTCCATTTTCTCAAACTCTGTTTCACTCTCTACTTTCATCTTCCCACCAACAACATCAGGAGCCAACTTTTCCAGTTTTCCACTAGAGCTTTTCTTTCCTGAATTCAAGGCATTCAAACTAGAACCAAACACGAAACCCATATCATTGTACTTCTTTTCCTCAGCTTCATTACCAATTTCTGTACTGCCAATACCATCACAACCTGGCGTCCCCTCATTTTCACTGTGTTCTCTGTTTCCTGTATTTGAAGTAGACCCAAAATCATCCGAGCCAGTAGCAAACACAAAGCTTGCAGACTCCCCATTTTCGGCATTCAACTTCGGAGCTGAATCTCTTTGACTAGATCCAAGCCCAGAACCCACATTATACCCTACTTCACTCTCTATTTTCATTTTTCCACTATTATCTGCGCTTGGTTTCTCCACATATCCACCACATACTCTCATTTCTTGATTTGAATCCAACTTCAAATCTGAACTCAAACCACTGCTGTTAGCACTAAACACAAAACCCCGGCTATCACCCTTCTGACATTCTGTTTCAGTCTCTGTTCTTTCATTCCACTTATCCTCAGAAACGATCGCTCTAACATTTTCACAAAATTCTCTCTTTTCCCGACACAAACTAGATCCCAGACCATCCTGCTTTGCACTACACTCATAACAAACACTCTCCAGCTTATCAGACTCTCTTCCATTCCCAGTATTCACCTGCCCCCTCTCATCACAACTCTCTCCCTCCCCATTATGCAAATTATCATTACAACTCGAATTTCTCATTATTTCACTACTCCCTCCCTCCCCACTCTCCAAATTTCTCACTATTCCACCACTCCCTCCCTCCCCATTATCCAAATTCTCATCACCACCAATCTTTCTAGCACCAAACACAAAATCCACACCCCCACAATCACCATTAGAAAAATTAAACCCATTGGAAGAACTAGTACCATCACTTACCAAGCAAAACGGGTTGACCCCCGGCCCACTCTCACCCGACCCAGTTCTTGATCTCGAATGCTGCTTCCTCATCTTCACAAACCTCGGCCGAGACCGACCCGATCGCGACGGCACACTCGGACCGAACTGACACTGACTTCCATTGTCGTTTGAAGCACCGAGGTTAAAGGTGGGAGAGGACGCCACGTCGGGTACAGGGTTAGGGTTTTCAGGAGTAGAGGAGGATTTGGTCGGTATAGAGGTGATCGGAGAGCGAAAATCCACTGCCGCCGGCGACATTCCGACGAAGCCTGAAATAAAATTTAGGGTTTTGGAATTGCTAGGGATTGGTTTCCTGTGAATATATATAAATATATATATTGATAAATGCTTTTGATATTTAGGGTTTTGCTGGGTTTAGAAGTTATAGAGTGAGAGTTGTTTATGTTTGTTGACAAAGAGAAGAAGAGGGTTTTTATTTGGTCGGGGTTTCGCTCTCTCTCTCTTTCTGGCTCTTCTTCTATGCTTCGCAGACTTCATAAGAGTGAAGTTAAAAAGAAAAGAAAAAAGGATGGTAGCCTTCTTGAGGAAGGAATTTAAATTTGGTGACGTGGTCACTTTCCTTTTGGTCCGCGCCTTACTTTTGCTTCTTTCTATTGCTGTTGTGAAACCAATACTAGTAGGGGTGGCATTTTAAACCGAAAAACCGAAAAATCGCAAAAACCAACCGACAATTTACTACAATGAAACCGCATGATCGCGATAAACCGAACCGCATTTGCGGTATTAAGAATCGAACCGCATTTGCGGTTCAGTTCTGATATTTGATTTTCAAAACTTGCGGTTACAAACCGCAAAATATAGCCACACGGATGATGAAGTTGAATTTTATAAGGAAATGGAACATATGACAACTTGTAAGTAATTATTTTATTTATACTAATGTTATTTATGCTTCTTCTTATAATAAAATGTACTACACTATGTTGTTTTATTTGTAAATAACATTAGTACTCAAACAACACAACGGAGTTCTTCAAATCCACTCACCACCAACACTTGAGTTTGTAACTTTAGTTTGTAACATTGGTGCATTGCATTTTCCTTTTAGTTTGTAACTTTAATTAACTTTGAATTGAATTTTTCTTTTTTGTTGTAACTTTAATTCATTTTGCTTTGCATTTTCCTTTTGGTTTATAACTTTAAAGGATTTGGAATTGGAATGCTTGAGAAGTTTAACTTTAATTGAAATGCTTGGAATTGTAACTTTAATTTTCTTAGGTTGTGAATGCTTGAGAAGTTGATGAGATTGTGAATTTATATATGTTTGAGAAATTGAGGTTGTGTATTTATTTATTTAGGTTGTGAATTTATATTTTTGTGAATGCTTGAGAACTCGCGGTTTTAAACCGCAAAACGCGGTCGGTTTGCGGTTTCAAAAATCACCAAACCGCAAATAGTCGGTCGGTTTGCGGTTTGAGTAAAAATTCGCGGTTATCGAACCGCAACCACCTCTAAATACTAGGACCCAAAAAAATATTATACTATTTTCTTTGAACATTCGGAATGTGAGGTGGGCATCTCATCTGAATTATCCATGTACCAACCTTACTGTATTAACAGGTTGGTTTGGTTTGATTAAATAATTAATTTTTAATTCGATCTGTACCAAAATGTTTGATTTTGTTAACGAGTAACAATATCTCTAACTCAACAAAAATACGTATCAATCCAATATTTATAATTATTTAATTTTTTATATGCTAATATATACATGTCAACTTACTAGTGGCCTATTGACTTGTAAGTACAAAACTATGATTGGTATGAATTCAATTGCTCATTTGTCTTGTCCTCATTGCCAAATCCTGAAACACATGAATCTTCTATAATAAACAACATATATTCGTTGATCATGGTTTCAAATTTTCTGAGGTAAACAAAGAAGAAAGCCAAATGCATGATTACACTATAGAAAATGCATGGTTACATTATAAACACAAACAAATGCGTGATCTTGTGCCCTTATTTGTGTTCCATTGTATACGAAAGTTACTTCTGGATTCATATAAAGACATCACATATGGTCCCAGGTAGCTCGCTCGCATTAATAAATTACAACTTTGTATATGATCAATTAACCTGTCTTATCATACCTCTCTCACGACACAACATTCCATGTCCTTGATATGGTAATAGAGTTTTAGACAATATATAGTGTATATGTATGTATTTTTCATAATATATATAGTGTACATGTATGGTAATCATATTTGGGTTGAAGATTATTAGGCCTCTTTTCTTAATATTATGTATTTTTCATGTTCATTTGTAACTTTAAAACTAAGGGAAGGGGGGTATTAAGGGCCAATTTGGCATTGCTATGCTGTGAAAATAATCGTTGTCAAATTTGCTATGAGAGAAAGCAGTTTTGGAGTTTGGTAAATATTTTTTTAAAAGAGTTGTTGGTACAATAATCAGTTTCTAAGTGTTTGGTATTTTTTTTTTTTTTAATGAAAGTGTTGTGAGTTTTGTATAATGACTAAAAAAGGCATTATGTTGAAATGACTTTTCTGTTAAAGTGTTTGATAAAAGGGAAAGCATTTTCACTTTCAATTATATTTGTTTTTGTGTGTATTAAATATGTTTCCATCACACCCTAAAAATTATTTTAATTATAAAATAAATAAAGTATTATGTTGAAAATTAAATATTTGTATCCAAATGCTCTAAACTAATATTTCAAGTTAAATCCAATATATTTCATTAAGGGTTAATGACCTAAATGGTCCCCCAACTATTGCTCCAGTATCATTTTAGTCTATAAACTAAAATTTTCATTTCAAACGTCCTTAAACTTTTTATTTTGTACCAAAATGGTCCATTCGTCAAAGTCTGTGTATTATTCCGTGAAATCGAGGGACGAAATCGTAATTTTAAGTGAGTATCCTCTTGTAAAACGACCAAGCCAACGTAGGAATGCATTCCCTCCCAAAAATCCTTTATGCTCCACCGCCTAGACGACGAGGTTCCAGTCGACTTGCCTTACGACGAAGTTCAGTCGACTTGCCTTTCGACCAATTTAAAACAAAAACTCTAAGCGGCCAATGCTTGCTCCTAACCCCACTGCCTGTACACTCCTCACATACCTATTCCTCCAAATTCACAACTTGGTGGTCGCGCATTCCGGGGCAGGTGAGGTGAAAGTTGCACTTGCAACCACCGTAGCTAACCCCTTGGTCTTGAACCTCACACTTGCCGTAGAAGGAGCTATCGAAGCCGCAAGCTGAGTCGAGAACACCGAAACAGAGAGACCGGTTTTGCTTGGATCCGACAGTTAAGGGAAATTGCTTGGATAAGGGCATACAACGTCATATGAATTATAGAGGGGTGGAGGCAGTGGCGGACCCCATGGCAGCCATGGAAATGGGCTTGAAGGTCCTTGTTTGCTGGTGATGCAACTTTGAGTTCCCACCAGCTGCTCAACAGAAGTCCAGAGGGAGAAAAAGGTTTTTGTTGAGATCTAATGGATCAAAATCTTTGGAATTCAACCTCTTTGTGAGGCCATCAAGTCATTGAGGATCTGTGCTGGGTAAGGAAAGGGGATGGGTTGCATTTTGGGGATGGTCGGGGAAGACTAGATTTGGGTGGGGTGGGTTGTTTTTCTTTTTCTTTATAGCTTTTTGTTATTTTATTTTTGTATTTATATGACTTTTTAAATTAATTTAAATAATTGAGAATTTTTTATATTAATTTTTAAGTCAATCTCAACATTAAAAAAAATTTAGAAAAAAGAAGAAGAAGAAGAAGCCATGTCCCTGGTGAGTGGACTACAGTTGGTGGTGAGATTCAAAATTTTCAATTTTCAAAGTTTTTTCTAAGTTTTATAATTGGTTTCTAATTTTTAATTATTTAGGCAATATTATAATTTATATGGACAATTTTACCAGTCGATTTCACGGAATAATACACAAACTTTGATAGATGGACCATCTTAGTACAAAATAAAAAGTTTACGGACGTTTTAAATGAAAATTTTAGTTGGTGGACCAAAATGATACTAGAGCAATAGTTGGGGGACCATTTAGGTCATTAATCCTTTCATTAAAAATAAATATTCTATCAAAGAAACAAAGAAACAAAAACAGGAACCAAAAAAAAAAAAAGGGATCAACTACAGTAAACCCCAAACCTATAAGGGTGATTACAAACTCATACCCAACCTTTGTTGACCTGTTTGACCAATTACTGAACTTTTTGAATTCTTTCATAAAACACCCTCCATCACTCAGTCCGTTAGGAACCTCATTAAGCGGTGAGGTAGCATTGTCAACGTGGATTTTTTTGATGATGTGGACCAATTTAAAAGGTCACTTTTTGACTTGAGCATTCAAACAAAATAAAAGATCTCTGAGCCCCAAAATCGTTGAATCCCTAATCTCATCACCTCCATTTTTTTTTTCCACTTCATACGAAGATAAAGGTGCCAAAGTTTGTTGTGGTAAGCGAGCTCAAGAGTTCACTTCCTAGACTGATGCGAACCCTAGGAGACGTTTCTTTGAATGTGCGAAGCATGGGGTAAAATATCTGAGTTTTTTCTTTTTGAATTTCTTTCTTCTTTTTTGTTGTTGTTATGGATCTTGGTTAGAAAGTGATGTGAGTTTGATGTAATGTACAGAGAGGACAAGGATGCAACTTCTTTCAGTGGATTGATCTCCGAATGTGTGAAAGTTTAAGGACTGTTATTCTTGGGTTGCTAAGAAAGGTGAAAAAACATGAGGAGTTGCAAAGAAAAGTGGCGACAAGAGGGAGGGTTATGCGGATAGTGCTGCTGGGTTCATGGGTCACAATTTTGGTGCTTTATTGGTGTTGTTTGGTGGGGGCTTGAGAAAGCATGTACCTAACAAAAATGTTAGGCTAGAACTAGAATTTTAGGCTTTATCTTAGTTATTGTTTTGCAAAAGGGTGTTTGTATAATAACATTGTAATGAAATGTAATTTATGTCATGTTTGTAATGAAGTTGTAAACTTGTACATTTTGAAATGAGAGAAGTAGAGTTGATAATGCAAGTGTGAAATGAAGTTGAAAATGTAAACCTTTACATTTTGAAATGAAGTTGTAAACCTTTACATTTTGAAATGAAGTTGTAAACCTTTACATTTAGTAAATTGTTTTAAAATATGCAAGTGTGAAAATGCAAGTGTCAAAGTACCTAAGTTCCAATATGAAAATGCATAACTTCCCATATGTAAATACAACCAAACTCATGTGTCAAAATACATAAGTTGGCATCTCAAAAGGATAACCATTCCCATCTCAAAATATACCAAATCAAAGTTGAAATCTCAAAATATACCAAATCAAAGTTGAAATCTCAAAATATACCAAATCAGAGTTGAACATAACTTTTCCCATATCAAAATGTACCAAATCAAAGTTGAACATAACTCTTCCCATCTCAAAATATACCAATTCATAGTTGAACATAACTCTTCACATCTCAAAATATACCAATTCATAGTTGAATATAGCTCTTTCCATCTCAAAATGCAAGTAAAGTACAGTTCAACATGAGCCAAAAAAAAAAAAAAAAGTAAAGATGTGGCTTCGTTTCACTTTTCCTTGCACAATTATTTCCTTTTTCTTTCCTTAGTTATGGGTTGACTTGATCTTTCTCCACAGTGGTTGGTCTACAAAACAAGAAGATGCAGTTAATGCTAATTCATACTTAGAACCACCACATGTGCAGTTAAATGAATACCGCATTTATTGTTACTAACCTAGATGGGTGCCTCCATTGAATTCTTTGATTTAGAGCTTTTTGTCCTCACTGCAATTTGTTCAACTGAGGGGTTTGATTCATGTATACATCAAACAATTGTATAAGCACAGTTACCATGTTTACCACACAATTGTATACATCAAACAACATACTAGGGTTTAGAGGCTTACATTTGGAGCTTCTCTAATTTTCTTCCTACCCCTTGCAGCTTTTCTTTTTGTCTTCCCGTTGGAGCTAGATGCTTCTCTAGTTTTCTTCGTTTACTTTGGAGGTAGATACCTGTGATGAGTCCTACTGTAGTGACATTCTTCTCCACAGTGGCTACACCTCATAACAATGCCCTATTTTCCAAGCCATTTCTTCCTCCCTTTGTTTATTTTCTCCTCAGCCTCGTTTCTTTGGTCTTCTTAACTATTTATTGTATGAAGGTAGCTTGACAGCTTCATGCTCAGACCTCGCCCACAACTTCATGCTTAAGAGACTTAATTGTGTTGTTGAATAACTCACACAGGTTGTTGATTAGCATGTCATATTTCACAGTTGAGTTATAATGTGATTTAGACCAGTGTTGTAGAGACTTAGACACTAGCCACTCCTAGGCCCTAACATCAAGAGTCTTTAGATGATCAATGCACTTTCGATATTGCTCAACTACAATGGCTCTTGCACAACCCCAGTATATGTCCTTAAGTGCTTTATCCTTGTACAGTTTATGTAGTTGCTGAATAGATGCCTAGCACAAAAACGATGCTTAGCATTAGGTATTATATCTTCAAATGCTCCAGGCAATCCTTTTTATCTATCAGAAATAAATGACCACTCATGTGAGTTAATAATTTCAACATCAGTAGTTAGCAGTTCAAGGAACCAAGTCCAAGAGTCCTTTGTCTCCATCTCCACCATTGTATAAGCAATAACCTAAGTCTCATTGTTTGATTCTAGCCCAATGGCTGTCAATAATTGTCCCTCATAAACTCCCTTCAAGTAACAACCATCTAACCTAATTAGAGGTTTACAACCTTATTTGAACCCCTTTGTACACCCTCCTAAATAGACATAAAGTCTTTGAAATATTGCATCATTGCCACTGAAATCACATTTAATTTTCATAGTGGTTCCCGAATTAGTTTTCTTCACTTCTTCACAATAGTCTCATAACTTGCTATATTGTAAAGCCATAGTCCCCTCTATCAAATGAAGAGCAACTCTTTTGGCTCTATAGCACCTCATGTGTGAAATACCAACAACCCATTCCTTAGCAGCAGCATCTAAAAGTAATTTGGTGGAATTTGAGGATTGGATTGAATCTTATCAGTGAAAGTGTCAGTTATCCATTTGGTGGTGGCTTGTTTATTCTTCCAAACCCTACTACAATTATGGTTGGGGTTATAAATATTCACAACCAAGGTTTTATCCACAAAACTCTCAGCATATACGTATACATGTCATGGGCATGGGTCTTCCTTACAGCAAACCTATATCTCATTCATCTTAAAATACACATCATTCACATGCTTCAACCAGTGTGCTTTACCTGCCTCTCTAAACAAATGACAATCAGAAAGCATCATACCTAACTCAAACTGTGGATCATGGTTGTTTGTCTCAGGATTGTATTATGTGAACCTCTTAGTCGAACCACCTTCTTCCCTATTTGATGCAGCCCACATCTTAGCATTAATATGATCACCTTCTTCCATATTTCCAGTGGCTTAAAATCATTGCAAAAAAAACCCCTCATGTCAAGTTCTTCCTTGTTCAGACCTAATAACATCATTCTTAGTCCTATTTCCATCTTCCTTAGGCCCAGGTCCACCTTCAAGATGACCATTTGCACCTTGATCAGGCTCACCTTGTTCAGGCCCATTTGTATATTCTTCATGCTCATTTGTAGCTTCCTTATGCCCATTTGTAGCTTCAGTTCTGGCTTCACTTGCAAATTCATGTGCAACTTGGCCTTGTGTATTTGTAAATGAAATATCATCCTACCAATCATCTCCAACTAAGATATTTAGATCAATATCATCATTTTCATGCATTACATACCCAGTATCTACCAATCCAGAGTCGCCAGAAGGATAACCATCAGAGGAATCAGACCAATTAGATGGTTATATTACAATTGCCTTTCCTTTCCCAATTCTTCTCCTCTCTTTTACTAATGCCTCCTCATTTCCAGTCATATTTCTAGTCTCAATGCCAGTCTCACAGCCACTTTCAACCCTAGTGTCAACTCCAGTTTTGCTTCCACTTTTTAAGTGTCTCAACTGTAAAATTGGATTGAGATTCTTTACATTTAAGGAAGTCTTCAACGCCACAGTCTAAATGCTCTAGATATATCTCAATCTCCTTACATTATGAAACTAATGCACTCATATCTACTACATCTTCATCATACTGCAGTAAGGTGAGAGAGTTTGAATACCCAAATAACTTATAATGATATAGTATAATCCCTTCCAGATAACCCAATTCCTCAACCATATAACCTATTTCAACCATAGACAATCTGTCCTTATCAACATAATCAAAATATGCAATATCACCTTATCACTAAATCTGCCCCCGTGATACATGGTCACTGTAAACATATCAGGATCACCTGAAAATATCAAAATGTACATACAACTAGACAACATATATACAATAGTATTCATTAGGACCACATAAGTCATTGCATTAACTATACATAGTGGCAAAACACTCATTTCAGTATCAAATGGAACCCAAATCATAAAAGGGAAAAACATAAATGAACAAAGCCAAAAGCAATAGAGCACAACACCGACAAACACAACCCAAAACCAGGCCCTACCATTCGAAACTTACAAATACAACGCACAAATCCAATATCACCAATTGAAACTGACTGTACTCTTGTCTCACTTTTCCTCAAGGTCTGGTACACCAAGCCATCACTGACAACAACTCAAACTTTCAAGATTGGATTCCTTTTACCTCTATGATCCACAAGAATCGAAGGCTTTTGGTAGTGGGAAAAAGAGTTCTTTTTACTGTACTCTGTAAAGAAATCGAAGATTTAGGTTTAATTTGGGGATTTAGGCTTCATCGTCTTTAGGGATGGCAATGCATGCAACTGCATTTGGGCTCGAATCCGATGTGGCAACCTCCAACTTTGAGCCGCCATGATGACCTTTTAAATTGCTCCATGTCATATAAAAAATCATGTCGATAGCACCACCTCATCACTTAATGAGGTTCTGACGGACTTAGTGACGGAGGTTGTTTTATGAAAAGATTCACATAGTTCATGTATTGGTCAAACGGATCAACAAAGGTTGTGTATGAGTTTGTAATAACCACTATAGGTTGGGGAATTTACTGTAGTTGATCTATAAAAAAAACAAACAAACAATAACATCAACAACTATTGAAGTTAAAACCCCATAAATGAAAGAGACAGTGAAGAATGAAATTTATAATTAAAACCCTAGAAATTAAAGAGAAAGAGGGAAGAATGAAATTGAGAAGAAAATATGCCTCTGACCTGAGTCTTGTGGCTTCTCAGGAGTGTGCTTCAATTGATTTAACAAGAAAAGATAATAAGAAGAATAGAAGAGATTCAAGAGAATGAGAACTTTGTTAAAGAGATGGCGTGAAGAAGCAAAGAGATGTGAATGAGAAAACACATGAAGAGAAGAGATTGCGTGAAATAGATTGGGATATTTTCAGAAGTTTGTAAATTTCATTAAAACCAACGCATCTTCGAAACTAATTCCTGCATAATCAGAAAATGAAAGCACCTCATTAACTGTTTTCCCTTGTAGTTTTATCTCACAACAATTTTTAACAATATGTGATTTTCTCATAGTTTACCAAACAAGCTGGGCTTCCCAAATTTTTTTTAAAATCACTTGTTACCCCAAATAAGCAATATCATGCGGGCATTAAGACTATTAGGATTTTTAAAAGAGAGTATCCAAATCTAGTGAGATTCAATCAAGACTTTAAAAAGTAATAAAAAGTCATTTGGTATTCAAAAACTTGCTAATTTCGAAAGATTTTTTTAAATGTGGAAGTGTGTGAGACTTTTTAGTGGGAGCTATAAATACCAAACCCTATCTCAAATTCCACCCTAACCCATTAGACTTTTCACGTAAGATTTTTTATTTTTATTAGTATGTTTTTATTATGGTACTACCGACCTACTGAACCAATCTGAACCGAATGTTAGGTTAACCAATTCGAAGTCTGCCAAAGTCTTTAGTTTGATTAACAGAAGAGCCATCTATAGTTCCGAACCGATCGGCGCTCTCATTGTCATATGGATTTAGGGTTTTATACGATTTGATTCGATTTTGACAAAAAAAACAATATAAAATCAGTTTGGCCCAGTTTGCTCATAAGTTGGTTCATTTTACGATTTTTCGGTTTTGGACAAGAATTTTTAAATTATTTTATATACAAATTTTTTTAATTTTTTATTTAGCTTAAAAATTCACAAATGGCCCAATTTTATGCAAAGGGAGGTTATTAGACCTAGACAGGAGAGGTGATTTGAAGTTGGGCTTGGGGAAAAATTAGTTATGAACTTAGAAATTTAGCATTGGGCTTAAATATTTTATTAAAAAGTTTTAAAAAGGGTAAACTACAGTAAACCCCCAACCTATAGGGTCATTTATGAGTTCATACCCGATTTTGGGGATATTTATGAGTACATACTCAACGCCGCAGAAAACCTACAATTTGCCTCCTTTGTTAGCCCAACTGTTAGTCATCTATTAAATGCTTGACGTGTTAAAAGTGGGACCCAAATTTTTAGATGACGTGGACTTCCACGTGGACCAAAAAAAAAAAATTATGTACATGTTAAAAATAATTTTTAAATCATATTAAAATCATTAAAAAATGAATAAAAAAAGAAAAAAGAAATATCATCTCTCTTCTCCAACCCAGCCAACCACCACCACAACCTTGCCCACCCTTTCCTAGCCCTCTCACCGTCTCTGCCCCACCCATTTTTTCAGTCTCTGCCCACCCCTTCCCAGACCCAACATTCTACTCAAGCAAGCTCACAACAATGGCAGCAGCAACAACCCATCACCATTTCTTCTGCCCTCATATTTGCAAACCCAGATTTGGAACCCAACTTAAAACATCAATTACAACAAACCATCACCATTTCATCTGCTAAATATAACACAATTCACATGAACCCAGCCTTGTCGCAACCCCAGCCACCCTACAATCCACGAACCCAGTGTCGTTGCAACTCATGAACCCCCCTCCACCAAACCGCAATCCACGAGCCCCACCACTTCGCAAACCCGGCCTTACTACAATCCACGAGCCCACCACCCCACAAACCCAGTCTCGTCCCCGACAAACAAGTCCAACAACACATTTTCTCCAAAAGCGTGACCCTGAAGTCTATGATTCTATCACACTTTGCAAGATTCAACCTTTTCATGGTTTTTGAGGAAGACCCATTTGCCAAAAACCCCAATCCACGATCTGTAATCAATGAACAATCTTGCAAACTCAAAACGCTAATCGAATTTGCATCTGTTGGGAACAATGGATTGGGTTGGAGCAAAGGATGGGGGGCAAAGAAAGAGAATGTTGAAGAACAATCAACATGGGATAACAAATCTGGAGATTGGAATGCTCCAAAATCTTTTGACAGAGACCAATCGTCAGGATGAGGTCAAACTAAAGCTTGGCATAGTGATGGAGGAAATCAGGTTTTGGGGAAAACAATCAAATTTGTGGCATGGTGGAGGTGATGGGTTGGGCTGGAACAAGAGAGGTGTTAAGGCTGGGATAGGTGGCCTGAGTAAGGTTGGGTGGTGCTTTGGATGGCTGGGGGCTAGGAGGAGAGGAGATCGGAGAGAGAGAGAGAGAGAATCTGGGTAGGGTTTTTTTGGGTTTTTTTTTTTGGTTGTCTTTTTTAATTTTTAAATTTAAATTTAATTTAATATGTTTAATTTTTTAAAATAATTAAATTTTTTATAATTAATTTTTAGTCCACGTCATAAAAAAAAGGGTCCCACTTTTAACACATCAGCATTTAACAGACTAACGGTTTGGCTAACGGAGGGGCAAATTGTAGGTTTTCCGCGATGTTGAGTATGTACTCGTAAATGTCTCCAAAATCGGGTATGAACTCGTAAATGACCCTAGGTTGGGGGGTTTACTGTAGTTTACCCTTAAAAAAAATACACACCTTGTCTAGTTCAACTCAATATGTTTTTCACTACAAGAATCAGAACCAAAATTGGACCAAATCGATCTAATTTTTGGTGAACTCGGATAATTTTTTAGTCAATTTTAGATTTTTTTTGTCCAATTTAACTTGGTTTTTCAGTTTGAATGCCCACCCTTACATAATATCATAGTATTATATAATTCTCAACTTAGCTGGATTCATATTTGAGATCCAAATATGCATTTTTGCGTTTTGATGTGTTCGGAAAAAGTTTTAGGTGCTTGGGAGATGAAGAGCTTGAGGGGATTATGGACCAATAAACCCCCAATAAGACTACACCACAAATATATATCGTCATTATCATACTGTACATGTAAATGGAACTGAGATCCCCTCAAACCAAGTAAAGACAAATATCAATAGAGCAAAGACTAGTTCTCGGCACTTTCCCAATATCTCTCCCGGAAGTGCCCCACCAATCATTTCCCACCAGCATTGCAGAAATGCAAAATAAAGATTGTCAAGGACTGAAGAACGTGTCTTGCAAGTTAGACGACACGTCGAACTCCTAGTTCTGACTGACGCACCAACCGCAATTTTTCTTTTAAAATCAAAATCAAGCAGACACTCGATAAGTCGATAAACCCTCTCATCTTCTCAGTTTTGGAACAAGAAGAAGGTGGCCCAAAAAACACAGGGCTCCTCTCTCTCTCTCTCTCTCTCTCTCTCTTGAGTTTTTCTCCCATCGGTTCCAGGTACGCAACTCTGTTACTTTTCCTAAAACTGATTGTCACAGACACACATAGACATGAACACAAGAGAAAAAAGAAGAAAAAATATGACCAAAACAGTCACATTATTATTGCCATGACCCATGAAATGAAAGATGTCCATCTCCCATGAAGTCCATAAACCAAAGTTGAATTTTGTTTAGGGTTACATGAACAGATTATTGCCTCCTTTTGGGCATCTTTGTCTAAGCTCTTGAAGAATGTTCCTTTGACTGGGTAGGAGTTCTGTACTGAATGTGGTCTGTTTGTTGTCTGCTTTAAGTTGGCGTGGGCTTGCTGGACTGCTTGCCCATCTCCCTGTTATATTTCTGTTTTTTTTTTCCCAGCAGAACTCTTGTTTCCTATATATAAAAAAATGAAACCACTTTTTTTTTTTTTTTCTTTCTAATTTTCCCTGCTGTAAAAAACATACTAAATCATGCTTTATGGGTATTGATTCTGTCTATTACACTTCTATTATATTCTGTATATCCATGTCTATGTGTGTAATTATTTTCCCTACATCTTCTGATGGTTGACATCAATGTATGCCAGCCGTTAGTAAACTGTTATCTTAGATTACACAACGGTGAACTTATTTGCTTCAAGAGGAATATCCTCTTATGCAATGCCTTCTTGCATAAGAAATTACCTCATTTAATGAGGCTCATTATATTTCCATAGTGTAAATGCATATTGTGCATTAGAATCTTCCAGTAACCAGTCTGTTATTAGGTTTGTTTGGAAGAAAATTCAAAGCGTCTTATAGTGAACTGAGAATTACAAAAGAAGAAGAATTGCAGGATTTGATCCATCATGGAGTCCAAGCAGGATGAAGTTTTCCACGGTACTTGCTTACTTGTCGTATATATGTCAAGCTTTCCTCAAACCTTTTATTTATTTTTCTTGCAAGCATTAAAACTAATTATGGTTAGTTTGTTGAACTTGCAGTGTAATATGACTGATTTCAAAATTAGATTTGTGTACAACTGTGTGCCAACCTTTTTGTTGATGACTCCTGATCTGGATAAAGCTTTTTATAGTGATTGACAAGGAGTTAGGAAAAGATGGATTTCATAATCAAAGAATTTATGTTTAGTAGATAATTAATGTTCCTCTCTAAGATGGTATGCTGGCTTGCGATATATTCTGTCATTTTCACACTTAAGTGTTGTGTATCCCCTTCAGAGGGCCTACTTTGTGCTTACATTATTGCTCAAGCGTTCAAGGATGTATTAGGTAGAAATTGTTTGGTCTATTACAAGTTCAGAGTTGAAATCTTTCTGTATGATAGGACAATCACCAAAGATGATACTCAATTGTTTGCTGAAAAAAGTGAAATTTACTCTTTAAAGGGTCAATGTCATCAAGAAAAAGACACACATTCCATTAAAAGTAAAATTGGCTTCCAACTCATTTGCTTGAAATATAGACTGGCCAATTGCATATTTAATTTTGACGCTTTTGACCCTACTGAGAATTGGAAGTACTCTTGCATTGCATCCTGAAGATGTTCATCTATGGTAAATAAAGCAGAGTATAACAATGAAGTAGTATTAAGTGCACATGTCTGTTTAAGTTGCTAACATCTGTGAAATTCGACAAACTTCTCATATCTGGAGTAACATTAGAGGAACTGAAATGATAGTATGGCTGTCCTAAACTTTTGGTTCTAGTTTAAATAACATCCGTGCAACTAATTACTAAAAAAAATTGAAATAAGGTTATGGCATTATGTAGTAAACCTGAAGTTAAAACATTACTCAAATTTTCATCATCCTTAGATCCGTCCTAGATTCTCAGTCATATCAAGTTGGCTGCGTTGAAGTCTTGTCGTCCATTTTGTTGTTGTTCTATCATATGCATTATTTCCTATTAAATCTAGGTTGAAATCTTTCTTTATTACTTCTTCCATAGTCCATAGTAATTTTGGTTGGCCGTTTTCACTTGAATTAGGCTTTCATTGATTAAAGGTGCATTTGGTGGTCTAAGTTGATCATTTCCATACCACCTAAACTGGTTTCTCTTTCTTATCACTAGTAGATTGTTTCTCTAGTACACTGATTGTTATTAGAGCTACTCTTATCTGCCATGTTATCATTCTCATCTCCGTTCTATGGACGCTTTGCTTTTGCTTTTTCTTTAATGCACAATATTTTGCTCCATATATAAACAGTAGCTTTGCACCGGTAATGGTTGTAAAACTTCTTTTTTAAACTATTTTGTATGCTTATATCATATAGGGTGCCGCCAAGTTGTTTCCATTTTGTCCATACAGTGACAGTTCCAGTTCCCCTTATTACATTGTCATCTGTTTCTCTCATATTTTGACTCACTGATTCTAGTATTGAAAATGATATGTTTAGGCGTTGCTCTACTTCTGAATTGTTACTAAACTGTTATCGTTTTCGTCTTTATTGAATTTCATTCCATATATGGTATTTTAATTCTACTAGTTGTTAAAGAATTTGATTATGAGACATTTCTCCATGTTTAAAGTTTTCCAATAAGTGTCTTTAGAACTGCCCGTCAAAACTATGTCATCAGTAACATATGTTAACCTCACTGCCGGTTATATTATGTTATTGGAAATAGTGTGATTGATATAATTTTTTCCTATTCCACATCTTTATTATGTATCTAGATTTGTGAACATGCTAGTTTATTTGCCAAATTGAGGTTTGAGTTTTTAACCAGATAAGGATGAACAGAAGACAAGAAACAAAGTATCTGCGTCCAATATCTCTAAGGTTGATGGGAAAGATGTGTTGAAACCGTTCTCTAGTTTCCCAGATAATAAAGTGCGAGCTAATGTGACTGATTGGAAACGTGGAGAAAATATTGCACATGATGCATCTTCTGCAGATATAGATGCCTTTGCTGAAGTGAACATGGAGGCATCAATAACAGCTGAGGATGTCATGCGGGCTGGAGGCTTCGGTGCTAGAGATGATATGAGTAGTTTTCTTCCTGTTGCAAGTGACTCGACTGACTTTGAAGCTGCAATACGTGACGCTAGAGGCTATGAAGAACCACAGGGGGATATCTGCAGACCAGGTCTTGGCTGGAAAGCAGCTAGAGAAACAAAATAACTGTGTTGTTGCTACAAGCCACCATATATGTAAGTTTGTTGCACTTAAGATTTTGCTAGTTTTTGCTTGTAGTACTAAAGGATCAATGTATGCAGACTATGGTAACATAAATTTGGCTGTATTTCAATTTCAAGTTTTCATCTTTTTATTTTGTAAATTCTCTGATATTTTCTTGGAAGGGACATGAGACCCTTTGTCAAAATAACCACGAAACTAAAATGGGCTTCATAATATATGCTAAGGACACCCTTTACTGGAATACAGTCACTAAATCTATTTACAACATGCGCTGGGTTTGTATTTGATGCTTATAAGTTTGAACGCAATTTATCAGACAATCCGAAGGGGCCCTATTTTGCTTACTATGCAACTGGAAATCCAAGGACATGTTAATTTAATTGCCATGACTGTACTGTAGTTTCGGGGATTATTGGCTCTGGATATGTGAGGCACTTCCTGTGTGGCTCTTTTAAATTGCCAGTGTCATAAGATGGGTATTGCCTTCTGGAAGATCCTCTGCCCCGGGGCAAGGATTGCCAAAGGGTCATAAGAAGACTTCCTCTGTATGAAAGATTGCCATCGAGGGCCAAAATGAGCTTTCCACTCTTGTTGGGTTCTGTAATAGGGTAGATATTGCTTGATACCAAGCTGGGCTCTATCACAATACTCCAGAATTCTTCTGTTTTGTGTTAAAATTTGATCTAGGCCATCTGTTCCTGTGGAAGATGGCACTGCAGAGGATAGGAATGCCACTAAGTAGAAGACATCTTCATCTGGGGTAACCAAAGATGTGTTGTTGTGCCACCTGTAACACAATAAAGGAATTAAGGTTGAGAATATGGAAAATTTGAGACTTTTAAAGAAGTCATAAAATTGTAGAGTAGTTACTTGGTTTTGTTGACAGGGTACATAAGGATAGGACCATTGATATTATCTGTGAGAATGTTGCCAAAGATCTCATCAGCAAAGTCATGTATCTTGCTTTTAGGGATGAGAAGGTTCATCCACGGGTGGGGAACTTCCCATAATCCTTTCGTTCGGAGTTTTATCTCGGACAAATGCACTCTATCTAGGAATTCGACATAGGAAACTTCGGACAGGAAGAGGGTGGATGGGATGTAATGCAAAAGTAACAGTAAGCTTTCAGTTCTCTGCATACACAAAGGTTTGCAATGAGGACTTTACCAAGTGATGAATATTTGTATTTTCTGTCATCGAAGAAATAAGGAGGATATTTTTCATTTCCTTGAAAGTCTCACCTGATCCATGACATCAGTTTCATTGGGGTTGAAGTATTTGGCCATTTCTAGGCAGTAGAGTGTTCTTCCATCTGAATTGAATTTGCTGGCTTGCATTGGATCTTTAGGATTGAAGGAAGATCTCCAGTTATTAAGAAGACCTGTTCTGTTAATTATTACAAATCCTTCAATATAGTCAAATGAATTTTCAGATGATATGAGAAACTCTTGGTCCTTGGAAAATGATGAGAAGTCTGAATATAACACTCTGATCCATTTCACCTGTCAAAATAAATAAACTATGTATTATAAATTTATAATACATGTACACTTGGATTGTAATGTACCTTATTTTGAAATGGAGTGTATTTTTTTACCATCTTTGGTGCTGGTTCAAGAGAAATTCTGGCCTGTGTGATGATGCCAAACTGTCCAAGCCCTCCAAGAACACCATAAAAAAGGTCTGGACTATTGTTCTCTGAACAGGTTATTACTTCTCCTTGTCCTGCAACAGAACTTCGAATTTATATTACTGGCGCCTTTTTGTCGCATAGCTAATTGAAATTGTTTCAAATGAGTAAGATTATATAAAATCAACATATTTTATGAGGTATGAAGGAGTGTTTTAGTGCCAAGAGAAAAAACAAAGGCCATCCGGGTCTAGCTCAGTGAAAAGAGCCTTGACTTGCAGATTAGTAGTCTCAGGTTTGAATCTCCATGGCACCTTCTCAGTGTGTGTGAGAAAAACCCCCTCCCCCAATATTGTTTGTATGAATTTTTTTTTTTTTTTAAAACTTAAAAAAAGGAATACCCTTGTCTTTTTCTGATATGATGAGTGCTATGTGTTTTTGTTGTTGCTCTGCAATTTCAAACAACTCTGTACTGTGTGAACATACCTGTGACAACCTCCAGCTGGTAGACGTTATTGATTTGTGGCCCGTGCCGGAAAGCCTGACCGCTGATCCCGGCGTATGATAAAGTCCCACCGACGGTGAGGTGAAGGTAATCAGTCCAAGATTTTGGTGACAACCCATGTTTAAGAGTCTCATGCAGAATATTTATCCACAGCTCACCACCTGAAACATCCACATAAGGCTGCTCTCCAATGTGAACCTGCATTTGTTGTGCCTTGAGTGACTCCATGTTGATGACCAGACCTCCATGGGTTTGAGCTTGACCTTGAAGAGAGTGGCCATGGCCTCTGGCAGCAACTGTAAGCTCTGAAGCAGAACCCAGTTCAAATATAAGTTTTATCGTGGAGGAGATATCAGAAACTGATTTTGGATGCAGGACTGCTAATGGGAGGGATTGAAATGTGTTGCCAAAGTCCTTTGCTGCATGATGGTTGTTTTTAAAAGTAAAGTAACCATCTAGGCTTAGTGTCTCCAAAGCTGAAGTAAGATTAAGAGAGTGAGGTGAACTTGTTGGTGTGGCAAGGAGTTGATTGGAAGGAAGGTTGGTTGTTCTATCTGGTATGCAGCCCATGAATAATAAGATGAAGAAAAGTTTGAGGTAGAGAATGTTGTTCTGGTTGTGGAAGCCGTACATAGGCGAACCCATGTAGCAAGTGTTTTGAGGATTTTCTGAGAGAGAAAGAGATAGAGGTGCTCTTGCTGATTTTTGTGAGGCAAAGCAAAAGGAGAGGTGTAGAGGAGTCTAAGAAAAATGAGAGGTAGAGACGAGAATTTAAAGGGAAGGTTTTAGGCGGCATGGTCAAAACACAAACTCAACAATAACTTTGTACTATAGAGACTATTGCTAGTTTTTATTTGGTGTGTGTTACGATCTTCTTTTTCCCATTTTGGGTTCCAAATTTGAGGAGATGAATTTCACAAAGAAAGAGAAAGTGATAGGCTGATTTTCGGCATACCAATCTACAATATCTGGTACATTGTCAAACATGCAAAAATCAACCAATAATGAACGCACTGTTGAGGAAATATAAATCAAATATGACAACACCCTAGGTATTGTAGATTAATATCATGTACCAAACACCTTTCCTCTTTTCTTGTCCAATTTCACATATCTTTGTGTACTTTCCTTCGGTTGTAAGCACATCTTCAATACAAATTCGTGCTTAATGGGAAAACTAAATCATTACAATTAATCTTTACTCTACTAAAAAAGGATGAACTTGTAGGAAAACCCCTACCGCTGATCAAAACCTGTTACTTTTACCAACGAGGCTATTACCACTTCAGGTAGAAATTGTACACCAGGACTTCAAATAACACCATAAAAGGACATGGTCCATGGAGGATACCTTGACTTAAATGTCATTATTATTATTATTAACTCGTTGTGAGTACATATCACTGCATAAATGTACCAGTTTTATACATATGAATGAATACAAGTTTGTCAGGCGACACGTATGCCACAGGAATCAATTTTTCCTGATCGGAGAGCGATCCGCGGGAAGCCCCCACACAGTTTGCTGCATGCTGCTTCAGCTTAGTGTCAGGGGACTCGGATGGAAAGTGGGGTCCCACTGTAGCGTTTATCTTTCAGAAAGTGCATGTATTGTGGTTTTGGCTGTTTTCTCCATTGTGTCCTCTCTTTCATAATCTCGTGAGAAAGTTCAAACCAAACCAAACCAAACCAAATCAAACCAAATCAAACCAAATCTTGTTTTTAACACTTTAAGAGAGAATTGTATTAGACATACATGGGATGGACCATCTCCACGGGTGTGTTTGTAATTAATCACCTCGATGTGTGTGTGAGAAAAATGTGTGGATGATATTTCCAGGATACGAATTTTATCCAGAATCTCTCTCAATAAAGTGAAGAGAAATGTCGAGTGCATGAATCTATCATCGAATCATAAAAGTTGTGCAATTAATTATATAAGATGTTAGGCCTCTCCATCCATTACTGATGATAATGTACTGATAATATATGCAAATTGATATTAGTTTGATTGTTAATATGATTAATTTTTAGAGGGGAGTAAAATGTGTACTTATCAGTCTTGATTTTAGGCTTTGAGCTTGACACATTTGAAACACATGTAGCCATGACTATGACATGGACTCATGTGGGTCCTGTTACATGTGATTTTCACGAGGGGTCAAGAAGAACTTGTCTGTTGGCATTGACTTTGGCACTGCAAGGACCAATAGACGTCATGTATGCATGTTTCACGAAAATCTAATGGGAACATAACATCCTAGCAAAAAATACCTTCTCATTTCTTAAGAGGACCAAGACCCATTTAAAGCCACTAGGTATAAGAAGCTGGCTTAATTTCATCCTCAGGAGGTGTGAACCTAGAATGTTCTTGCGGAGAGTATGAACCTAGAATGTTCTTGCGGAGAATCTAGTGTACAATTTTGTTGATATTTTATGAACTTAGAATATAACATATGTTATAATAGGAGTGAATTGATAATATCACGTGATAGTTTGACGATCACACTGAAAAATTAGTTGATCTTTGTGGACTCAAATTGTGTTCCATTCCATGTGCCATTTGAAATAATTGTTTTCCAAATGATTCTACATTTAAAAAAAATATTTTTAATGGCACTATCTCAGGAAAGCTATGTAGATTTATTGGTCATAGAAGTATTCAAGTATCATTATGTTGGTGGCATGTAGGGGCCTGGGATGCTTTGGGCTGTGTGTGCTGAAGGAATGGAAAGTGGGCATTGGGGATGACGAGTACGACAGTTTGAATGGAGGGGACACTACAAAAGGCATCAACTAACAACTGATTGGCGTCATAGATCCCAGCACTATGACATCCCTAATGTTATTCCCCAATGTATATATATATATATATATATATATATATATATATTCTTCTTCAATATTATTATATGACTCTAGAATTGAAGGGCATTGTTTGATTCGTTATTTATCTAGAAATTTATAATTTATTGTTGAAAATCTTTGAACACAGTAAAGATAGTGCTATATGAATACTTGACTTGGTGCGTACAATTTCTTGAATTGGTCATGTTTGTTAGGTTAGTTTCAATGATGAGTTCTACAAAAAGTCATCAGCATCACAAATCAATGAAGCATTTGGTATTTTAAAAAGGTAACCTTATGGTCTCAAGGAGGTAGAGATTAACCCTAACCCTAGCTAGATTCGATGTGAGCACATATAAGCCAACCGATATGGACAGTCAATTGTCATGGAGGGCCCTATTCGCTTTGCAAGTTAGCTCTAAATAATAATTTCTTGCATATATCTTTTAAAGTGCAAATTTGTAATGAAATTTATTATATCTTTGCTAAGATTATGAGGTTTGATAAGAAATTGTGACTAAGTTTTGAATCAAAATAGCCATCATCTCCCCATCTAATTGGGTTTACTGAACAACAATTTAATAAAGGAAAGTGAGAAAAGCCAATCGAGGGCATGCCTTAGGGTCAATTGGCTCTTAAAACATTTTGTGTGTGTTACAAACGTTAGAATTAATATTTACAAAGATATACAATCGGTCAATGCGTCAATCCACAATAAAGTCATGTCACCACAATGATACTAGCCACAAGTATCAAACAAAATATAAATATATATTATCATCGTATTCATATGAGTCGAACTTAAAATATATTCCAACAAAGTGGAGAAAAGCTTTAAAAATTGAAAGTGCTAAGCTCACATGCACCACAAATAAGAAGAGAATGCGAGGTCCACAAATTAGGCGATATGTTTAGTTCAGTCATCTCAAGCCATCTGAAATGGACCCACATGAGGTAATCTTGGCTCATCATCCGATCAAAAAATCTTGGCTCTCATAGGAAAAACTAGGGAAAGTGAAAAGATATATAAGAAAAGCATCTGATGTGAGGAAAGGGAATGTCTCCCTAGTCCCACGCACATAGCCCTAGTATACTAGATACAGAAAGAGGAATTTTTCCAAGCCAAGAGTTTCCAAAAAAAAAAATAAGTGACAGCAGAAGTTGCTGCAAAACCACCACCTTCCTACTCAGTAGGATATGGCAAAGAGAGAGTTCGTAAAAACCCAAGGCTGCATTCTAATTTTTCTTTATGTTTAATCTAGTGAAATTATAAATGTCTAAGACAACACTTACTTCTGGCTGTGTATTTAAACCTATTTGTTCAAAGTGTAAATAATTCAAGGGAGACTAGCTAGCTTGTCTAAAGTTCTTGTCATTTCTTTCTTTCTTTTTCTTTGCTTTCTGTAAAGATCGGTTTTTTTATTTTTTTATTTTTAACTTTCATCTGCTTTTCTTGTCGGGCAAACGTCTTATAATGCTCAATGGAGAGCTTGTTACGTACTCAGAAGCAGAACTCAAAAATTATAGATAACAAAACCAATAGCGATCGACTTGTGACATTGTCCCAATTATTGGGGTCAGTCGTGTATAATTTAGTATGTTTTTAGAAGAACTTATGTCG
Organism: Prunus mume; assembly: GCF_029339155.1. Taxonomy (NCBI): domain Eukaryota; kingdom Viridiplantae; phylum Streptophyta; class Magnoliopsida; order Rosales; family Rosaceae; genus Prunus; species Prunus mume. Next base: position 15,188,256 of record NC_142705.1, read on the forward strand.
GCCTATTAGAGTATAATTTTATACTGAGCTTTTGGTGTGTAATTAAGGACTAGACCATACCTAATAGATAAAGTTATCCTTGCCCCCAAAAACCACCTTTGCAAAATTAGGTATTAATAGTCCTATACTTGGTGCTTGTTAGGATAAACACAGATAGATAATTGCAATTGCAAGTTATAAGTATGAAACATATCTATAATTGCTTGTTGGAAGTTGGAACTTCGGTTTCATATATATATATATATATATATATTGTTTAGTCCTCAATTTGTAAACACAAGGGACAACAAAGATAAGGCTTGTAGCTGAAGTGGTTAAGAGCATTTACCCCTTCATCGAAGATCCTAGCTTCAATTCCCCCTTAAAACCCTAGCTTTTGAGAGAGTCTTTCAGCACTGTTTCACCTCACGAGGGGAGGGCCCTCCCCTTCTCCCCTCTATTGAGTACCTTTCAAGGTTCCTCTTAGAGCACTTGGCTTCACCCATTTTGTTGGGTCTGAAGCTCTCTCCTTCTTGAGAGCTGGTGACTTGATTGAGTTTTCTTGCTCGGATCTAGGGCTTCATGCCTCCATTCAGCGGCAGCTATGAGATTTTAAGGGTTCTGTGCCAAAACAACAAGAGAGTCACCTAAAATAGAGTCTTCAACGAAAAATTATAAAAAATAATCAAACTATAATCAAAATCTTGTGATCATCAAATTACTAATTATCAATCACCAAGGAAAACAACAATAATATTAAAAATATAGGAAAAGAAAATCTGAAAATTTGAGAGAGAGAGAGAGAGAGAGAGAGAGAGAGAGAGAGAGAGAGAGTTCAATGGTTGAAGGCTGAAGCTTGAAAAAACAATTAAAGATACAGGCCGATAGAAAAATAATTGCATACGAAGTTATATGTTGGAGGTCTCTTAAATTGAGCAAAATGAAAATTGGTATTAAATAGGAATAGAAAAATCAAGGGAGAAGCCAAAGCAATCAATACCAATAATAAACTCACATTAATAAAATAATATTTATATGGGGTCAGTTTTCTTTATTTTGTACTGAAAGACAAATAAAAAGTGAATATTAATATTATTAAATTAATATTATTACTATGCTACAACAACATATTAATGTAATTAATATTTAATGTGGGGCTCCTTCAAAGTGGGGCCCTGTGTGGTGGCTCACTTTGCTCATGCCAAACGCCGCCCCTTCCTCCATTCTTGCTAGTTCCCCCAGATTTCCACCATTCCAATCCTCTTAGTGTTGTCCCTTAGCTGTTTTCTTTTAGGTGTATCAGTGATTTGGAATCTGGTGGTGATGCAGTTTCTCGGTTGATGTTAGCTATCACTCAGTCTCTCTCCCCTCTCGATCTGGCTTCATCTCTTGGTTACATTGGCTAATTCCAAAAGCAATTTATTGTGAACATCTTGGAAGAAGTGTAGAGCTACGACACAACTACAACTCAGGTGCTTGCACCTCCTCTTTCCTTCATGTTTCATGGTTCTGGTTCTTCAGGCTTTGGGCTGTTTTGAGAGTTACCCGATTATGGTGGCATATATGTTTTGGTTATGTTTTTCTGCTGTGTTTGTGGTATCATCATTTGGGATAGTCTTGTTGTCCATGTCCATGTGATATTACACATTAGTTCGTTCTTATGAGCTTCCTGACTAGGTTGCTATGTCTTGTTGTATTTATGTCCTCCTCGTTTTGGGTGAGGTTTCGTAATGAAATATCATCATTCGACCTAAAAAAATAGATCCGATCTCTCCTTCATGTAATATTACTTATATCCAAAACAAAATGAAAAAGGAAAGCAAGAGGGACATAGAATTCTCCAGGCAAAAAAAATATTTTCTTCTACTTTGTGTTTTCAACTTGAATTCTTGAAATGGGTCATTTTTTTATTTATTTTTTGTTTTTTTGTTTTTTTGCCAATTGAAATGGTATATTCATTGGAGTTCTTTTATGACTTATTTCCCTTATTAATTCCCTTCAGGCATAAATATTTTGCTCTGCAGGCCTTGGCCAAAAGATTGCAGCTACACGATAGTGCGTGTGCACGTATATCAGAAAGAAAAAGAAACCTTTTTTTTTGGTCAATGAAAGAAAAGAGACAGTCGGTTCAATGATACAATAATTTTACTGCTTGTCATGGTAAAGGACCCAATCTGCAAAACTCAAAAGTAGTCATATTGCCATTGTATGGATAGCGTGGCAATTTGTCATCTGCAAGCATCTTCGTGAGATGTGAAATTATTCTTAAATCAGAAACATGTTAGGGAAAATACATAGGAAAATTTAAATTTAGGTAATAAAAATAACTGTTCTTTCAACATATATAGTTAGAGTTTCATTTTTCCTTTTAATAAGTTCAGAAACTAGCCGTTTGAGGCCAAAACGTTATTTAACTGTTCGAAAACGCTCATGATTATGTATATTAAATGCAATGGTGATCGCATGATAATAACACAATTATGGTTTTTTTTTTCTTTCGAAAGCACAATTGTGGTATAGTTACATTATAGTGTAGTTACCTTTGTTTTCTAATGTTTGAATCGAAGAGCTTAGGGTCTCTATTCTTTGAAAAGCTCTCTTCATAAATCTTGATGTCCATTGTGGCTATGCATTAGCGACGCTAATATGAAACTGTGGCGCATGCACCGAAGAATAAAACAAACAATATTTAGAACCATTAGCAAACATTTGAAGAGTCAAAAGAAATTTACGTTTTTGAAAAAGATTTTTGTCCCCAAACCAATTGGTTCTCATTTGATTGGTGCCTTAATTTGCTTCCTAATCCAAATTTGACCTATAACAAATATAGCATGTCTTTTCTCTTGCCAAGCAGGGGACAAGAATTAGCATTTGGTGTCAATAACTTTTGTATTTTAAAATAGAATAACCATATGGGACCTATTAGTTTGCAGGCAACATTATGAAAAAACATATAGAACTTATCACTCTTTGTTTTGGTCGGATTACCCTAAACCCTAAAAACATATAGAACTTATCACTCGGGCATCAAAGAAAGAAAATTCTTCGTCTCTTTCTCTTTAAAAAGACATTACTCTTTTTTATAAATCAAGATTTGACACATAAAAAATAATTCATCTAAAATATATAAAACAAAAAATTTCTACGCACTTGTCAAACTGCAATTGATAAGAAAGTAAAAGTTCCGGAAGGAGGGAAGTCTATTTTTCTTGAAGGAAAATGCAATGAGTAAGTACATACCACAGTGTATTTGCCAAAAGTTTATATTAGCACTAAAAAAAAGAAAAATAACAGTTCCAATTAGACATGCTTTGACAGTGTCAATTTCAATATCAAATCATCTATTGTTTTTTTTCTCATGGTAAAATAGAAATCTTTTTCGTTTTTAGGCCAATTACTGGCTACTCTATTAGCCCTAGATTCCAGCATCGATCCCAACCCTCTCCCCCCACCCACCAGCGAAGTTAGGTAACAGCAGTTGGCAAATTTTAACCTCCCTTTATGCACCACTTTTCAACCCAAAAATAAAGAAAAAGAAAATTTTATTATGGAATTATTGCTCACTTTGCCTTTTGTTGTTTATTTAGTTGTACGCCTATATATATGTTTTTAGCAGCTTTTTTGAGAAGTCTATCAGTTTGTAGCAGGTCTTATCTTTCCTCCCATTTTCTATATATCAGTTGTAACGTTTGGATTAGCAGATTTTATTACTTAAAACCTCATAATCTTACTTTGGATAAAAGAGGTTTGATTATTAATAGATGTATATATCTATATATATATATATATATATGCATGCTCCCGACTACATAGTTGCCATTAAATGGAATTTTATGGTTTACCTAGAGATCAATTTGAGATATTATAACGGATCTGTTTTCCCTTATGTGCTAAATGAGAAAAACTTAGTTGCAACGTGGATAGTATTATTTTAATATCATGGTCAATAATGCTATGTCATATGGAAGTGTTATCATTCGTGTCATAACGTTATTGGTTGATGATAGCAAAATAGTGCTATTTCTGTTTTATGGAAGTCTTTCTCGTGCTAAAGACTAATATAGTACTATTGGAACTACAAAAGCCTCACAAATTCAGAAACAGGGAGATAGAAGGGAAAGGAAAAAAAAAACATAAACATTTTTGCGCTAGAATGAGAGTCTTGAAATTCGGGAAAATTTTGGCATACATATGCCAAAAAAAATTTAGACTGTTTAATATGTTATGTTATTAAATTGCGAATGAATAGTAATATTAAAATGTGATCTCCTCGATATTTCTAGTCGTACCAAAAAGTATTGAACCTCAACCCTAGCCTCTTGCATTCGAGTTCAAAATATATCATTTTCAACTTTTCCATCATGAAGTATACTTTTATTGCTTTGCCAATAAAGTGAGGTCGGTTGTTATCAATATGGTGATTATGGGCTGCATTTCTTTGCCTGCCAAATAGGAGGAATGAAGCAAAAAATTTCCAAATACCTATTGATGTGGTCTTGAGATTCACCTCATGAAATCTATCTAAAACCTAAAATATTAACCAAGCCATTCCACGCCCATGTATTAAACTAGTAACTAGGAGACCAATCATGCTGAAAACAAAAAACATGTTAGCCCAGCCTTAATAATATTATAAACCCTAGACAACCATATCAAGGAGCATATCTAAGTGCCTTTTTAATTGGCTAAACTGTTGGGGAAAAATTATCCAGTGAGCATTTGACAAATATATGACATTACTAGACACTTTGTCCCCAAATAAGTATTCTATTAATACTATAATGGAAAAAGAATTGTTTAAAAAGAAAATTAACAAATGGTTTTGAAACCCTACTTGACGAATAGAACCATATGGGTTGAGTGTGCAGGCACTTGAGGCAACAGCAAAATGGGGAGCTACAACGTCATATCTAAATTGGTCCTCTGCATCATCATGCTGCAAAAGTAGGGAGTAGGGTGGCCTCGAGTACAAAGGTATCTATGGTCCTAAATGTTAAAGAGTAGAAACCAACCTCATTATTGTTATCATGTTCCCCCTCTCATTTACATTCCACTTTTGTCATGTCTATTTGTCTCTCAAAACTTTTTGTGAAAACCCTTCATTATTCTAATTAATGTGCTTTTCTATTACTTAAAATATTGAAGCAATAGCCAACGGGGGTGTATTCAGTGAAAAATGACAATAATTTGCATAACAGTGGACTCAAGTTCGAATCCGAATAGTATTTCATAAGAAAAATATAAGAAAAATAAATTATTCCCAATATTCATCACCTATATATAAGAAAAATAAATTGTTTTTCAATGAAGGAATAGACATAGCTAATGATTTCTGCAATGTAATTGTGATGGAAATGCTAATAAAGTATTGACGGACTCTCCATATTTATTCTCTCTCTCTCTCTCTCTCTCTCTCTCGCTTTTTTTATGTGATGGACTCCATTCAGTGATTGTGTTCTGTAAAATATATATTCTTAGAAAGCAAAGTCGTCCTTGGCTAATTGAGTAGGTAGTCTACATATCCCTGAGCAAGGGGCTTTCTTTCGATGTCATGTGTTGAAAAAGAGAAAGGATCTTTGTTTCAAACGTATTAAAAACTTTAAACACCACAACTTTCCAATGGAACTATATATTTGTCAATTAGCTTTTCAGAGACAGAGCAGTAATTTGCAAAATAAAACCTGTGGATGCTATTATTTTGAGGCTCAATAATATTTCTTATCCTTGAAATAATATCTTCGCTAGGGATTCCGAGGTTCGGATAAATGCACAACTCCTAATAGGTCTACATTTATCCTACTATGTGCTCAACCAGATGAAACCAAATTTGATTTTGGTCCATATTATTGGTGTCTTTTTGTAATTATTTTATTCATTATTACCAAGAGGAACAATGATGCCAAATACCATTAGTGAGACAGTTCTTATTTTTTTATTTTTTTTAAAAAAAATCCAACATAATCATCAGGCCTGCTTTTTATGCAAGACCCACTGCACCAACTTTTGATTCAAATCTATGTTGCTTGCACTATATATTCCATCAGATCGATTCTTTAATATTATTGTACACATGATAATCGAAGGAAAACTTTAATCAAATTGCAATTTTATAGATTATAATATTAATGATCATTAGGGAACCATAATACCTATAGTTCGATTGTGTTTACTGAATGTCATCATCCATTGTCATTCTGTACGGAAATACCCATAATAGATCCAAAACCAATGCGGCAACACGATATGTTTCTGGGACAATCATCATCGTTTTATAACTTTACCCAATGTTTCATTTTGTCTGTTAGTTCTAACTTGATAATGATAATTAGTGAGAGAGGTAAAAATGAATAATAGTTATTTAACAGAATTTGAATCGAATTAGATGGAGGTGGTAAATTGTTGTATTTGGTCCCAGTAGTTTGTCGAGTTTTCTACTTTGGTTCATGCGTTTTATATTCTGACAATTTGACTCCTGTAGTTTGATGTTGATCACAACTCAATGACACATGTACTTGTCTGTCACGTGAAGGGGAATTTTAGACAAAGTTTTGGATGAATTGGACGGAAATTTGGGCTTGTCCTGAATTGCGATGAATATTAAATTGCAGAGGTTAAATCTCTATAATTAAAACTACATGGACCAAAGTGTGAAATCCAACAAACTACAAGGACCAAAAATGACTTTTCCCTACAAAAAATTATTGGGTAACAAATGCACATACCCGTAATATTCTAAGTGATGTTTATGTAAATTTCTCTATTATTAAAATACAAAAAGCGTTGTAGAAACAACCCTAGTTGCACTCTATCTCTGAGTACCAAAACAAAAAAACTCAACGTAGGAGGGAGGGGGAAGAAGCGTCATTACCTTTCCCTCCCCTTGCCTCCTCTCTCATTCTCCCCTCTCCTCTCTTCTTTATTTTTCCTTTTGGGTTAGTAAATAAGTCCACTAGGGCATTTTGAATAATAAGTCATTTGTGACAAATTCTTCTAAGCAATGTTCAATTCGAAGTTCCCTATCACCTCTTTTGGGCTAATTCCTCAATCAAATCATTCTTCTAAAATTGCCTCTGTACAACTTCTCATATTCTCTAAATTTAATTAGACCTTGCATTTGAAACCAGAATGGTTTTTGCCATGTTTGTTCGATTGGCATAGTTGTTCGCTATTATGCGCAGTTGGATCACTAAAAATCTTGTTTTTCCTAGACTCGTAAGAGGTTTTGCATTTTCTTTAAGGCTAGATGCAATGGTGGTAGCAGTAGGGTTCATTCATACTCATGAGTTGTTTTAGGGTTTTGGTGATTTTGGGTTTGTAGGCTTTAATTTTGATTAAGTTTAATTGTAGTGATGTTGGCTAGTAGTTGTTGGTGTGTCTACTTTAATTTGTGTTTTTTTAGTGTGTAAGTTTTGTTACCCTTTTGGGTTTGGTGATTTGAATGTCTTGTTGATATCTTAGTTGTTTTGTTGAAAGTTATCTAATTCAGTTGTTATTTGATAAGGGAAAAAAATACAAAAAGAGTTAGCTATATCTAGTCTAGTTTCTCTCCTTTTTATTTTATTTTTTGGTTGTTGTTGTTGTTGGACAAAGCTTTGTTTTCTCTTGCTTTGGATAAGATGCTATGTGATCATAGAGTAGTGCACGACTATAATACATGTGCTTGTAAGCTGCAAGTTGCAACTATAACTTTTTTGTTCACCCAAAAAATAAACCTATAACTTTTCGTACTAAAATGTGAAATAGAAAGTCAAAGGTGTCAGGGAATTTTGGTTTCTTCTGTTTAGGTATCATCTCTAGTGCACAATAGGGAACGACTTGTTTTGCCGTTCTGTTCGAAAATTTGGAACAACCAAAGGGAAGCATTTAGCTTTCCTACGTGTGCTTCTACATTAAGGTTTGTCTACTGGAGCGGTTTTCTTTTTTGCTTTCGTTTTTTTATATTTCTTTTTCTGCTTCAAGACTCTCCAAATTCATCAACCTTGGAGAGAGAAGACTTTGGGGACCGATGATTCGTGCAAACAAAACTCTAATGCTCCATGAATTTGAAGTTAAGGAGGACTAGGGAAAAAGGGGAAAGAAAAAGAAAGTCCAGATCTTAAGCAAAAAGATTTAGGAGCATGCATGCCCTAGCTATCAAAGATCCTAGCTAGGGTTTATTGGATGACCATATAGTCTTCAATTTCCACACAAGAAAGATTTATTATTGTCATGTCATTGTCTTGCCACATCAGTTGCATTAGCAGCTGATCCATGTGATGCCTGCCTAGCAATAGACTTGTTTGGGGCAGATCCAATGACCCCATATTGAGGTAACCAGGACATGAAAGTTACAGCCATTATCATATATATATATGTAGACCTCTCTTTTCTCAGAAGTTCTGAGAGACAAAGTGAGCAAATATTCTATCATTCACCTACCATTTCAGCATGCTTGATACACACAAATATGTTGCCATAATTAAGTACTGTTTCAAGTGCGAGGGCATCGATCAGTTGTTGTCATTCCCTTTGAAAATGATACTTCGCCAAGTCACAATCAAAATTATCGCCTTCTTTCTCTAGGTTACCCATTGGTTCTCATTGATGAGCTAGCTAGCTTTGGAGTTGGAGGTGAGCTAGCTTTCATTGTCAATCAGATTCATGCACAAGATGAGCAACTCTCTCTAGTAGATAGAATGACCAGCAAGCTGAGCTGAGTCGGCGTTACATCATCACCACGCATAACATAAAAAAGATGACAATGGTATATTATGTTATAATGACCAAAAAGTTATAAAAATGACCTGCAATTCTGAAACTTCGAGCTGTTTTTGTGCAAGCTGTGAAAATTTTGAAAGCGAGAGAAGTGACTTCTTTTTCTTAGCGTACAAGGTTCCCTCTTTGACATTAACAATTGCCGTGCCGCTTAACATCAAACCAACGCAAGTTACTTTTATCAATTTATTTGGAACCCTAACCATCATGGTTATAGAACACCCGTTTTAAAAACCACGACAGTTTTTAGATTTTCCGTTGTGTATTCAATGTCGTGCTTTTACATTATTGTAATAAAGGAAAGGTCCCCCAAAAAAATTTAATCCGCTTCATTCTTCTCGAAGAGATGACACTAACTATACTTTTATAAGTGGAAACATGAAAAGACTTGTCCAAAAGTAGAACACAACTAAAATTGTTGATATGGGCATCTGATCAGCTAATTCATTCTTCCAATCAAATCAGGTCGGAAAGTTTTCACCACCCACTTTCTTTTCCATTGGAGAAGATTTGCCACTACCGTGAAAGGTAAGAAATCAAGGGATATATATTTGGTCTATCTAAAAGGATCTAAGAAAAGTAGAAGAAATTACACATGGCGAAAGCCCATGTCTTAACTTGGACCCTTCCCGATGGGTTTGCCACGTGAAAACAGGGTTTGCAAATTGCAGCCATGGTGGTATATATATTACCATGGTGGTATTATTCTCTATTTATCACCTTATCACAAGGAATTTAAAAAACAAAAGTTTGTTAGATGTCTTGAATGCTTATCTATGGTGTGTGGGGGAAGTTTTTCCAGTGTTTTGAAACAAAAAATCAATTGCCTCAGAGCTTTTAATACTTCATATCCTTATTTCACAACCAATGATGGATCCATGATTTCAAATTAGGGTGGGCTCAATTTACCTTAAGGTATGTGAAGTGATGGCCGTTATGAGAATTCTATGGTGAAGGTCCTATCTCTTAACCGTTGAATTAAACTAACTAATTTAATCTAACAACTAACTAATTGAATTCAACGGTTAAGAAATTATAAGGTCCTCAATATAGATTGATTCATGTAAGTTATGTGTGCAGTGCAGAGTTATGCATGAAGGGGGATTGATTTTGGTGTGTTGGAAAATAAAAAACCATATGGCTATAGCCCAGGTTAGTTAGTATAAGGGTCCGTCCTTGTTGAGTTTTATTTGGTGGACATGTGTATAGAATAATAATATATACAACCCCAAAACTTATCCCATATTATATAAATAACCATCCATTTATTAAATAATCCACCAAAATTTGTTTTTCCTTTTTTACTTTGTTATTTTTTTTCGTTCTCTTTTCCTCTATTTAGATGATATTGATTCGTTATAAGTTATTTGTGCTTTTAACTTAAATGGTCCTCAAATTTATACATGATTTGCATTTTGGTTCCTTAACTAAATTATTCATTCAAATGGTCCCTCTACTCTTTATTATTCGTCGAATCAGTCTATCGTAACATTTTCTATCAAATTAAATCAGATGAGGAGCACATGCTATTTTTAAGGGCAAATATGACTTTTGATAGCTAAAAAAAATTTAGAAAAAAAAAAAACTTAATTAAAAAAATTTATATAAAAAATAATAATAATAAAACCCTTCCCTTTCCCCTCTCCTAGAAGGACTCCATCAATCCAAAGTCATTTAGCTTGTCCTTGGCTAGTAGAGCCGCCAAGGGCTCTGTCGAAAATAGATGCTGCTCTTAGAGAGTGGGAGGAGGAGGGTAGAGTGAAGAGATGAACGATCACACCATGCTAACTGTTATCGTCATCAACCTCATCGTCATAATCTTCATCATCGTTTCCGTTAGCATCCCTTGTTAGTACGAAAATTGTATTGACATTTCCTAGACTCTAGCATAGGTTGGGAATTAGTGCGTGAAAGATTGTTTAATGGACGTTTTGGCACAACACTTTTAGTCTCATACTTTCGAGGCATGACTTGACTGATATGAGAAACTTGATTTCAGTTAAATCATGACATAGGATTCCTAGTTGAAGTTATTTCAATGCCATTGTAATTTAAGTTAAAATATTAGTGTTTCCTATAGTGAGGTGCACCGTGCTCATCTTCTAATTAACTTGTTTTACGAGATAATTATTTCTTCATAAAAGTGGTTGTTTGGTGCCATCACTTAGAGTGCATATTGAATCAAAATTAATATTCATAATTGAATAGTATTGTGTCTTTTGTTTTGGCGTCTTGATTAAGAGACCATATTGGATCACGTTTGAGAGTCAAAGTTGAATAGAATTAGTGGTCTTTTGGGTTTCTTTGTTTCTAGAGAAAACCAGCTGCTTTGAATAAAACGTGTGTTTTTTTCTTTTCAAACTTAGAGCTTTCAACGTATTGGTATTTTTGAGCATATTGAATTTTTAAGAGAAAGCTGTTGTTCATATTTTTCAGATAAGTCATCAAGTGTTCCTTGTTTGCTTAGTGATTTATCAAATCCTTTCATCATTCATATTGCATTCATATGCACGTTGATGACTTATACGGTTGAGGGCACCAAGACTGTTGTGGCGTTTATCCTCTAGCGAGCTTAAAGCAATCGCGACCAGTATTGCATTCAATATAAGGTGTGTCTAAAATCACCTTGTGACAAAAGTTGAGTTACGAAGAAGTCGGTAAACTTTATCTAGATTGCGCGTCTGGGATAAGTATGTGAGTACTTCTTGTAATCTTCATTCTATAGTGGATTTGTTTTGGACTAAGGAGTCCCGTGGATTTTCCCCAGAAGTGGGGTTTACCATGTAAAATAAATACCTGTGTGTTCTTTTACTTTAAGCTATGCACAGTTAGGATTGATAAGTCATATCAATCCTGCTTTGAAAGTCTATTTTTATTTAATGTTGGGTAAATTACTCAAATGGTCCTCAAACTTATACCTGATTTACATTTTGGTCCCTCAACTAAAATATTCGTTCAAATGGTCCATCAACTCTATATTATTTGCTCTAATGGTCCTACCGTCTAATTTTCTGTTAGATTTAACCTAATTTTAGGGTAAATAATGACCAATTTGCCATCATATTTAACAGAAATATTAACAGAATGTAACAGTAGGACCAATGGAGCGAATAATATAGAGTTGATGGACCATTTGAACGAATAATTTAATTGAGGGATCAAAATGTAAATTGAGTATAAGTTTGAGGACCATTTGAGTAATTTACCCTTTATTATTAATAATCCCGAATTAGCCTTTTCACCCCTAGTGGTGTCGAGCGACTCAAGGGCTCTATGGCACTGCTCGAGCATAGCCTGTAGAGTCTTCACATAGAGCTTATCCTTCTGCAAATTCCCTCTCATCAATTTCACATCGCCCAAGGGTTTAGGACCTAAGAATCACTTATTACATTGTGGTTAATTCTATCCGGAGATATTCAAGTAAAACCTAATTTACATACTCACCTACATTATAAATACACCTCAATTTATTTATTTATTTATGGGAGATTTACTATTCTACCCAATATAGGAGCATAAATTATAATAAAAAAACCATATATGAAATGGACTTTAGAAATACACCCAAAGTCCATTTACAACATAACAAAAAGGCTTTTAACTTCTTTTAAATTACAGAACTGCATTGATTTCTTAAAATAAACCCAACCCCAAAACCTTATAAAAAAAGCCCAAAACATTAAATATGACATCAAAGTAATTAACTAATCAAAATTAAATTCAGTACAGCGAGCTGTTATTTTTTAGATTTTTTTTGGGTTTGTTTATAGAAATTAAATGGTGTAGAGTTTATTTATATTATTAGTGCTAAGAATGGATATATGACTAAATATCAAGAGGAGGGCAAAGCCCCAACAATAGAAACCTAAAGACTCCACAACCACCAATCTGCCTCGCGTTACACCAAACATGTTGTAAACAAGACACAAACTCAACCAAACTGGTGCAAAATCAAAATCGAACACACCTAAGTCCAAACTATAGCTCCAAGTTATTAAACCATCAACCACATCATTTTGTTCTCTATAGATATGTCGAAGAGCACAACTGTCAAATTGGTTCATGAGATCACAACAGGTAGTGACCAAAGAAGTCAAAGGGTGACAATGCACAGGCACATCAACATCCATTTCCAATAGGAGATGAGAAATACCTTTATCCTTAGCAAGCTTAAAGCCAAAAAACAACCCCAAATCTCAGCCTCCAATATCTTACCTTGCCCCAAATTCACAGAGAACCCACCAATCCAATCACCAAAGGTGTTACGAAACACTCCCCTTGCCACAATGCACATAGAGGCCACTCCCTGAGAGCCATCCACATTCAGCTTGAATTGTCCCAAACCAGGAGGTTACCAAGTAATATAAATTGGCACATGATACAACTTGTGACAAATTGAAATTGAAGCCTAAATCCATTCCCTCACAACTAAAAAAAATACTGTTTAAAATTGAAAGGCAAACCCTCCAAGCCAGTAAAAACTTGTTGATTTCGCCACTTCCAAATCAGCCAACATGTAAAACCAAACACCACTTTCCAGTCACAACCATCAAACCACTTAGCTTTAGAACTAACATTACTCAAAAGCCAAGGCTTGATATCAATACAATAGAAGTGAGGATTGGCACCAGATTCCAATACAGCTTGCCACACTTTTCTAGCTCGAGGACAGTCTCTATAAGGATATGTAGGAGTGTTTCAGAAGACAGCCACAAAAACCACAAGAAGGATCCTTAGTTAACTATCTTTTCCATTTTTGATCATTTGACAACACCTTACCTTGAAAGACAAGCCATAGAAAGATTTGCAGCATAGGGGAAATTTTCATTTTCCACAACACTTTCCAATAAGGCTCAACCTCCCTATACTCTTGAAACAACAAATTATAAGCTGATTTCACAGAAAAGACACCATCAGCAGTTAATCTCCACATATGAGTATCATGCACACTACTACCAAACCTCACAGGGTAGCATATGATTTTTTGAACCATCTCCTCTGAAACCACACTCCTAAGGTTAGGCACATCCTACCAACCATCTCAGGGGAAAAAAAAATCCAAATCTCTGATATCAAGAACTCCAGAGTGCTACATTAAAGTCTCATCATAAATCCAGGGATCCTTCCAAAAAATGAGTTGTATCCCTTTTCCCAATTCTCCAACTCATACCTTTAGTTAGCAACTCAGTCCCATATAAAACACTCTTCCAAGTTGAAGAGCAATCATGCCTAGAACGTAAGGAGGGATCCAAAATAAATTGACCTTGATGGTATTTAGCTTCAAAAATTTGAGCAAACAACCTTTGATCCCTTAGATAAAGCTTACACCCAATTTTATCCAAAATAGCTTTATTCATTTTAGTAGTTCGTTTAAACCCCAAACCACCGCTACACTTTGGCCTGCACACCAAATTCAATTGGCATATATAGACATTTTTCTTTTTCTTAGTATCTCATCAGAAAAAGTTCCTATTTAAACGATCAAGACTATTGCAAACACTAGTAGGCAATTTAATAGTATGCATAGCATATATAGAGACATCAACAGTCACCACTTGAACAAGAGTGGATCTTCCAGCTATATATAAGAGATTGATGTTCCAAGTAGCAAGCTTCTGGTGAACCTTATCCATCAAATTTACAGTTCGGCATGAAGCTCAACAAAACATATCTAGCAAGCCTTCAACACCCTAGCTTGCTTAGGGCTATCCTAAGAGAAAAGAACCAGATCATTGACAAAAAAAAATAAATGAAAAATTGCTAGCTCAGCTTGAGAAGACTTCATAGGCTTTCATTTCTTGTGATTAACAACATCAACAATCAAATGAGACAACTTCTCAATACAAAGAACAAAAATATACGGGGAAAGAAGATCCCATTATTTGGTTTGAAGGGAACAATCAACTCACCATTCACACAAACTTAGTAACTCATAGTTGTGACACAACTCATTATAAGCTTAATAATATTACTAGAAAACCCTATCTCACCAAGCACCAATTCAATAAACCCCATTTAACATGTCATAAACTTTGGACAGTTCTATTTTCCTAGCCAAAAACCCTTTCCTACCCTTCAAAATCTTGAATTTATGCATAATCTTGTGGACAATAAAAAATTATCGGTGATATGCCTCCTAGGTACAAACCTGACTTAGTTGGGGCTAATGAGGTCAGGCAAAATAGGTCTTAACCTAGCCACCAACACTTTATAAATCACTTTATACAAAGTACAACAGAGACTAATGGGCCTGAACGGCACCATAGACTAAAGGTTATAACAACCTTTGGCACCAAAGTAATCAGAGTAGCATTTAAACTATCGAAATCCACATGTGGAAACATATTTGGAATGCAAAAACTAATAGGAGGAGAAAAACTTTCAGTGAATAACCCCAAAAATAACTGAACAGCCAAAATCTTAAACCCATTAGCGTCCTCTATCCAACACCTCTTATCATCTTTCAACTGCTTAATCCTATTTCTTCTCCTCTTAGAGTAGACATATGAAAGAACTTGTATTTCTGTCACCCTCTTAAAGCCTGTCTAGACTTTTTTTTGTTGCAAAAACATAGATTCTTGCTCCAAAATAGTATTAAATTCATCAATGAGTTGTGTTTTCAACTTGTTGAGAAACAGGTTAGATCCCTTGCACAAACTCATTTGAATTCTAGCAAGCCTCTAATGCCTCTAATGTTGTTATTGCTTTTAAGAGTCCTAAAAAGAGAGAGAAAAGCATGTGGAAATGGAAGAAGTGTCGGAATCCAGTGTTGAGATCATTGGGGGTTTTGACCCCAACAATACCATTGAACCAACAACCAATCCATGAAGTCTCTAGTCTGGAATAACCGAGGCAGTGCCTGGCAAAGTTTCTTATTTCAAGCTTTATTTTATGTTTGTAGGGGTCTTTTTGTTCCAGCAGCATGACGAATGGGCTTGGGTTACTAAAAAGAGAAACATGTGAAGCTGCCCCTTGAGTCTGAGTTCAAAGATCAGACCCCAAGAATGCTTCAAAAGGGTAGCGAAACCTTAGGAAACACCTTAGTTACCTTCACCAATAAAAATAACAACAGCTTACAGGTAGATTCTTAGCTTGGCATGAGAAGCTTGTAGCATGGGAGCAAAACCATCATGAGTTTAGCATAAATAGAGAGAGGGCTATGAATTTCTATGAGAAACAACGGTTTTAAGACAAAGGGGAATGGATTCTAAGAGGGTTTATTGAAGATGGAGAGAGATGGGGGTATGATAGGTGTGTTGAGTAGTTTCCGGCACCTTGACGAAAAATCTGTCAAGCTCTAGAGTGTTTTAACATAAGAGAAAAGGGGAGGAGATGGATGAATAGAGCTCAAAATTGCAGAGGCTTCAGGGAGGAGAGATAAAGCTTGCTCCCCAGATGTGTGTTGCTTAGGATAAAGAAGAAGGAGATAGAAGGTGAGGCACTCGGGCTTGATGTTAGCAGTTAGAGAATAAGCTTGCTCGACTGCTCTGGTTGAGTTTAATGGGTAGGAGGTACCTCCTTTTCTAGTCGTTGGAAGCTCCTCCTTCCCAAGAAACCCTAATGGGTTCTCTCCAATTTTGCCAAGTCTCCCCTTTCATTTTTCTCTTCTCCCTTCGATCCATCCCATTTTGTTAAATTCTCCTCTGCCCAATATATAGAGACCATATTTTGGGGAATTTAGAAGTCTTCTCGCAGCCATTCCAGTGGTGATTTCTTATTTTTGGCTATTATCTCTCCTCATTTCCTCCCCTATTTCATGGTAAGATCTAGTAAAGGAAGGAGATAGGTAACTTTGGCTGGTCTGAAGGCTGCCTTTTCTCCTACGTGCGCTAATATCCTTTGGTTTTTCTGATGGCTTGCATTGGGTTTGTCTTTGGCCATGTGGTGGAGTCTCCCAGTAGCCTGAGCGTAAAAACATCTCATGGTTTTCTATCGTGGTTTCATTTCAAACCATGTGCTGGAGATTTTTGGATATTTTCTAAGCTATTTGGGCCTTGCCAAAGTGATGAGTTAGCCCATTAAGAACATGGGCTAATTTCCTTAAGTGATGGGCTAATTTTCTAGGGTATTCAGGCTAATTTTCTAGGTTATTAGAGATTTTTCCTATCTTTTATGCTTACCCACATATTTGGGCTCAAGAAATGGGCTTGAGTTTTGGGGCTCCCAAGCAGCCCAAAATTTCCATTTCTAGGCTTATCAATGGGCCTTATGAAAGCTCGTTACCATCCATACCACAACCCACTAAAGCAAGCCCCGAGCATTTGCGTGGCTTGGGCCCACTTAAGCTTGTAGCGTGGCTAGGTGTAATAATAATGATTTTTCGCTTGGCATTACATGTTGCTTGGCGTGCTTGAATTTTGTCGCTTTGAAGAGAGACATAGTGCTTGACGGAATAATTAGCACGGGCTTGTAGAGCCAATGCCTTTTATAGGCTCATTTTAATTCTTAGTGTGATAAATTGCATATTTATTTGGCATGGCACGTGGTCGTAGCTCGTGAAAGCGTGCATGACGAATTTAGCGTGCTCTGAACCGGGTCTTTTCTTAATAAGGTGTCGCACTGGGCCAAGAATTTATTTGGGCCCAACCTTGAATTTTTGGGCCTCAACATTAGCCCCCTTAATTATTAGGGCCGTGGATAAGTTCTAGAATGGGCCGAATAATTAAATCCGACCCAAAAATCAATTTCATAAGCTCCTCTGTGGTTTCCCAGATACCCACTTCCTCCTTCTTCTTTTATATTTATTATTTCTTCCTTATTCTCATTCCTCCTTACACGCACCAGAGTAACCCTTTCCCCATCACCTTGATCTTCTTTTTCCTTTTCTTCCTCTAATGAACTCAGAGCGAGAGAGAGTGAGTGAGATCAAGAAGAACCGCCTGTCTACAGCCATTGGAAGGGAGCTCAAGCCAAACCCGACTCCGTTATTCCTCACATGAAGAAAACTACTTGCTATTGCTGGATGAGATTGTTTATGTGCAGACTTTTCTTGCAAAATTCCCAATTCCTTCTTTCTTAGTGCATATGAGGCTATCATTTGAGGGGATTAACAAGGTATGCACTTTTCTGTTGCAATTTCTTGAATTTATTGAGGGGATTGTTAGGTTCTTCATGCCTATGGGTTTTGCTCTTTGTTTTGGCAGCCAAGCACTCACTCCTTTTGACCCATCCATATTTTGTTAGAGTAATCGTCAGCAAGGAAGGGTTTGTGTCAGTTTTTAGGGTTATCCCCTTTCTGATTTCTTTCTTTTTGGCAAGCTGCTGGAAGAGTGCGAACTTTGTGAAAGAAATCGTTGGTATGGATTGCATCCTTTTCTCTTCTCCATTTTTCTTCCCTTTTTTTATCATGTGGTGCCCCTTTTTTGAGCTGGTGAAAAAGCTGAACTTTGCATGATGCGTTTTTCTATGTAGGTGTATACGTCTCGCACAGGCAGGGAAGGTGCCGGAAGCCTATGTCGTATTCCCTGCTGTTGGAAGCTTTGAACGCATCTTCATAACTTGAGCATTTAGACTTCCATCTTGCTCTCTTAGTAAGTAGCTCTGCTCGTTTGCTGGAATCTCAAATCCTTCTTTTTAACTCTGTAGGAATAGATATAAACTGATATCTTGGCCTAGGCTTGTTTTTCTTGTGAACACATGCTTGATTAAATATGGACTTTTCTCCCATCTTGTGGAAATAGAAACTGACAGAATGCATGCTCTACAATGCTTGAATCTTTTTGCATTTTTTAGGGAAAATTTGCTTGTCATTGGAATTGCTTGAGAATTTTGCTTTCCATGGATAAATTGCATGCTGCTTTGATATTTGCTTAAGTGTTTTCTTTGGCGTGAGCTTGACTTGTCATGCTTGGAGTATATTTTGCATGTGCTACGTTCTTGACCACCTTTCTAATTTTCGTTGAACTATATGCATCACTAGTGTAGGTGTGCTCAGATTTCAATTCGGAAGTCGTTTGACTATCGAACGGATTTCGCATATTGTACGTTATCCGGGTTCGATAGGTTCTGACCGTTGGATCATTTCCAAATTAAAGTATGTTGATCTAGGTACTCCTAGGATCGTGTAGGATTTCACAGATTGTGAATCGGAGCCCCGGATGTTTCGATTCAATAATTAGAAGTGTGGTTTTTGACCGTCCCTTTCAGACCACACCTGTAAGATGTAATTCCTAACCCGTAGTCGGACCTTAGGATATCTTGTTCTACGTACACACACCGGGAACTTGGGGATTTAGGTATTTAATTTGAGATTTCCATTTCGAAGTAATTTTATATTAATGAAGTAGGTGCTTCGATCGATCGTACACAGCAAGCAGGACCTTCTCAAGGTCGAGCAGCTTGGGACTATTTGTGACTGGACTTTGTTCTCAATCATACGCATGGTTTTATTGATGAAAGGTTTATGCATATGTTTTAAATGTATATGGGATATAATATATATTCGGTTGTTGAATTTGATGTTCTTATGAGCTTTGGCACTATATTTTGGGTTTGGACATATTTGAGTATCGTGAGTATGTGTATATGGATTTTGGGAAATTCTAGCTATAATGTCAATGTGTGGGGTACTTAGGTTGTTGAGGTGAGATTGTGGAAGGAAGTGAGTATGATGGGTTGTTGAGAGAAGTTGCATGATTACACTATGTAAGTACCATCCCCTTGTTACTAGGCTTCCCACACGTGGCGTTGGTAGTTTCGGCATGTGGGAAGAACAAGTGATTATTAGTCTCACACGTGGCGTTGGTAGCTCCGGCGTGTAAGACACTTCCCATATGTGGCGTTGGTATTTCCGGCGTATAGGAAGTGTATGTTTATTGCTTGAGATCATCACACATGGCGTTGGTAGTTCCGGTGTGTGATGATGTAGTTTGCACGCGTAGGACTTAGTGTTAGAGCTACAGGTGGCGTTGTAAGTTCCGGCATGTGAGCTATGGAGTTTCGTCCCCCGGTTGGACTGCTCATCCCTAGACACAAGATAGCACCTGGAAATCCTGCGGGCTAGCCAAACAATCCCCCAGTTGGATTGTTTCCCCGGTACCTAAGTAGTGTGATAAGTATTATGTATATGTATAGTTATATATATATATGTGTATGTATGGGTGAGTAAAGTCGCTAAAGCATATGGGGTGATATGGTAAGAGCAGTATAATTGTTGGGGCTAAGGTTTATGGATTGAGTGATTTTGGTTTTAAAAGGATTTCAGAGATTAATGGTTTGGTATATATATATATATATATATATATATATATATATATATATATACAATCCCCTTCTATTGAGGGATCCCTCAAATAATTTTATTTGAGGGACGCCCTTTAGGGTACCCTACAATTTTTTTCCTAATGATCCAAACCATCTATTTTTAAGGTCTTCATTCATAGATCATCCTTACAAAAAATTAGACAAATCAGAAACCGTTTCGACATTCAATTGTGTCTTACAAAATCAATGAACACGATGCTTCAAGAAAGTACTAAAATTTCTATAACTCAAATGAGTGGTCAAATGATATCGGATTCAAGTAATTTTTTATAGAGATGATCTTTGAATGAGTATGTACAAAATAGACAGTTTGGATTAGTGAAATACAATCCAGAGTGGGGCCTACAAGAGGTGTCCCTCAAATAAGCTTATTTGAGGGATCCCTCAATAGAAGCTCTCTGTATATATATATATATATATATATGTTATGAATTTGCATGTCTTGAGCATTATTATTATACGGTGGGGTTATTATGTTGTTTTAAATGTAAACTTTATTTTTTTTCCACTCACATGTTTTATGTTTTGCGCCCTCCAGACAGTAGTTACTCAAGGAGAGCTGCCAGCTGTGTTCGAGGCTCTGCATTGGGAACATCAGTAGTTAGGCTTTGAGTAATTTCTTCCTACTCAACTAGTTGTGTAAATAAAATCTATTAGATGCTATGTTACTACCCATGTTAGGTTTTACTTGTGAGGCTAGAGGCCATTTTAGTGTGCAATGTTGAATGCTAAAAGCATGCTGCTGGTTGGGATTATTATGTATATTATGCAGGTTGAATTCTGTTGGGTTTGTGCATTTTACAGGGGAGACTCTGCTAAAATTTTGGTAGAAAGTCTCAGTTTTTAGTAAATGGGCCCAGTATCGAGGTGATGTCAGTAACACGACGGGATCCGTCCTTATTTTCCGAGGAATTTCGGGGCAGGTCCTATCATTAATTGCGCACAAGTTATTCAATGATTTCAAACGTAAGAATGACTCTTGTGGTCGAATGCCTCTGGACGCGAAAAAAATGACCTTGAGGTGTACCATTCAATTTGGTTTTTACCACACCTGGTGTGACAAAATCATAAGCTTAGCATTAATTGAGAAGGTCTTTCCAAAAAAACAATATTATTGATGCCTAAATAACACCCTATGGTAGCTTTAGGTTGAATTTGAAGCAAAGTACTCAAATTTGTTCTCGCATTAGTAGGAACATTCCTAGACAGTAAATTTATGCAGATTGATATGAAGTCCTCAGGATTTGGAAAAGGAATCCAACATATTAATTATATTTCTAATTGCTATAGGAGTGGCCATAGCAAACATTAGACGGTTCAATCGTCTAACTCTTTCTTCTACGTCTAATGTAGGGCTGTTTTTCTCTCCTATTTGAAAAGCCCAAACCTTTTCTAGGGTTGGTCGACTGACCTTGATCAAGTCTAGTGTTTATGGAATCCCTAATCATACCTTATCTTGCTTTAAATGTCCTAAGGAAGTTAGTAAAGAAATGGACATTAGTTGCTAACGATTTTTTTTTTTGGAGATCTTCCACTAAGGTTCCAACTGTGGCTCGGAAGGATGCTTGCCTTCCTAAAGACATGGGGGTTCTTGGTGTGAGATCTCCTTCTCTTTTCAATCATGCTGCTCTAGCTAAAGCTGGGTTGGATCTATCTAACTGACCACTCTAATTGGTGGGCACAAATTGTTGTTAAAAAATATCTTAGAAGAGATTGCTTCTTAACTCTTAAGAAAAAACCTTCACTTATCGACTTGATTCCTTTTACCCAAAGAGGTGATATTGATATTAATATCTTGGTTTCAGATTTTATCATTAATCAATCTTTGGAACAAAGGAAAGTTGAAAGAAATTTTTGATGAAGACATTATTGAAAAAATTCTTACAATCTTGATTCCTTTCTCCTCTTTGAATGATCAATTAATCTGGGGTCCTAACCCCAATGGAAAGTTTTCAATAAAAAGTGCTTACAATGTTCAAGTGCAGGATAATTTATCCCACCCCCAAGCTACCCTGTTGAAGAAAATGTGAGGGATTACTTTGCCCTCTAAGGTTAAACTCTTTTCTTGGTTGTTGATCTGTAAAAGATTACAAGTTAGAAGCCATCTCTACAAATTCCTCCCTCATCTTAACCCTGAATGCCCTTTGTGCTTGAATTAGATTAAAACCATTAACCACCTCTTCCTAGAATGCATGTTTGCCTTAAGTGTTTGGCACACCACGACCCTTCTTCCAGCAAACTCTCCCCCACCTTCGGATATGTTACATTGGCTAAAAAAATACTCCTAACACTTTCCACCAACAAGGCCTTGACAACCTCTCTAAAATTCTCCTTCTTTGTTTGCAAATTTGGGAAGCTAGAAACCTTAAGATTTTCCAAGATATTTCCCTCACCCTGCTAGAGTGTTGAATGTGGCAAGTCATATTAGGGTGAATTACTAGAAGGAAAATTCTCACCACCACTTAAAACAATCACTCCTTGCCTCCATTAAAAGGGAGCCCCCTCCCACTGGTTGGATGAAGTTGAACTTTGACGGCTTAGTTCGCAATGAGGTTGCGACTACAGGGTTTGTTATTAGAAACTTGGATGGGCATGTGATGCTTGCTAGTGTAAAGAAAATTGGACAAACTTCCATTATTGTTGCAGAATGCCTGGCTCTTAGGGATGGTTTGGCTTATACGGTTCATAAGAGCACCTCCACCCCAAAGGGCAAGTGCAAGGCAAATGCAAGGCAAGGTTTGTCATTATTCACATGAATAGTGGCAGCCTTACTTTTTTTGGTTCCACCCCAAAAGGTAAAGGTAAGGATAATTACTGTTCACTTTAATTTATTTTCTATTTTTTATACTTAAATCATTAATTTTGATAAGCTTTTCAGATAAGATTTTCAGTTGCCACATGTCAATATTTATTATAAAATTCTCACCTAAAAATTTAGATAACATTTTTGGATAAAATTTTCAAATTAAATTTTCATATAAGATTTTCGGTTGTCATGTGTCCATATTTATTATAAAATTCACATCTCATTCATCATACAATTGAAATACTCTCGATCCTCATAGTCCGACATAATCGAGTACAAGGACGACTCAATCATTGGCGGAGGCGGTTCTACTGGATCACGACGTGGGGGAGTATTTTCCTTTGGAGGACTTAATAGTGCTATTATTTTCGACACGGAACGCACCACTGGAACAAACTGCATGCATTGTTCACTTGAGGAGCCATGTGTAATGGTTTTCGTCTTTTTTGTTTTGCCTTGAATAATCTATTAAAAAAATGAAATTAGAAATGCAAGAAAAAAAAAATATATATATATAATTGACATTAAATTGAATAAAACGGCAATTATTTTGTTTTTTTACCTCGTCGCCAAGATTTTGATATCTTCGAACGTTTGTCCATGGCCCTCCAGCTTCGATGAAAGAGGCCATTTGTATTTTTGCACAAATGGAATTTTGTAATAGAAAATTTGGTGTGGAAAGTGAAAAATATTGGAAGGAGATGAATTTGTATGAAGATTTGGTGTAGAAAGTGAATACTATTGGTAGGTATTTATAGAAAAAAATTTCAGAATTTTTTGATTTTTTTTCAATTTTTTTAAGCCAAAAATTGGATAGCCATTGGATTGGGTAAGATTTTTTGATCGAAGGCTCTAGGAGAAGCCACTTGGCTTGTAGCCATTGGGCTATGTGGGCTGGTGGGTCAATGCTGACATCACGCTGATGTTAGCGCCTTCGGGCAAGAGCCCAGTCTAGATTTGCTCGTGGGCTTGCTGGCTGGTGGGTCCCATGCCTTGCCTAGGCTGGGTTTGGTCTGGAGGTGGAAACTGGGCTTGGGGGGGCCTGTTGTCAGGGCAAGGCCTTAATGTTGGACTTGCTTTTAGGGTTGGCATAAAATTATGCTTGGGGGAGATTCAAAGGTTATCATTGATTGTGTTAATCAGATGGCAGCTCCCCCCTATAGTATCAAGCTTTTGATCCAGGACATCCTCCTACTTTGTTCTCTTTGTGATGATGTATCTTGCAAACATGTTTACAGAACATGGAAACAAACTTTATAGCTAGTGGTATTGCTAATTTGGGTCACAATCTCTTGCCGTTCAAGATTTGGGAGAATGGTCTTCCCCTGGTGTGTTCATCTTCCTTTTATTTCGATCTTTTTCGGGCTTGTG
Source organism: Prunus mume (assembly GCF_029339155.1). Lineage (NCBI taxonomy): Eukaryota > Viridiplantae > Streptophyta > Magnoliopsida > Rosales > Rosaceae > Prunus > Prunus mume. The sequence continues at coordinate 15,212,428 of NC_142705.1, forward strand.
TGCTCACGTGTTTTTTGTTTGTTTTGTTTTGTTTTGTTTTGTTTTTGGTAATTGAACTCTTTTTCGAATAAAAAAAGTGGATGACAAATTTGAAAATTTAAAATTTGTGTGAAGATATAATGGATAAAAAAGATGAATTCCTGATGGGCTAGCTCTCTTGGAATTAGAATACCTCATTCCTTCCCAAGAGGCGACCTCCTCCAAAATGAGGAGTTGAATTCTTGAATTTTTGTGGGCCCGCTCACTTTTTCATTCATTTATGTCAAGTAAACATATGAATAATCCGTAATCGGAATTTAACTTCTTATTTTGATTCCCATTAGTAAACATGCCATAAAAGTAAATTAAATCTACCCACCGTTTGAAATCAACCACCTTCGAGTTTACTTATAAATATTCACCTCCAAACCGTAATCAAACTTACATCCAAACCCTAACAAAGAAACACTATGACTTTCATCTTTTAATGGCAATATATGGGTAGTTTGAAGAAAGAAATTTTGAGTCGTTATGGGCTAAGGTGCGAAAAAAAGGCGCGATAGCTAAGGCCCAAAACCACAAGAAGCAGCTGTAGAGAGTGGCCATAGACGCACTATATGCGTGGAGCGGGGAAAGTTCAGACTTGAGAGCTGTGAGCCGAAATGGCGCCACACTTTCAGAACTCAAAAACCCTAAAACCCTCAAAAAGTTATCTTCCTTCTTAAACCCTCAGACCACATTTATTCACGAAATTACACATCAGGAAATGGGGTTGCTCTTCCGTCCTCTACTTGCACAACGTCTTGGTCTGGCTTTCTTCAAGCAAACGCGCCTCTCTTCTCTACTCTGCTCCGTCCACCAGGTTCGTTGGTCTCTCTCTCTGATTGTTTTCTTCAAGAAACCTACAGTAGAATAAATTCTTTTTAATTCAAAATAAGTAACATTTATTTTCATTGTTTTGGTGTTTTTGCTCCAGAGAGGAAGAAGATATTCGACAACTTGTGTTGGTAATTTTCACATTGCTTCCGTTGGAATTTAGAGTTTGTTATGTGCAGAAATTTTGATGCTTTATTGTTCACAGCTGAATGTGATGGTCTGCTGGATGGTGATGATAATGATGATGCCAAAGCAAGAGAAAAAGATGCTGCACTGCGTTTGGCGCTCTCACGGCTTTCTGGCGATTTCGGTAGAGAGTCTATGTTGTCTTTGCAGCGGTTTTTTCGCTCAAGACGTCCACCAATCATCTCCACTGGCTCCTTGAAGCTTGATTTAGCTCTTGGGATTGGAGGATTACCAAAGGTAGTTAATTGTGTACCTATTACTTCTTCATTAAAACTAATTTTAGCCACCTCTTTACCCCAATCTAACCCGGAAATTCCGAAATTCTGCATATGGCTTGATGATGGTAGGATTTGATACAGGCCTGTTGTAGGATGAAAACAGACAGGTTACTTATAATTTCAAATATAGGTGCATTGAATTCATGTGATTTTCTTTTTTAGCTGCAAATGGATGAAATAGTGTCAATTTTAGAACTCTAGTCTGAAATGTACATTGCCCTCTGCAGGGAAGAATCGTTGAAATTTATGGGCAAGAAGCATCTGGGAAGACCACACTTGCACTTCACATCATCAAGGAAGCTCAAAAGCTTGGAGGTGTGTATTTAATTTGTGGTCTCATTCTTTGTATAGGAAGTGGAGACAATAATATATTCACTGACTCAGTTTGATAAGGAACACGGAAGATGCCATTTGCTCATCTTTGTAAAACTCTGATCATCCACTGTACATAAACTAAATATTTTATGCTTTAGTTTTGTTCTGTGTGTGTATAATATTGCATAAGGAAATGAAGTTTTATAGAAGAGAAGGGAATTGCCCCCAGTACATGAAGGTACACACAGTAGGAGCATATATCTATAGAAAATCGAAATTTCTGAATGGTAGAACATGAGACGAAATACAAAACTGATACCCATTGATTTAGGGACGAGAGGATAATATAGTTTTAATTGGTGGACTTTATAGGACCGCACTATTTTCCCTCCATATATACAACATAATACAGTGAGTGATAGCCTTCCAAATAGAGCTACTGCGATACTTATTGAGTAACCACAACCACATAGAGTACGGGTCTTCCACCCACTACTAACCTCAACCTATTAGCCAGTAACACACACTGCGAGTTTAACTTATTGGTGTGAAATCTTTAATGAGAAGGTTCAGGTTTCTTCAGGGTTAGAGCAGTGGAGGCACTGAAACTTTTTGTAAAGGAATCAAGATCCTAAAAAATTCCTAGCAAACTGTTGCAACATCTCTCTCAAGGGCAGGCCTACAGACCTGGAAATTTCCATATTAACAACATTAGGGTCCCAAGTCGTATGACCATTCAAATCATGGAAAAACCTCAAAGATTCCTGTATCTGCATATGGATGTTCCAACCAGCATGTTCCTCTGTATTACTAGATTGAAAATTTGAAACATCCCTACATGAAAACTTATTTCATTCTAGCACCTGGTAAGAAATACTGAATGACTTCATGGTATCTGTTTTTATGTTAATTTCTTTCTATTTGTCTTCGTAGGAGCAAATCCCTATATGTGATTCATAGGGGCACTTGTTCCATATAACAGAGCTTGGTATTTTTTTATAGGAAAAAGTTACAATGAATGCAACTTATCCATAAGGCTTGCCATCTTCTTGACTCTGTCCTTGACAGAGACCATTTGCTCTTAATGAAATTCACTATTTAACCCAAAAATGCTTCAACGCAAAGCACATACGGAGAGTTATAATGTGATCTGGTATAGACCCTCGTACTTGAACTTTAAGAACTTACTAACCACTCAGTGGAACAATGTAGTTGGTAATATCTTTATCTTACTAAGAAGAGATGTTGCTCTCTAACTATGCAATCTTAAGGTCTCTTTCTCCATTTGCCTCTGTCTCTCTCTGTGTGTATCGTTTTGTATATTTTTTTATATATTTTGAGTATGAAATATGTGCAATTTTCTTGCATCTCCTTCACTCCTGTGAAATTAAATTATTTAGTAAAATGTTATTTAAGTGCCCTGGGTTTCGTATTTTCTAATCTTCCTTCCTATTATGAGAAGTCTCATACAAGTTAGATAGAAAATGTTTCTTTTAGTTTTCTCATAGGGGGAAAGCACACACACACACACACACACACATGTATATTAAAGGCAGTAAAATCATAGTAGTTCATCTCTCTTAGAAACTAGAAATGAAACCAATATAAGGCTTAATTACTTTCACCTAATCATTTGATGTTTTGACCTATTTCTCATTTATTTGGTTGTTATGTATGGGGCTGGTATATCATATGCCCTGCTAGCCATTTGTTTAATTCTGATAATTATATAGTCCTATATTGCCTCTTTTCAGTTCATCATTATAATTGCTTAACCAGACTGTCCTTTTGTCCAGGATATTGTGCGTATCTTGATATAGAGAATGCAATGGATCCTTCACTTGCAGAATCTATTGGTGTAAACACAGAAAACCTTCTTTTTTCACATCCCAATTCAGCTGAGAATGTGCTAAACGTGGTTAACACTCTGACTAAAAGTGGTTCTTTGGATGTAATTGTGGTTGATAGTGTAAGTGATTAAAACTAAATATGCTTGTGGCGTTATTCATTGGAGAATTTGCTTCTTTTGATATTACGCTTTGTTGAGATTGGATATTTTGGATGTCTCTTACCAACATAGCTCCCCAGCTTTTGCTTTCCATTGTCCATGAAGAAAAGACACATCTACCTGTTTTTAAACACCAATAACGGCACCAAAAATGCTGATATTATAGACAAACATATTATACATACATGATAGTGGTGCTCAGCCCTCTGTTTGAGGGAGCCTTTGTCATTTGGCAAAGATATGCTATCATCAAGTTATGAGCAGGAAAGGTGACATTGTCAAATTGCTGTATTTTAAATACCAATCAAAGAAGGTATACCCATGGTGTGATTAGACAAACTAGGAACTGAAATGCTCTTCGACTTGTAACTAATGATATATATAGAGATAAGTTAATTGAGTTGACTGTTGGATGTAAATTAGAGAGTTCATTATTGGACTTGCCCTTTCCTTTTCTTTAATGGGATGAATTTATGCTGCTGTGTTGTCATGGATGTAGATGATACTATTAATTGTTTTAGAGTATTTCATGGATAAAGAAACTAACAATTATTGCTTGGGATACTTTGATATTTCAGGTAGCTGCCCTGGTCCCCCAGTGCGAACTTGATGTTGTAATTGATGGTGCATACCGAGATGCACAGTCAAGAATTATAACCCAAGCATTACGAAAAATACATTCTTCATTATCCCGTTCTCGAACTCTTATCGTTTTTGTTAATCAGGTTATTGCCACCCTACTTGAACATTTTTACCTATTTATTGTCTGTTATAAATTCTGTCTTTTAAGCTGCAGAAGGAGAAATGATGTTTACTATCTAATATTTTATTTTTGGGTATCCAGGTTAGATCAAGTCCAAGCGCAGGGCAAGATTTTGGACCTATGGATGAGGTTACTTGTGGTGGTAATGCCTTGAGATTCTATGCGGCAGTACGACTGAGAATAAAAAGGACACGGTTGCTTAAGACTGAGGATAAGGTAAATCTTTTATTAGTTTAGTAATGACAAGAATACATACAAGCTATCAAAGGTTATTTTGAGATATGTTCATTTTGTGAACAAATTTATTGATGTTATGCTGCGCTTAATGCTTCTTGATGCTTCATGCTGTTGTGCTGTTGGTCTCTTTTGATCAGTCAAATCGCTGTTGGGCAAATATATCGGCATATCTGTTAAGACTATCTAATAGTTCTCTGCAAAATGCCAGTTTCTTTGATGTTCTGAGCACAGTTTTAAAAGAGCATTGCCTAGGTGCGCCTTGAGGCGAGCATTTTGTTTAGCTAACTTACCGTTTAACTTACGTGAAACCACTGACGCTGTCAGATGCATTGCAAATCGCGGCTGATGTGCTGCAAATTGCAGCTGATGTGTAAGTGAGGCAAGGAAGAAGAGTGTTCGTGCCCTACTTCTTTTGTTCAAAGCACCGTTGTAGTGCCTTAGCTCAGGCTGGTTCAAAGTTAAACTTGCCGTTTCACTTAAAGGCTTAAAAAACAGCCTTTCATTATTCTAATTTTTGAAGGGAGCTGATTTCCCCACTCCCATTTTCACCACTTACACTCCCTTTTATTTTTTAAATATTTTTTAATTAATTTTGTTCTTTTTTGTTCTCTCTTTCCTATACTACCCTTACTCTACATTATTTTCTTTTCACTTCACTTTTATTTTATTTATTTATTTTTTCCCCTTCAACTTTCAAAATCAAAATAAAAAAGAGAAAACAAAATATATTAAAAAAATACAAATTTATAAATAAACCCAATCCTAGACATGTATTTATAAAAAAACCCAAACACTATTTAAACATAGAAACACACCCAAAGTCAACAATTGTATATTTTTTGGGTGTGTTTATAAATGGGTTTTGAGTGTGTGTAATGATGAGTTTTGGGTGTGTTTATAAAGTGTTTTGGGTGTTGAGTTTTTTTATAATTTCAGCTCTCATTTTGGGTGTTTTAGTGAAACTCCCTTAAAAAAAACCCAGCCCCTCCTGTGTCGTACCCAACTTGTGCCCTCCCTCACCATCGTCCCCAGCCACCACCTCCTCTCTTCCTCCATTTTTCTTTCTTTCTTTTTCCATACCCACCAATCTCTCCATCTCTCCTTGAGATTTGGGTTTGTTTTTCAATTTTTTTACATATTCATATTGATTAGTTACCACTGTGGGGGTTTGGATGGGGAGATTAATCTTGGGTGGGTTTGGGGTGATGGGGTGAGGGATTGGATGGGGGTGGGTTTGATGGTGGTTGGAAGGATGTTGAACTGGGGGTGGAGGCTCGGTGAAACTGATGTTGGGTGTGTAGAGGAAGTTGGGTGGCTGAAGAATGGTTGGGTATGATTTGGTTTGGTGGGTTGGTTTTTGATATGATTCTTTTGATTTTATTTTTTGGAAGTTGATTTTCTTAGTTTGATTTATCTGTTGGGTGAAAAACTAGAAGAAGGCAGGGAGTTGGAATGGTGTTGGCTAGGGCCTCGCGGGAATACAAAGAAAGTGAGACATATATGTGTGAAAAAGGGAGTAAAGTGAGACAAAATGAGTTTTAGGGGCCAAAGTGAGACTCAAATATACTTTCAGGGGGAAAATAAGCCAAAAAAATATTAAAAAATGAAGGCAAGTGAAAATAAAGTAAAAAGAAAAAGAAATGATATAAAAGTGAAGTGAAAATAAATTAATATAAGGCAAGGGTAGAATAGGAAAGAGAAACAACAAAAAAGAACAAAATTGATTAAATGATATTAAAAAACAAAAGGGAGTGTAAGTGGAGAAAAAGGGAGTGGGAAAATCAGCTCCCTTTTTGAAACACTAAAGTTTCTTTTGGCACAACCTCTTCTTTCATCTCAAGGCCCACCTACTCGATACTAACAGCCTAAATATCCGTGTCAATCCTTAAGTTTTCAACTGCAAAACCCCCTCTTCCCCTCCCACGTTCCACTCGAGAAATAAAGTGGTTTGAATAATTGCGTTGTTTGTTTTGTAACGATATCATTTGACTGAAGGAATATCTTGTGTGTTGGGATTGATTTTTATGCTTAATAACAGTTAGCAGTTATATTGAACTATTTTATTATATTATTTATGTATGTTTTTAATTAAAATAATACATGTTCGAAAAGGCAGATGCATCGCCTTACGGGGTCAAAAATGTCTCGCCCTTTAAAACATTGGTTCTGAGCAGTTGGAGTAGTAAACAAGAGTACCACAATGCTGCTTTTTTTCATAACGCAAAACAATAAACTAATTGTTTAAGAAAACTAGTAGGACAAAGAATGCCCGTCCTTAAAGGAGCAATCCTGAAACCAAAGAACACTAAATGGAATGCAACAGGGCTGCAAAGAGAAAGCAGTAAAATAAAAAGTTTGCTTCTGCAATTGAAGCATACTTTTGTCCATGAATTTCAGTGTGTGCAATCTCGTGTCCTTCCCTGAAAGTTGAGCACCAAGAGAGCATGGTGTTGTCATTCCTCAGGTTAATGTGGTTTAGGGCCACTTTGCGAGCATTTCACTTGACAATTATGTAGATGTATCAAAAACTCTATTGCTTAGTATTAGGTTGAGCTACTTAGACAGTGGTGGTAAAAGCTCCTTAGTGCTTTGTGTGTGGGGCATTTACATTTCCATAAACAGATGCAGAACACTATGGATATTCAATTTATATGGTAACTGAAGTTTCCATCTTTTAGTTTACTCTTTACTTCAAAATTTTGCTTGCCAGATTTTTTACTGTTTCCGTCTGAGAAATTCTATTCTTTCATTTGATCATAAATTCCATCTTGTTATAGGTTACAGGTCTTGGGATTTCTGTGCAAGTAGTGAAAAATAAATTAGCACCTGCGATGAAGAAGGCTGATCTGGGGATACAGTTTGGGAGAGGCTTATGCCTTGAATCTGAGGTATTTCAGTTGGCTTGTGAGCATGGTCTCATTGCCAAAGAAGGAAGCAGTTACCTCATAGGACGAAAGGTGTTTAGTACTGAACATGCAGCTGAACAGTATCTGGCCAAAAATGATGCGCTTTTTGACAAGGCAGTTATGATTTTAAGGAAAATGATGTTCGAAAGATAGTTGGGTTACGGAGATCCCGAGTGAAGAGCATTATTCAAATGTGAAATTGAAATTGGGCTACATCCGATGGCACAATGCTGCTTGAAGGATCTTTGTGATGACATTTGCAATGGATTGCCTTCCTCTTTAGGCGGTAACATTTCTATTAAAGATTTGGAGGCTAAATGTGACCCAGTCCATTGACATTGGAAGTTCCCTCCATCATCCATGACCTTGCAGTGATCATGATTCATATGCAAGTATAATCGGGCCACGCTCTGGTGTGTCGGACAACTAAATTGCAGCACAGTCCATTTGTACGTGTATATAGAAACTTGATTATGTATGAGTTGGACTTTATTTTCTACATTGTTTATGAGAAGCGTACATCTCGATGAAACTTTGCAGGTATCTAGGATTTTGAATACAAATCATCAGTAGCTAATTGCTATGCTATACGAGCTGACAGAAGGCATTGCGCATGCCCACACCCATTTTCTGATATAAAATCGAAGTGAATTCTGGCATCAGATGTCCAACTTTAATGCCTTCTCTGGTGTATTATCTTTTAGTTTTATTTTTTTTTCAGCATCAGATGTCCATCTTTAATGCCTTCTCTGGTGTATTTTCTTTTAGTTTTATTTTAGTTTTTGTTTTGAAAACAAAAATTAATTACAAGGAGGATCCTCTCAGGATCTATAGTGCCTTTTTGAAGGAAGTTTAGGTTCCATCCCAAAACCAATTGGTAATGGGGGGAGTAGCCCAACTCCTTATAAGCCCTTGCTAAGTTTCTCAACTTTCCAATGTGGGACTTTTTACCTTCACATTCTGCACGTGTGACAAATTTTTAAGCATAACACGTGGACAATACATTTTGGGTGATGTGGAGCATGTGTGACCGTTAGGCTTTCACATGTGGGCAACGTGGCTTTGATACCAAGAAGGAAGTTGAGGTTCCACACCAAAACCAATTGGCAATGGGGGGAGTAGCCCAACTCCTTATAAGCCCTTGCTAGGTTTCTCAACTTTCTAATGTGGGACTCTTTACCTTCACATTTTCACACGCCCCCGCACGTGTGACGAATTTTCAAGCCTAACACGTGGACAACACATTTTGGGTGACGTGGAGCACATGTGACCGTTGGGCTTTCACACGTGGGCAACGTGGCTCTGATACCATGAAGGAAGTTGAGGTTTCACCCCAAAACCAATCGGCAATGGAGGGAGTAGCCCAACTCCTTATAAGCTCTTGTTAGGTTTCTCAACTTTCCAATGTGGGACTCTTTACCTTTAGATTCTCACATGCCCCCGCACATGTGACAAATTTTCAAGCCTAACCCGTGGACAACACATTTTGGGTGACGTGGAGGCTTTCACACATGGGCAACGTGGCTCTGATACCATGAAGGAAGTTGAGGTTCCACCCCAAAACCAATTGGCAATGGGGGGAGTAGTCCACTCCTTATAAGCCCATGCTAGATTTCTCAACTTTCCAATGTGGGACTCTTTACGTTCACATTTTCACACTTCTATCATACAACTTTTTAGTAGAAACACTAAAAGGAAGGAGGCTTAGGGCCGAGAGTGATTTTTTAAAAGCTTAGGGCCGAGAGTGATTTTTTAAAATTTTTTGAGAATGCCAACTTTTCCGTATGGATGCACACAATAGAAGCATTGCTTGGATCAAACCTCCGAAGAAGCTTGGATCTCGTACGAAAACATGATGGGTCCAAGTTTCTTGCCCCACAAGCAAAGTGTCAATATGGACGCCAAAGACGCTGGGCATCCTATAGGTGAAAACAGTACAATTAGGGGAGGTGGGGGAGGCTGAAAACGCTGCGGCAGTGATAATGTTGTCGTGGTGTGGGAGGTTGATTCTTTGACGCGTAAAGGGGTTGAAGAAGAAGGAGGAGGTGTTGTGAGACTTTATGAGCAACAAACCAAACCCTGATGTGAGACACTCCATTTGGTCCTCAAGTTGCCGAAATTTGACGAGCTTGGATTTGGAGGTGTGGTTTTTAGGGTTTAACCAAGCATGATTTGATTCCCTAGAGAATTCTCCAAGCAAGAACAACATGGGAATGTTTTTGTTGATTTCCTCGTGGTGATGAGATTGATAGGGAAGACCCATTATTGACACAGAAGAAATTGTAAATGGCAAACAAAGAGAAAGGAAAAACTTTGAGGACTGATGAGTCTAGCAGAAAGTGATACATACAATTGTACAACTTGTTAAGACTTGAGAGTAAAATGGCCAAATGTATAGAGGCTTAATCCTTTCCCAACTATATAAAGTTAGTCGGATTTCTTATTAGGTGAGTAAAGTTTTGTCAAGGATAATTGTTGTGAATTGGTTCATCCGTGGTTTCTAAATTCTAAAAGGTTTTGCCCTCCAAATTCTGTCCATATCAAATGAGGAGTGAGGCAAAAACCGGGATCCTTCTAATTTCTTTTCTTTTATAGATCTAATCTAATTCGACATGTCAATAATATTAACCTCGAATTTGTAATTTTACATTGAAAACTCAATATATATATAAAAGTTAAATTAAACTACGTAAATATGGACAAGAATTGTGTCCTAAAAAGTGGCTTTCATATCAAAGCGAGGTCCCCTTGCCTTCGGTTAGACTTGGAGACAATGCAACGGTTAGACTTGTGTTGCAAAATCCTAATGCTTTATAATAACCGTATTTCTTTTAATTTTTTTTTAATTTTTGGCTCAACGACTAGAGGTACTCTTTCTATTTCCCACTATTTGTTTTAATTTTATTTTTGGGTCCACCTCTATGTGTTCATGATGTCTATGGTCTCCTAAACCCACAGGACCTGGTGGAATATTCTTCGATTCACAATGCACCAAGGCAAGTTTTATGTATATATACTTTTATGTTTTACTTTTGAAAAAAAAAAATTGTCCACAAGCCAAGCTTTATTTTTGTTATTATTATCATTTTTTGAATAAAAACGATGGTCTAAATTACAGAGAATTGACATTTCTCAAGCACACACAACTAAGATGCTATTGGGGTTCGACATGAGACTTTTTCTGTAAGTCAATGTCATTTTTTCACTGGGCTAGGCAGACTAAGCTTTACTGATCTAAGGCAAGAGTACAAGGAAAATAGGATGATGATTACAGCTACCAGTGGCAAAATCCACAGGCAAGAAGCCTAACTAACTATTAAAAATCACATTAGGCTAATTAGCCGTAATTGTCGCCTAAAATGCCAAACGAGCCATCAGATGGTGGTTGGCGATCAATTTCAATATTTCAAGTCATTTAAACGTAAGAAAGGAGCAACACATATACTCCTGGACCATTAAGTCAAGTCTATGAAGTCAGTCAATGCAACTTATAGTGCTTAGAGTTTTTCTTTCTTATGTGTATTACTAATAATCATGGCCTGCTGGACTATTAGATCTATTTCAGAAATTTTTGTTATCAGTTTTGGTCCACAATTAATGCATCCTCAGCCAACAAATAACACTCTACAGCTATATACATAGAACACATAAACACTAACTATGAACACGTAAAACCCTACGGCCATGTTTGGTGCTTATAATTGGACTGAAATTGATAACTCACAAGATTCAAGTTATGTTGAAGTCAGAAATGAAGGTAGAATTGAAGGATTTTTCATTGTGTGGGCATTAAAAGAGATTAGTTATAAGGTGTGTATGTGGGGATTATCAATGGCCCAATACCTTCAATTTGTACAAGATTTGAAAGTTTGCCTCAATTTCTTCCTTCAATATATACATCTTAAATCGAGTGAGCTATCCAATCCAATCTAATCATAGACACCTTATGTGCCCTCCGTATACTCTTATACTAAGAGGGAACATGTCAAAATCTGTACATCTATATGCATAGAGTATATGGTGTTAAAAGCTTTAATTTTGCAGTCTACACGCACATTAATGATGGAGAGTGGAGCCTACAAATTTAGACGCGGTTAGAAGACTATAGACATCATGAACACAAATATAGTTGATTCTCCACCACTTGTCTTTGTGGAAGAAAAGTCCAATAGGGTGTGTTTCGGGCAGGACCGCGCTAATTGATGCAACGTTTTCTGCAAGCTGTACCAACTTAAGTTTGAAATTTCTTGGTGGAATTTTTTAATTACCATGGACTGCATCTTTGAGTCTGTGGCTCCATCTATAAAGAGGGAGCCTCAGAACTTGGAGAAGCAGTGCCTCTTTCCTTCTTAGCTTACTTCAACTTTCGACCTGCAAAAATTTGCACAATGGCCAAGTCAAATGTAGTTGGCAAAAGCCCTTCCATGGTTTCCATAATGCTGCTTTGTGTTCTGCTAATGGCTACCCTTGCCACAACAGGTTGTCTACTTTCTCACATAGACAAGAAATGGGAAGAGAGAAAAACATGGGAATATATTATTTTGTGTTTTTTCTTATTACTTAAATTATTGTTAATTGTTTCTTTAATTCTATTATATTATTATTATTTTATTTGAAATAAATGTAAAACATGCACATCACCCGAACTTTGTCAAAAATTTCTCTTAAATTGTAGTATATATATACACGTATACCTTGTATATGCATGACTTCCAAGTTTGTAGTGCCTTAGCATACTTTTGTTTTGTTCTGATATCCCTTGTCTCCTGTATGTATATATGTACTTAATTTTTTCAGCATATATGGATGCTATATAAAATTTCTATTCATAAAGCGAAAATAAGAAAAACTGACATATATATGAATCCGATCATGCAGAAGCAATTGGTGTTTGTTATGGAACAGTTGGAGACAACTTACCTCCACCAGGAGAAGTAATAGCTCTCTACAAGCAATACAACATCCAAAGAATGAGGCTCTATGCTCCTAACTTTGACGCACTCCAAGCCCTCCAAGACTTCCCAATTGAGCTCATTCTAGGTGTAGAAAATGAGCGCCTTGAAGACATTTCTTCTAGCCAAGCCAGTGCAGATGATTGGGTCCAAAAGAATGTCCAAAGCTATAGCAATGTCAATTTCAAATACATTGCGGTTGGAAATGAAGTAGATGCCGTAGGTCCTCTAGCACCCTTTGTCGGCCCAGCAATGGACAAAATTCAAAATGCAATTTCTAAGGCTGGTCTTGCACACAAAATCAAAGTCTCCACTGCGGTTCACCCTGTAATTCTTGAAAATCCTTCCCTCCATCAGAGGGCTCATTCCGGCAAGACTATCGTCCATTTCTGGATCCAATCATCAGCATCTTAGTGCGAAACAAATCTCCGTTACTGTTTAACATGTACCCGTATTTCAGTTACATTGGCAATCGCAAGGATATTCAACTTGAGTATGCTCTTTTTACATCTCCCTCAGTTGTAGTGAATGATGGGCAGCTAGGGTATCAAAACCTGTTTGATGCACTCTTGGATGCGACTTACTCAGCATTAGAGAAGGCTGGAGGCGGTTCTTTGGAAATCGTCGTATCAGAGTCTGGTTGGCCCTCGGCTGGCGGGGATGGGACAGTGACAACGATGGAGAATGCGAGAATTTACAACTCAAATTTGATCCAGCACGTGAAGGGAGGGACGCCAAAGAGACCTGGAGGCCCCATTGAGACTTATATATTTGCCATGTTTAATGAGAATCAGAAACATGGAGAAGAGACTGAGAGAAACTTTGGGCTGTTCTTTCCAAACAAACAGCCTGTATATCCCATTGATTTCAATTAAGGGTGGAAACTCTAGTGTTATTTCCAAACAAACAGCCTGTATATCCCATTGATTTCAATTAAGGGTGGAAACTCTAGTGTTAGTGTTCTAAGGGTACTTGTAACCCTAAATAAAAGCGAAGTGTCTTCTGATGTATGGGCAAGTTTTTTATTTATTTATGAAATCCAGGGCACAGAAGATGTATGGGCAAGTTTTTTTATTTATTTATGAAATCCAAGGCAAAAGCCAAATGTCTTGTGATGTATCTAGGGGGAATATATAATGATGAAGGATTTACAGAATTTACAACTTATAAATGAAGTTTACTAGGTTTTTTCGAGTGGCCAAAGTTAGAAAGAGGAAAAGGAAAAACTAATACACACGGGTACTATGAAAATTTGAATTTAAAACCACTTGGAAGCACTTCAAAGCCCTGGGCTAATCCAACAACCCAGGTTCTTTAGGAATTAAATTTCAATCACATATACATATACATATGTCAATCACAAAAGCTCGGTAATATTGTATCACTCATCCTGTCACGACTTTCTTTGGTTGACCCGGAATCTCGGATACCAAGCCAAACTGTAATGGGATGGGAAAACGTAATGAATAATGTGAATCATAGCACAAACTCAACTCACACAAAGATATGTACAAGAAGAAAACTTATTAGTTTTATGGATAGTGATAATCATAATGATGATGAGGGTACTCTATCAGGGGATAAAGGTTCTCTCTAATCGCCTGGCAAGGTGAGGGGAGGGCAGACTACTGGTTAGTCTAATCACTTTTCCCTTATGCATAGAGAAACTCGTCTGATTCTCTTAGCTCGTGTTCCATTTTAGTATCAATAATAAAATATCACTTTTTATCACAGAAAAGAACAACCTAAATATACCCTTTTGTTGGCAACCTAATTACTATTAAGTGATTGCAAAGGTATCTTAATAGTAGCCTAGCAATTGCAATGAGTAGCAACATGCATTTCCTCTCCATTAGCTAGTGAAAAAATTCCAAGATAAATATATAATTCCACAAAAACTACAAAAGATTTCGTACAACTAGCAGAAATTGTTGCAATATTAGTAATCTTCCACGAAGACAAGTGGTGGAGATTTGAAGTGTTATGGTCCTTCGATCATGTCTTCTTTTTAAACTCCAGAATGAAAAATGTTCGGGGTGGTCCCTGCAAATCAAATGAAAAATATAACTTCATTTTTATATGCAAACAATTCTATCGAACTTAATTATTTATATGAGGGGATTTTCAATTAGGATATGAGCAACAAACTCAAAATTAATTGTCAATAATAGCCAATGGATCTAGCCTAGTAAAAAATGACCTTAGCTTGTAGTGGTCTCAAATTCGAATTATGACATCCTTGTAGAGTGTGTGAGAAACCTTTCTCCCTCTAATAATTTCTCTTGTATTCAAAACATCATTTCAATTATTAATCCGAACCTCTTTGTACGAGTCACTCTTTCTACCTTCACTTAATACAAATCCTCACCCTTTACGTTGTAACTTCCCAGTAAAATTTAATAATATTGTATTGTTTATACCATATTCAATCGAGTACATTCAGCACTAGGAATCGAAACATGAACAGCGCAAGCCTGCAAAAGATAACATCAGCAACACCCTGGTGCCTCTTCGAGGCAACAACTGCTTGCTGAAGCTCTCGACTACAGAACATAAGACTACGGACACACGTCACCCCTACAACAGTCTACACAAAGTCCCACATCGAAACTTTGTACAAATCTCTCATTTTCCTCTATAAATAAGGAACAATGCCCAAGTAAAAAAGGGTAACTACTTTTCACTTTTACTATTACTCTGCCAAAATTACCATATATACTTGCTGACTTAAGCATCGGAAAGCTTTCGGCGGTACCACACCGGTGCCTGAAGCTTGACGATTTCTTCTTCCTTATTGTCTTCTGTAAGACCCTTCCGCGTTGAAGGTTAATAGCCCTCTCACCCTACTGAAGATCCACCACTCACTCACTTAAGTTGACCATCCTAAAAAGAGCATCAACAATTTGGCGTCGTCTATGGGAATCGACTTCTGAATCTCACCTCTCCACCAATCCTACTGGCTCATTCTCTCATCCGACACTGTTGCCTCTTCTGCCCCTCCCACTCTACTATGCCGCGTGAAGCTAGCCTTGGTACCCAACACCCACCCCACATGGGGACTCATCTCAAAAGAAGCTTTCTGCCTATAAGCACCTCCGGCCCTAGTGCCGATGTCGCCAAGATCACGGAGAGCTATGATCACCTTCGTACTAAGAATGCCGAACTAGAACATGACTGCCAAACCTTGAAGCGGAATTGGGAGAACACTCACCATTAATTTATCCAGCAGGACCTACCCAGGGTGCTGAACGCACCCAACCGAAACAACCAGTTGTCTCCTACCATAGTGGACTCAGTTTAGGCCTAACAAAGGCAAAGGTCACCTTCATCCAGAGGTGACCAAGTCGAGGCTCTTCCACATTTCCCCACCAAGGGATCGGCCTCATGCCCCAACCAATATTTACAAGGATTGTAGGGACCGCATCTCGGAGCTTCGACCAAAACCCATCCTATTCCTGTCGACCTCGACGATCTAAGGGTGGCACACCTGCGTCCCCTCCCGAAGCCCGCTCGCTTGCCTACCCAAGAATGAGTGGGGGACTCGGATGATTGGGAACCTTACAATCCTAAGGACTGAGAGCCTTACCATTCCGAAGCTTTTGAGGAATAGGAAACCTACCACCCTCACCCAACCAACGCAACAAGTCGTCGCCACCCGATGCTCTCTCCCCATGCCAACCCTGCCATGTGACTCCTATTTGAGAAGGTCTGACATCTTGAGTATAAGCACCATTGCAGCCATTAGCCCTTCTGGACAAAGCCAAGCCCTGGCCCTTTCACTGAGCGTATTCTTAACTATCATTAGGAGAAGGATAAGTGACTTGAGTAGATTTTCAGCAGCTTGACGAATGCTTAGTCGCGCTTTTGGAATGGTTGAAGATGACTTGCTAATGTTGAACAAAGATTGTGTGAGCTTGGCATGAGAGCTTCGAGTGTGGGAGCTAAAGAACCACAAGTTTAGCAAATAAGAATGCATGTGTTTGGCTTGGTGTTGGATATGCTTTAGTTTGGGTGTTGATGATTTGTTGTTTATGACTATGGCTATGGGGATTTAAGAGTTTCAAGAGAATGAGGATGGAAAAACTTGAGTTTGGAGGCTATAGTGTTTATATCTTGGAAGGAAGGAAAAACTTGGAGTTATGCTTGGTGGGGCTTTATGGATTTAAGAGTTTCAAGAGAAGGAGGATGGAAGGAAAAACTTGAGGTTTGAAGGCTGTGGTGTTTATAGCTTGGAAGGAAGGAAAAGCTTGGGGTTATTATTAGAGAGGCTTTATAGAGTATATGATGGATTTCAAGGGTGAGAAAGTAGGAGACATGGTTGTGATGGCTAAGGAATGGCTAGGAAGGCTCCTGGAATGCTTGCGGCAACCGAAGGGAGGAAGGTGGTCTAATGGTTGCTGGGGTGCTTGAACAACCATGAGATGTTGGTCGATGATTGCTATGATGCTTGCAGCAGCTAAAGCATGGAGGTTGATGGCTCAGAAATGACTGTGATGGCTGCTAGAATGCTTGCAGCAGCTGAAGAAAGGTGAATTCTCACGATTGCTGAGAGGCTTGCAGCAACCAAGAGGGGTTGGTTTTGCATGGGCAATGCCTCCCAATTTATAGAAGGTGAAGGCTTTCTTTGGTTTCCAATAGGTAAAATGAAGTGTTGGAGCTAGTATATTTCCAATAGGTAAAAGGGAGCATTGTGACATTCTTATTTCCAACAGGTAAAGTTAGGCATAGAAAAATGACTATTTCCTATGGGTAAAAAGAAGTGTCAAAATTGGCTTGTTTCCAGTGGGTAATAGGGAGTGCTTGAAGAATATCTCATTTGCTCACCCATATTGGAGAACTCTAAGTAATGAGCTTGGACTTTGGTGCTTCCAAGTAGCTAGCCCAAAATCTCTATTATCTAAGAGCTTCCTTGGGCCTTATGGACCTCCGTAACCTTCCACACCATAATCCGTCGTGCAAGCCCCATAAACCACATGACTTGGGGTTCATGTGAGCTTGGTAGGTGATTGGCACAGAAAAAATGTATTATTGGTTTGGCATGTCATGTACACTATTTCTATATTAATTCCCAAAATACAGCTTGAATTGACGCATGACCAACATTACATGTTATATTGGGCTTTTAATATCTTTGGGCTTCCCGTGACTTTTTTTAACCTCAACAGGTTGATTTTAGAGCTTTAACCTAAACCTCTTTCATGGATCTTTTGATTCAAAGTGTTGGCATGCTCAGGACTCTACATTTCTCAAATGTAAGAGGAGAGAGGAAATATGTTCATACCCTTGAAGACCAATCTTATTGAGCTCTCACCAAATATTGCACAAAGGATGCAACATCCAACTTCACCACACCAAAGAACTCTTTGGAATGATGATATTAAAAAATCAGGTGTGAAGTGGTTAAGAGTATTTCCCCATGCCAGATAACCAATACTCTTAACCACCTATTTCTAAGTTTGACATGTGTTATATAAGATAATAGGTAACCACTTACAATAACTAATTTAGAGGATTCTAAGTTTTAGTTGTCATAAATCATTGGAGAAGGCTTTATCCATGTTCGCCGGATTGCAAATGAGGCTGCTCACCGCATTGCTCTCGTTGCTTTACATATTAGAGTGGTCATCTCTTGGTTCGAGGAACCTCTATATTTTTTAGTTCATGTTTTATTTGAGGATTGTAAGGTCATGTCTAGTCATAGAGCTAAATGTAGTTTGGGGCTATAAATTTAGTCCTCCAAAATATTAATTTTTAAAGAATAGTGTATGGCTAAATTTTTCCATCCTCAGACATGCAAGGCTATATTTCAGGGTCCGTCATATTTTATTATTTTGAGAAAAACTATGGTACAACACTCATACATTCCACAACTATGTATTGTTTAATTTAATTAAACTACTATTTAGAGACAATATTCCATATATGACACATATACGTTGATAACATCTAAAAATGCTATTTTGAAAAGAAAAAAAAAAAAAATCCTAGTGGCTAGCTGATGTCAGCACGCCTTTAATATTGGCTGTTGGATATGCATTTGCACGAGATATTTTGTGCTCTTACCCACACTTGATAATTTATCTTCTTGAAAAGCACATGCATGTGCCCACAAAAAAATTTGGTTTTGGCCAAAGCTGGGCTACAATGAGGGGGGTTGGAGGGCTAAAGGGCCAAATGTGACCAATTTTTTTTTTTAGCCCATGGCTGGAAATGACCTAATAAGTAGTTTTTACGAGTATATGATCTTAGGGGGACCATGGAGGGTACCCTACCAATGGTTAGGTTCCTGCTCTTGTTTGTGGTCGAGCGGTTAAGGCTACTCAGTTAAATCGAAGACCGAACCCGTATGTGTGGAGAAACTCGCCTAATCCCCGACGATATTGCCTGGTTTTTGTACTAGTTATGCTTCCTATCAATAAAATCCTATCGCGATTCTCTAAAAAAAAAAATTAACTAATATTCAAATGGTATGATGATAGATAATAGAATTTGACATTTATCTTCCAATTTTATCCCAATCTTCGTCAGCCACTATATCACTTGTTCCATTATAATTCATTCCTTTATCATGGAAGACAAAAATAAATTATAAAATGAACAAGATGAGCACCGATGATGAACTTGAAATTAACAAATTAAAACATGCTCTTCCTCTTCCGTTTTTTTTTATTGATGAGCACCGGTTGTGTATCCAAATCCTAACTGGAAGTTCGTCAAATAATTGTATTGGTTTTGTATCAGAACCCTAAAATATTCCAAATTTTCAAGTTCTGCAGGAATATTGGATTGGCTTGGCTGAAATTTCTATTGGCTTTGCCTTTGAGGCCAGGGTACGTACGTGGCAATTGAATAATAGGAACCGATGCGGTTGAGGAAAAGGTCAAAGAGAGAAGCAAACCTTTCTCGAAGCTCACGTCCACCTTACTGCTTAAGTTGACAGAATTTTTTCTTTTCCTCTTTCAAGAAAAAGATGAGGGAAACAATCCCTAGTGTTGGTTTTAAGAAGGAATTTAGGTTTAGGGTTTAGGGTTTGAAATATTTGTTAAATCAAGCTTTGTATTGGATCATAATAAGGTATATTTGAGTTATTTTATTATAAAGTATTAATAAAGCCAACATGTTTGTAAAACAAGAAGAATAGACTGTTTATAGTTTCAGCCTTCATTTCCATCTAAGAATAAACTGTTTGGTTGGAAAAAATTGTGCTTCCATTATAACCGTTGGAATTCCACATGACAGTTTAACATATCGGTAAGAGATGCTCTTATATATTTTACGGAATTGATTAATAGTTACTTTTTATTGTTTAGATCGTGGGAAAGGATATGTTTTTGTGTGATTGAGTGAAACGATGTCAATACAATGTTTGTCATCATGTCTCCTGAGGAAGTCGGCAATATATGCAATGTACCAAACTTTGAGTCTCATTTTTCCACATACAATTGTCAAGGATGAGCACAAATACCATCTCATCGCATGCCATTAAATTTATATTTTCTTTATTAACATCATGAAATTTGGAAGTCAAGTGTAAGCAATACGGATTGCAGCTTCTATGTCTAGCCCCTACCAGTAAAACTGCAATAAATAGGCTATCATGTATCACATCACATGTACCCAAATAATGCTCACATAGACATTCTACGTATGAGTATTTCACATTTTGTTGGTGGTAATCTTTTTACTTGGACAAGTAATAAACAAAAAGAGGTGTCTAGGTTTAGTGCAGAGGCCGAGTACCGTGGGATGGCTCAAAGTGTGTGTGAGTTACTATGATTGAGAAGATTGTTGAGAGATCTTGGGTTTGGACCCTAGAAACCTATGGATTTGTATTGTGATAATAAAGCTGCAATTGCAATTGCTCATAACGTTCCCTGTGCAACATGATCATACAAAGCATGTGGAGGTTGATCGACATTTTGTCAAAGTTGGATGCTGAAAGTATTTCTTTTCCGTTTATATTATTTGAGTATCAATTGGCATATGTTCTTAAGAAAGTTGTGTCTACTACGGTATTTCTCAACTCGCTTGACAAGTTGGGCATGCATGACATCTTTGTTGTATTTCTTTCGTTTTGTACATATATTGTATAATTAGAATTTTATCTTGTTTTCTACTTTGACCATACTAGGGTTACATCCTTGTATTATGAATACCTGCTTTTGGAGAATGAAATACAATTTGAAAATATTCTACCCATATTGTTCGACTAAATAGACAAATATATAGAGGCTTAATCAGGGACGGACCCACAGTGGGGTCAATGGGGTCAAACGACTCTATGGACTCCATGAAAGCAAGGTAGAAGGTCCCTTTGAATGGGTGTGTGACCCCATGAATGGCTGAAGGAGGATGCTGCAGATCTGAGGAAGAAAAAGCTGAACAGGGTTCTGTTTTTTTAAAAGAAGTCGGGAACTGGCTGGCAAAACAGCGTCGTTTAAACCAACCAAGCGAAATTTTTTAAAAACACGCGCCAAAACGCCTTCGTTTTGGACCAGCAGCTACAATTTTTTTTTTTGAAGACTTGGTCAAAACGACATCATTTTGGTCCAGGTTTTTAAAAAAATAAAATAAAACATATTGTAATGTTGAAATAAACCCTCCTCTTCGACCAAAAAGAAACAGACCCTCAGAACTCCATAACCCCCATTTCCTAAACCCTCAAACCTAAATCCCCAATCTCCACCCCCAACAAACCTTTACACTATGTCTATGACCCTACGAGATAAGATTCTTGGGTCTGTTCCTGGGCTTAATCCTTTCCCAACTCGGAAAGGAAAATATAAAGTTAGTCGGATTTCTTATTAGGTGAGTAAGTTTTGGCAAGGATAATTGTTGTGAATTGTTTCATCCGTCGTTTCTAAATTCTAAAAGGTTTTGCCCATCCAAATTCTGTCCATATGAAATGAGGAGTGAGGCAAAAACCGGGATCACATGCACATATTCCCAAGGGCGATTTGGGCCTGGACATATTCCCAAGGGCGATCACAGGCACAGATAAAACAAAAGCTTTTTGTAAGCAATTATCATATCACACATGATTTTCTTTTTTTCTTGTTGAGAAAATCACTTTAATTTTAGATATGTGTCTTTTTATTTTCTTTTTCTTTCCAAATATGTGATATCAATGAATGAAAACTACTTTTTTTTGACGTGACTGTCATGAGTCATGACCTCAATAGCTGGTTGCAACTTTCATGTTATCTTTCTCAGTTAGAAACTCTCATGATGGATATTCAATTTGTGGTCAGTATTTATAGTTATAATATTTTTTTTTTCCTTGTAGGTAATCAGTGGGGTCTTAGTCAATTTATCTTCTTTGATGAAGGCATCTCCTTACTTGCAGAGACTTGTATTGAAGGTATGTTTTTGCTTGATTCGTAGATTAATTCATAGGATGGTCGCGTAAGCGTGCAACTTTATTTGCCTTGGAGTTTATACAAATTTCCTGCAAACAATATACAAATTAAGAGGTCTTTTACTAGTTCCACTCAATTAATTTTGTCACTCCCACCAGTAATGGACATGAGAATACAAATTCTATATGATCGATCACATAATTTATCAGCAACCAATCCAGAAGATTCTCAGTTTTGATTAGATTCCAGCCCATGAGGTTCCATAATAATCCATATATTCAGAATTATTTGAAACATGTTCCGGGTAGAAACAAAATAATAACAAAATAAACGTAAGAAAGGAGCAACCTTATACTCCTGGACCATTAATTCAAGTCTCTGAAGTCAGTCAATGCAACTTATAGTGCTTAGAGTTTTTCTTTCTTATTTGTATTACTAATAATCATGGCTTGCTTGACTATTAGATCTATTTCAGAAATTTTTGTTATCAGTTTTGGTCCATTGAAGTTCTCTGATTGCATAAATTTTCTCATTCGAGTATTGAACTTGAAAATTGCTTTTTTGTATTGCCAAAAACTGCACAATTAATGCATCCTCACCCAACAAATAACACTCTACAGCTATATAAACACGTAAAACCATACGGTCATGTTTGGTGCTTAAAATTGGACTGAAATTGATAACTCACAAGATTCAAGTTTTGTTGAAGTCAGAAATGGAGGTAGAATTGAAGGATTTTTCATTGTGTGGGCATTATAAAAGGGATTAGTTATAAGGTGTATATTGTTGAAGAATATAAGTACCACATTGGAACACCACATGTTGGGTAAGGGTAAACATTCAGCCCAAAACCAATTGGCAATGGGAATAGTAGCCTAACTCCTTATAAGCCCTTGCTAGGTTTCCCATCTTTCCAATGTGGGACTTTTTACCTTCATATTCTCACACGTCCTCACACGTGTGGCGAATTTTCAAGCCTAGCATGTGGATAATACATATTGGGTGACGTGGAGCACATGTGGCCATTGAGCTTTCACACGTGGGCTAACCCGCTTTGATACCATGAAGGAAGTTAAGGTTCCACCCAAAAACCAATTGTCTATGGGAGAAGTAGCCCAACTCCTTATAAGCCTTTGCTAGGTTTCTCAATAACTTTCCAATGTGGGACTTTTTATCTTTATATTCTCACATATATGTGGGGATTATCATTGGCCCAATACCTTCAATTTGTACCAGATTTGAAAGTTTGCCTCAATTTCTTCCTTCAACATATACATCTTAAATCTAGTGAGCTATCCAATCCAATCCAATCATAAACCCCATATTTGCCCTCCGTATACTCTTATACTATATGAGGGAACAAATCAAAAACTGTACATCTATATGCAGAGAGTACATGGTGTTCTATGAAATTGTTTCCACATATAGAAACGTTTGTCTAAATTAAAAGCTTCAATTTTGCATAGTCTACATGCACATTAGTGATGGAGAGTGGAGCCTACAAGTTGAGACATATGATGGTTAGAAGACCATAGACTTCATGAACACAGATACAGTTGAGTCTCCACCACTTGTTTTTGTGGAAGAAAAGTTCAATAGGGTCTGTTTCGAGCAGTACCGTGCTAACTAATGCAACGTTTTCTACAAGTTGTACCAAATTTCGTAATTTCTTGGTAAAGAGGGAACCTCAGAACTTGGAAAAGTGGGAACCTCATAATTTTTTAATTACCATGGAGTGCATCTTTGAGTCTGTGGCTCCATCTATAAAGAGGGAACCTCAGAACTTGGAAAAGCAGTGCCTCTTTCCTTCTCAGCTTACTTCAACTTTCGACCTGCAAAAATTTGCACAATGGCCAAGTCACATGTAGTTAGCAAAAGCCCTTCCATGGTTTCCATAATGCTGCTTTGTGGTCTGCTAATGGCTACTCTTGCCACAACAGGTTGTCTACTTTCTCACATAGACAAGAAATAGGGAGAGAGAAAAAAATGGGAATATATTATTTTGTGCTTTTCCTTATTATTTAAATTATTGTTAATTGTCTCTTTAATTCTATTATAGTATTATTTTCTTACTTGATATAAATGTAAAACATGCACATCACCGGAACTTAGAAAAACACGTATACCTTGTATATGCATGACTTCCAAGTTTGTAGTGCCTGCCTTAGCATACTTTTATTTTATTTTGATACGAACGATAGTCTAAATTACTCTAAATTAATTAGCCACTTCAAACCACAGGCTTTTGCTTTTCTCTTGTATGTATATATGTATTTAATTTTTTCAACATATATGGATGCTATAAAATTTCTATTCATAAAGCGAAAGTAAGAAAAACTGACATATATGCAGAAGCAAGTATTGGTGTTTGTTATGGAACAGTTGGAGACAACTTACCTCCACCAAGAGAAGTAATAGCTCTCTACAAGCAATACAACATCCAAAGAATGAGGCTCTATGCTCCTAACTTTGACGCACTCCAAGCCCTCCAAGGCTCCCCAATTGAGCTCATTCTAGGTGTAGAAAATGAGCGCCTTAAAGACATTTCTTCTAGCCAAGCCAGTGCAGATGATTGGGTAAAAAAGAATGTCCAAAGCTATGGCAATGTCAATTTCAAATACATTGCGGTTGGAAATGAAGTAGATGCCGTAGGTCCTCTAGCACCCTTTGTCGGCCCAGCAATGGACAAAATTCAAAATGCAATTTCTAAGGCTGGTCTTGCAAACAAAATCAAAGTCTCCACTGCGGTTTACCCTGTAATTCTTGAAAAATCCTACCCTCCATCAGGGGGCTCATTCCGGCAGGACTATCGTCCATTTCTGGATCCGATCATCAGCTTCTTAGTGCGAAACAAATCTCCGTTACTCTTTAACATGTACCCGTATTTCAGTTACATTGGCGATCGCAAGGATATTAAACTTGAGTATGCTCTTTTTACATCTCCCTCAGTTGTAGTGAATGATGGGCGCCTAGGGTATCAAAACCTGTTTGATGCAATCTTGGATGCGGCTTACTCAGCATTAGAGAAGGCTGGAGGCGGTTCTTTGAAAATCATCGTGTCAGAGACTGGTTGGCCCTCGGCTGGCGGGGATGGGACAGTGACAACGAAGGAGAATGCGAGAATTTACAACTCAAATTTGATCAAGCACGTGAAGAGAGGGACGCCAAAGAGACCTGGAGTCCCCATAGAGACTTATATATTTGCCATGTTTAATGAGAATAAGAAACCTGGAGAAGAGACTGAGAGACACTGGGGGCTGTTCTTTCCTAACAAACAGCCTGTTTATCACATTGATTTCAACTAAGTGTGGAAACTCTAGTGTTAGTGTTCTAAGGGCACTTGTAACCATAAATAAAAGCTAAGTGTCTTCTGATGTATGGGCAGGTTTTATTTATTTATTTATGAAATCTAAGGCAAAAGCCAAGTGTCTTGTGATGTATACAAAATTGTCGCTAAAGGGGATTATAATAATGATGAAGTTTACTTCTCTCTTTTTCTGGCCGAAGTTAGGAAGGGGAAGGAAAAAACTCACATACACTACTTGGGAGCACTTCAAAGATATGGGCTAATCCAACTAAACCCATTGGTGAAGTTTACTAGTTGAATAGGTTCTTTAGGAAGTAAATTTCAATATATATATATATATATATATATATATATATATACTAGTTGAATGTTTCACCATTCTCTATCTTTTGCTTTATATATAGACATAGATATATATATATACAGAGAGCTTCCATTGAGGGATCCCTCAAATAAGCTTATTTGAGGGACACCCCTTATAGGCCCCACTCTGGATTGTATTTCACTAATCCAAACCGTCTATTTTGTAGATACTCATTCAAAGATTATCTCTACACAAAATCACTTGAATCCGATATCATTTGACCACTCAATTAAGTTATTGAAATTTTAGTACTTTCTTGAAGCACCGTGTTCATTGATTTTGTAAGACACAATTGGATGTCGAAACGGTTTCCGATTTGTCTAATTTTTTATAAGGATGATCTATGAATGAAGACCTAAAAAATAGATGGTTTGGATCATTAGGAAAAAAATTATAGGGTATCCTAATAGGCGTCCCTCAAATAAAATTATTTGAGGGATCCCTCAATAGAAAGGGACTGTATATATATATATATATATATATATATATGCATATATGTCAATTACAAAAGCCCAGTAATATTGTATCACTCATCTTGTTTTCAAACGTAAATTACAGTAGTTATGTAGTAGTTATATATATTACACCTTTTCTCTTAACTTTTGATTTCTTTGTTAAGATCGCATGACTTATTATCAGAGGGCCAAGTTTTAACATTATAAGAACAAGAGGACTTTCATGAAATTATGTGTGATTACTCTTCCAAAACACTGTTTGTACCTAATTTTGGTAAACGGACCAAAAATGGTCTCAAGGTTTTAAATTTTTAAGAAAAAAAAAGTAAAACCAGGCCCACTAGCGTTTGTCCTTTTTTAAGATTATCCATCTCCCAACTGGGCCTCTCATAATAAAAAAAGAGAGAAGGGCCCAAGTCATGAGAATCAGGCCTTTGTCTCGCGCTACAAGTTCAAGAGATTGGTAAGCGTGTTTTCTAAACCCACGCGGGAGGTCGAAGGGGGTTATCACATTTAATACGACTTGACCTTTTTCACTTCCAGCAAGAAAACAAGCTGTACTGAAGCCTCCAAAACCAGAAAAGATCAAAGTTGCCAACCGGGTTTTCAAGTACAGAAAAGTCAAATCAAGAAAGCTCTACAAAGGAAACTGACGGTTCTTACCAGAAGACCCCCATCACTCCCTCTATGAACTGGTTAAGATCAGCAAATGAGCAACTGACCTTGAGCCACAAGCCAAAGGTCTTGTCACTGTTTCTATCATTACAAGTTCATCCACCCCTATAAATAATGAAGGTCTGTTTCAGAAGAAGAGGACTCTCTCTCCAAAACTAGACGCAACGTGTCACACCCCGAACCCAAGGGTTGGTGGAAACCCCGCGCTCGTTGCGTGAGAAAAAATAATAATAATAAAAAGTTGCCGAAACATGGTTTAAAATAAACTTCTCTTATAAAAATAGCTCCAAAATCTTACAACTTTACAAGAAATAAATAAAGCTATACTACATTCATCTAATTCACCCTCAATCGATTTAGTCCTCGTCTTGCCTACTAATTCATCTGAAAAATTAAACAGGGTGGGGGGTGAGCAACCACAACTCAATAAGGACATGAGACCTTACCACAGTAGATTGATATAACTAAATTAAGTGACATGCAATCTCACAACCAAATATCACATTAATAATAATAATGATCCATGGATGCTCTTCATCTATTCTCGTTAATTCATATAACTAGACAAGCAGACCTGCACATCCCGTACCGTGCTTATACCACTTGGTCCCGAATGCCCATTTATATGAACTAACACCCATCTCAATCATCCCATAATTCTTCTTTTGTTAGTCATCTTGTCTAACTCCCTTTCGCCAGTCCCGAATTACCCAATAAAAATCATGTGCACTGTAGGATCCCTGAGACCTGGTACCTTCCAAGAGTTAGACTTAACTACACAAAAGACTATTTCCATCACCCCTTTTTCCATCTTTATTTTCTCAACCCAACAACTCCAACCAATTTCCATGACATGATATAATTATGCGAACATTATTCAAATAGTTCACAATATGTAAATATCCTATATCAAGAACATTAATATCACACATAATATAGAGCTCACAAAATTTAATTAGATCAATACCCGTAAGGACCCCAAGAAACCCTTACCTCGATTCCAAAGCATAATCCAAGATAAGAAAATACACAAGTTGGGACCTCTACTCTTCCAAGAACTATATCACCAGTAGCTCTCTCTCTCTCTCCCCCCAAGAACTCTTACTTTGCATGCGATGCATGCAAGTGTGTAACCTCAATTAATACACAAGGTTTGTGTGTTTTTCACAAGATGCAACAAATAGGCCTATTTATACTAGAAGAAGTCAGTTGCTAATAGCTTCTTATTGGTGTAATAACTGAAGCAACTATTAAACAATTAAAAGAGATCCTGCGCACTTATTCTCCAAGGAATCGAACCAACTTATTCTCCAAGGAAATACAAATATCTACTATATTTAAAGACTAAGTATTTGCATGTATGTGCATGTGTCAATAGGATGAATTTGGACTAGCCACCTTAAGTTAAAATGAGTTCCTACGTGTTGCTCTACCAAAATTCTATTACTAAGAATGCATGTAAAACCTCCACGTGCTAACTCCAAGTCATGGGTTGTTGATAAGGAAAAAGTAGCTTGATAAAACACAAACAACAAGTTCACTTTAGAGCTAGTTAATACATATAAGTATATAAAGCACCCAATAACCATCCAATGGCATCTCAAGCAATAATAAATAAATATATAATTTAAATAAACTTTTTTTTATTCAAAAGAACATATATATATATATATATTGTAGAATAATATATATAACTATTGAAATGGTATTATAAAAGTAAAACAACTATAAATATACTTTTCCTTCTTACTAAGATAATTACTTAAGAATATATAATAACATTTATTTTTTCTTTATTCAACATTTAAGAAAACGGACTCTCACACAACGTCTCAAAACACTTGAAAAATTTTCAAGATAACCAAGTGCCTATTTTTTCTTTAGATAACCAGTTGACAACTCATGCGCTTATCTCTTGTAGCTCTGCCATCTCCATGGTATGATTTTTCTTTTTAGACATTTTTCCATTTCAATACATGTAATCGTTTGAGCTGGATTGAGAAATCTCCAGTTTTCTTCCCTTTACTCTGTAATTCGAATGCAAGGATAATTGATGGATTAATTAAAGAATCTTTTGTTATTTAGTTTAAAGTTAAAATTAACGTGAGTGGTAGAAGAATCTACATAGATAAAATTCATTTGATTGTCTAAAGAACGAATTGTGGACCGTTTTAATACATAAAATTGAATTCATGCCCTTTTATCCCTCACCAGCATTCGGGCCGGAAAGGGAATAGGAACCCAAAGGGAATAATAAAAGAAAAGAATAAGGAATTAAGTTGGGCTCGAACTCGTACTAATGGGCTCAAGTTGACTATTGATTTGGCTGAAAACGAGCAAATATTGAAGTAGGTTAATAAAACCCGGGCAAGGGTTTATACTAATCGCAAACTTGGTCTTGCTCTATTGCCTGTTCAGGTACTGCTCATACTTGTCAGGGCGATATTCACGAAGGAAAGAATATTGAAGTCCTCTTAACTGAGGCACATAAAAGAATCTATCTAGGCCAGTACCCCCCTGAAGCACAATGGCTTGGTAAGAGGTCTAGGCAGGAGGCGCAAACTCCATCAGCATCAGTCACTCACATCCACACGAGATTTATTGGGCTGGTTATGTACCCAATAGTGGCACGCCTACGGAATGACAAGAGTCAGTATTAAAAGAAGTTTATAGACAAGGCCTTGATCGGGCCCGTCCGCTTTGGCAACTGATTCAACTTTCAATTTTGTTCGAAAATTGAAGGAGTCCTCTCCACAAGTCAAGAGACATTATCTGATTGGGGCATTGGTGTTGATCCGCCAACTTCCCCCTTGTTTCCTCAGAGCAGAGCGGACCCCCATGATTGGCGAAAAGGAACGAAGGACGGAAAAAAGGACCAACAAACACAAATGCAAATGACCCTATAAAGTTCATGTTTACTTCATCTCCTGTCACGACTTTCTTTGGTTGACCCGGAATCTCGGATACCAAACCAAACTGTAATGGGATGGGAAAACGTAATGAATAATGTGAAAAATAGCACAAACTCAACTCACACAAAGATATGTTCAAGAAGAAGATTTATTAGTTTTAGGGATAGTGATAATCATAATGATGATGAGGGTACTCAATCAAGGATAAAGGTTCTCTCTAATCGCCTTGGTGAGGTGAGGGAGGGCAGGCTACTGCTTAGTTTGATGACTTCTCCCTTATGTATAAAGAAACTCGCTTAATTCTCTCGACTCAGGTCCCATTTTAGTGTCAACAATAAAATATCATTTTTTATCACAGAAAAAAAAAAGCCTAATATACCCTTTTTTTGGGCAACCTAATTACTAATAATTGATTGCAAAGGCATCTCAAGTAGCCTAGCAAGTCTCTCTCATTAACCTCTTATTTATAATTGTGAGACAGAAACTCTAGCTGCTCTCTTCCTCTACAAGTCTTAAAGGTAAACTTCATAGAGAAGGTTGAGGAAGAAGCATCACTGCCCCTCCTTCCCCTCCTCTCTTCTCGTCTTTTCCTTTTAGGTTAGTGAATAAGTCCATTGGACCGGCTGAAGCAAAAATATAATGAAACTAAAATGAACACATAATTGGAATCGAACTTCAACTGAAAATCATGCAATCTAAAGAGAAGGCTGAGCAAAAATAAAACTAGGATTTACAGGAGTTGTTGATTCGAAACCAAGAACTGAAAGCAAGAAAGCTGTTGAGAAACTTGGGACCAAGTTGATAAAGTTGAATACATGTTTGAGAGAGATTGTGTGTTTTTTCCTCCGATTATGATAATATAGTGCCTTGCAACTGGAACATCTTTCCTTAATTTCCTGCTAAATTAAGTCCATATATTGGCTTCGAAATGATGAAATGAGCTAAAACCCAACAGTCTAAAAGGGATTTCATATTTGCTTTAGACAAAAATCTCAGGGTAGCATCTAATGCTCTCAACAAATCAGATTTGCAACTTGCAAGCAAACCCACGTGAGAAAATGGAGGGAAAAACCTTGTTGACTTGATCTTATGTCCACGTGGTCACCTTTTGACCATTCTTTGTGGTATTTATTTGAACTGCAATTCCCCAAACCCCCAAACCACCCCCTCCTCTTTTTTTTTTTTTGGACTTAGGAAATTACGGGCCCAATTGCCTTTATTTCTTTTTAGCCATTAATTTGGCCCATGTCAATTTCGGCCCAAACAGTGGTCAACCAAATGCTAAGTCCCTTGAAATTCTCATATCATGTCAGAACATATGATAAAGATAAAGTGAAAAAAGCCAACCACGTCTAGCCCAGGTAAAATGATATTGACTTACAAATTAGTGGTCTCAGGTTCAATCCTTCATAGCACTTTGGTGGTGTGTATGTGTGTGAGAATCGTCCAGTCTTTATAGTTTAGACTATCTTTTTATATTTAAAAAAAAACAATAAAGTGAAAAAATAAAAGACAAATGATGCTTATGTCAACACATACAATACAAATTTTTTATATTTATTTTTTATTTTCTAGTCATGCTTCTCACCCAATGAAGCCAGTAATAGCCACACTGTGGCACCCTTGGTATTGAATTTAAGATAGAGCATGCTGAGGGATGTTTTAGATTTTCTTAAGTTGGTTAAGCCACTAAAACACAAAACTTTTCAAGAAAAGCAACGGAAGCAAATGTTTGATTTTAGAACTTTAACCTAAACCTCTTCTATGGATCTTTTGATTCAAAGTGTTGGCATGTTCAAGACTCTACATTTCTCAAATGTAAAAGGAGAGGAAAGATGTTCATACCCTTGAAGACCAATCTCAACCCTAGGATGCTTGAGTTCCAAATCTTCCCTTGGATGAGCTCTCACCAAATTGCACAAAGGATGCCACCTCCAACTTCACCACACCAAAGAACTCTTTGCAATGATGGTATAAAAAACTGAGGTCCTAAGTGGTTAAGTGTATGTACCCCTACAGCTGAGGTCCTAAGTTTGATTGCCACCTCCCAATAATATTACTGATAAAAAAAAAAAAAAAAAAGGTGCAGTATTACCACTATTTCTAAGTTTGACATATGTTATAAAAGATAACCAATAGGTAAACATTTACAATTACTTATTTAGAGGATTCTAAGTTTTTTTTGTCACAAATCATTAGAGAAGGCTTTACTTAGGTTCGCCAGATTGCAAATGAGGCTTCTCACCACATTGCTTTACATATTAGAGTAGTCATCTCTTGGTTCAAGGAACCTCCAGATTTTTTAGTTGATGTTTTATTTAAGGATTGTAACAAGTAGTTTTTATCTAGTTACGCTTCCTATCAATAAAATTCTATCACTATTCTCTTTTAAAAAAAAAACAATAACTAATATTCAAATGGAATAATGATGATAGATAATAGAATTTAACATTTATCTTCCAATTTTATACTAATCTTCGTCAACCACTATATCACTTGTTCCATTATAATTCATTCCTTTATCATGGAAGAGAAAAATAAATTATAAAATTAACAAGATGAGTACTGATGATGAACTAGAAATTAACAGATTATTATAGTCTCAGGTTTAAACCCCCCGTGGCACCTTAGTAGTGTGTGTGTGTGAGAGAGAGAAACTCCCTCCCTTTGTAGTTTAGAGCATCATTTGTATTATATAAAAAAAAGATAAAGTAAAAAAAGTAAAAGACAAATGACTGCTTATGTCAACACATAAAATACAAATTATTTATTTATTTTTTATTTTCTAGTCATGCTTCTTGTTTGTACCGTGACTAACCGAGCAACTAGCTAGGCTAGATCATCCACGTGCCATGTTATAAGAGGTCATCACCTTAATCAAAGAAGCCTTACCACAAGTCACAAATCTAAGCAAGGCAAGAAATCCCATATTGGAAGACTACAAGAGATGGAGACTTCCCCTCACCTATAAAAGAAGACTACTCTCCACTTAGAAAGGGGTCTTGGGTATTGGGTCTTGGATTCTTAGGCTTTGTACCTTAGGCCTTGGGCCTTCTTCCCTTTATCTTTGGGTCTAATCCCCTTGTACAAATGCAAACAAACATTCTCATAATGAGAATCATAATGAGAATATACTTCTCCATGAACGTGGCCCATTCATCAAGGGTGAACCACGTAAATCTTGTCTTCCGTATATTTATCGCTTGCCCAAAACCTTCACACACATACTGAAGGCTCACATCTTCACACATCATCCACCATTCCACCTCTATCTAAGTTGACCCTCCCAAAAAGAGCATCAACGCTTCTCACCCAATGAAGCCAGTAATAGCCACACTGTGGCACCCATTGTATTGAATTTAAGAGCATGCTGAAGGATGTTCTAGATTTTCTTAGGTTGGTTAAGCCACTAAAAGACAAAACTTTTCAAGAAAAGAAACGGGAGCAAATGGTTGATTTTAGAGCTTTAACCTAAACCTCTTTCATGGATCTTTTGCTTCAAAGTGTTGGCATGCTCAAGACTTTTACATTTCTCAAATGTAAGAGGAGAGAGGAAATATGTTCATACCCTTGAGGACCAATCTCATTGAGCTCTCACCAAATTGCACAATGGATGCAACATCCAACTTCACCACACCAAAGAACTTTTTGGAATGATGATATTAAAAACTCAGGTCCGAAGTGGTTAAGAGTATTTACCCCTACGAGATAACCAATACTCTTAACCACCTTAAGTTTGACATGTGTTATATAAGATAACCAATAGGTAAACATTTACAATAACTAATTTAGAGGATTCTAAGTTTTTGTTGTCACAGATCATTGGAGAAGGCCTTATCCATGTTTGCTGGATTGCAAATGAGGCTGCTCACCACATTGCTAATTTTGCTTCACATATTGGAGTGGTCATCTCTTGGTTAGAGGAATCTCCATATTTTTTAGTTGATGTTTTATTTGAGAATTGTAATAAGTAGTTTTTACGGGTATATGATCTTAGGGGGACCGCGGGGGGTATTCTACCAGTGGTTAGGTTCCTATTCTTGTTCGTGGTTGAGCGGGTAAGGCTACTCAGTTAGACTGAAGACTGAGCCCATATGAGTAAGAGTAAAGAAACTTGCCTAATCCCCGGCGACATTGCTCTATTTTTGTGCTAGTTACACTTCCTATCAATAAAATCCTATTACTATTCTCTCTCTCTCTCTCTCTCTCTCTCTCTCTCTCTCTCTCTCTCTCTCTCTCTCTCTATATATATATATAACTAATATTCAAATGGTATAATGATGATAGCTAATAGAATTTGACATTTATCTTCCAATTTTATCCATCAACCACTATATCTATTTGTTCCATTATAATTAATTCCTTTATCATGGAAGGCAAAAGTAAATTATAAAATTAACAAGATGAGCACTGATGATGAACTAGAAATTAACAGATTAATACATGCTCTTCTTCTTCCGTTTTTTATATATAAATTTATTGATGAAAACCGATGGTGTATCCAAAGCCTAACTGGAAGTTCGTCAAATAATTGTATTGGTTTTCAAGTTCTGCAGGAATATTGGATTGGCTTGGCTAAAATTTCTATTGGCTTTGCCTTTGAGGCCAGGGTACGTACGTAGCAATTGAATAATAGGAACCGATGCGGTTGAGGAAAGGGTCAAATACCCTTCTTGAAGCTCACGTCTACCTTACTGCTTAAGTTGACTGAATTTTTTATTTTTCCTCTTTCAAGATCTGTGTATTGAAAAATGAGCTAAAAAAAGAGTCAAGGGTAAGAATAGACGACCAATTCTAACAAACAAACATCGTTTAAAAGGCAACATATGACATTTTAACAGAACATGGCCACAAGAGATACATACCACAGCCGTTAAATACACCTTTCACGACACATACAACTATGACGTCTTTAAATACATAATCGACGACGTTATTGATTCCTACTACGTCACCAGAGTTTCTACAACTGTCGTGAAATAAATTTTCCACTTTGACTTTTCCATTAATGATGACGTAGAAATAGATGTTAGAGTCGTTACTTACGACACATGTATTTCTACAGACGACATTGTACTCAATAAACAACGTCGGGTCCAAACGTGTTACATAATTTATACGTCATCTTTTAAAATATAATCGTCGTCTAATGCATATGAAACGACAACATTTCTCAGTCGATCGCAGTGTAAAACTAATTTAACGACATGATCTGAAAATAAATGATGTGGAAAATATGTTGGGGTCATTACTTATGACACATTCATTTATACAGAGGACGTTGTCGTCAATATACAACGTCGTTATCATGTAAAAGACAACCATGTTTAAGAATTTATACGTCATCATTACTAAAATTACGGTCGTCTAATATGTATGAGACGGCGTAGTTTATCCTATATTTGCCGTGTAAAGTCATTTTAAAGACATGATCATAAGAAAAGAGACGTGGATACATTCATATAATGTTGTTTTTGTAAAGGAACGACGTCCAAATATATCTTAACATCGACAAATTTACCAATGGATTTCAAATACCGTCGTGGATTAATCCTTTTCCACTTCGTTTATAAGAGAACAAGTGACGTGGTAAAATTAAGACGACAATTTTTGATTTGATGCGGACGAGTTCATATTCTAAGACGTCGTCTTTTGTAACGTTCAGATTAGACATCTCGTCTTTTAGACGTCGGTATTATGGGATTGGAGTCGTATTATTTGGAATTACATGGCGGCTCTTTATGCTTCTCCGACGTGATATCCTTAATAACTGTTTCACAATAGCGTCGTGGTTCTTCATTGTTACTTTTCTTTAAGACGTTGGTAAATATATTGCGGTCGTTGAATGCTCCAAAACGTCGTTTTTTATGACAATTTTATTAAAACAGACGTATGTTTTTCACATTTTTATCAAGACCGTCGTGTTTGTAATCTTGAACCAGTATTTTTTGTACTGATTGTTTTGTGGCCAAAACCTGAATAATGAAAGTGAAGAAATCACATTACAATATATTACAAAATTAATGTCATACACTGCCGTTTAGGGCATAAGTAATTTCATAAATTACATAAGCATCATTCAATCCATATATCTTCACATCCATCTCAAATATTTTGACTTCCGAACTCACCCACAAGTTCATCAAATGTGTCAATATTTGGCATCCCTGTAGTAAATGGCTCACACTCAATTCTCACATAACCTAAGACATCATCACCAATAACATCATTATATTTTCTATTAGACATTGATAACACTACCGACCAAATTGGTCATTCCTATGTCCAATTTTACTCAAATCTACAAGGGTAAATCCAAGTTCGTCGACTACAAGACCAGAAGTACTATCTATCCAATCACACCTAAAGACTGGGATTGTAAACTTTTGGTAGTCAAGGTCCCAAATTTCTTGAATGACACCATAGAAACCCATATTTGAGAGAATTGAGTTTTTATCCTTAGCACTAGCAACTTGCATGGTATGTGCAAGTAAATACACTCCACTATTTTGAGTTGTCCACACATCATCTTGTGCCTTGATGTTAAATTTAATACCTATAATAAGATAGCTCCTATATGATGGCACTGCCATGTTTGGACTAGCTGCTAGCCACGTTAAATTTTCTGATACGCCATGATTGTCTTCCTCATTAAGTTCACTTTGAACTTGCAAATTAATCATATCTTAATTCAATCTAACATAGAAAGAAGAAAATTAAAAGTCCAATATGTTATTCAATAACATATACATTGAAGCGTAGCCATTGAATGAAAGTGCTATTGTGCTTATCTTGCGGCCACTTTGTTCTCTTTCTAAATTTTGGATAAGCAGTCTTGATGTGGATCATATGTTGCCTACATGACACGAAAAATTCAAGCATTACGGTCCCAAACATATAAGACAAACATAAGAAATAATTTAAAATAGAAACTTAAAGAATAAAACTCATACGTACTTAATATAAGGTAGGACTTCCTCCGTATTCTCCAAGACATATAGATGTGCTTGGTTCAACAGGTCCCGATCAGCTACGCTCACTGTGCAACTTGATAATGGCTTTGAAACTCCCATCTTTTAGTTTGAAGGCACTCCAACTGTACGAACATCAGATAAATGCTCGGTACAAAACTCTATAGCTTCTTCAGCTATATACCGCTCAGCAATGCAACCTTCGAGACGAGTACGATTCTGAACATACCCCTTTAGCACTTTCATTTATCTTTCAAACGGATACATCCATCTAAAATATACTGGCCCACATAGACGAACTTATCTGACAAGATGTACTACTAGATGAACCATGATATCAAAGAATGAAGGGGGAAAGTACTTCTCAAGCAAACACAAAGTAACTACTATATCTTCTTCCAACTTATCTAGCTTGGAAACATCAACCGTTTTTGCACATATAGCATTGAAGAAGAAGCACAAACGAGTTTTTGCATACCTTGGAGGCTTCTCCAAAACAGAACGAATTGCCACAGGGAGCAATTGTTGCATTAAGGTATGACAATCATGTGATTTAAGGCCAATAAGTCTTGAATCTTGTAAATATACAAGATTTTTTCTATTTGAAGAATAACCTTCAGAGACCTTCATACCATAGAAAGAATTTCAAACCTCTCTATTCTCTGCTCTTGACAAATTCCAAGGCCCGGGAGGCAAATGAGTACGTCTTTCTCCATACTCGGGTTGTAAATCAGTTTTTATCCCCATGTTCAATAAATCAAATCGAGCAGCAATCCTGTCTTTATTTTTTCCAGAGATCTACAACAATGTACCAACGATACTATCGCAAACATTCTTCTCAATGTGCATAACATCTAGGGCATGCCTTACAAGAAGGTATTTCCAATACTCGAGATCAAAGAATATTGAATTCTTCTTCCAACAAACTTTGTCACCATCTTCAACCATATGCAGCACTTCTTCTCCGGTTAATGGCTTGGGAGGCGTGCCATATTCAGGTTTCCCATTAAAAGCTGCACGTTGCCTCCTATATGAATGATTGATTGGTAACCATTTTCTATGCCCAATGTAACAAATTTTGTGGCCATTTTTCAACCTGTGACTAGGTGTATCATTGCCGCATATTGGACAAGCTTTATATCCTTTAACAACACAACCAGATAAGTTTCCATAGGCGGGAAAATCATTAATTGTCCACATTAATGTAGCTCTGAGTGTAAAGTATTCTCCATTATGTGCATCATATACTCCTAATCCCATCCTACAAAGATTTTAAATCATCAATCAAAGGCTCCAAGTAGACGTCTATATCATTTCCGGGTTGTTTAGGACCGGAAACCAATAAGGTCAACATCATGAACTTTCGTTTCATGCACAGCCATGAAGGGAGATTATATGTAACTAAGATAACTGGCCAGCAACTATATCTGCTACTTAGAGAACTGTGGGGATTGAATCCATCAGATGAAAGAGCCAATCTCAAGTTTCTCGGCTCATTACCAAATTCGGCCATTTATCATCAAGAAGTTTCGAAGATGGGGAATCCGTCGGATGAGACATCTGATCGTCAATTGATTTTCTAGCAGCATGCCAAGTCAAACTCTTAGCTGTCTCATGTGATTGAAACATCCTTTTAAACCTTGGAATTGGAGGAAAATACCACACCACCTCTGCTGGCACACCCTCTTTCAAGATTGAATCTTTGTCTTCCTTTCACCTTGAGATACCACAAGTGGGACAATTAGTTGAATCTTCATACTCCTTCCTATACAAGATGCAATCATTGGGGCATGCGTGCATTTTCTCATAACTCAGCCCCAATGCACACAAAGTCTTTTTGGCCTCATACATAGAGGCCGGTATTGTATTTCCTTCTGGAAGCAAATCGCCTTGAAGTATCAATAATTCTGTAAAATAGACATCACTCATCCAATGTTTTGCCTTCAAATTATACAACTTCACTAATGCTGATAACTTCGTGCACTTTCTACAACCAGGGTACAATGGTTGATCTCCATCCCCAATCACATTGGCAAACTCATAAGGATCGGATCCAAAATCACAAAAATCACAAAAATCATTATCATCCATCTCTATTTCTTCAGACACAAAACTGTACCTACTATGGTCATCATCTTCTTCAACATTTCTACTAGCATTAGTAGTTGCTTCCCAAGGTTCTCCGTGAAATGTCCAATTCTTATAGCTTTGGTTAACTCCATTAAATTATAAGTGATCCCTTATAATTCCAACCCCAAACAATTTCAAATTCACACATTTAACACATGGACAATGGATATGTGTTGTAGTTAGAAGATTTTCTACCGAAAAGTTCAAAAATGATTCCACCCCTAACTCATATGTCTTCGATCTTCTATCCTAGTGCATCCATGACTTATCCATCTCCGACATTATACCCTATTGTCTATAATAAAGTGAAAAGACAAGCAATAACCATCACTATAGCAGATTATATAAAGTTTTAATAGCAAGCAATATGTTATATAGACGACGATTTTTAAATAAAAACAGACGTATTGGACATATATAGACGACGAATTTTCAACAAACGGCGTCTAATTCTAACTACGACGGTAGTTAAAGAAAACTGTCGTGTATAATAATACAGACGACGGTTTATTAAAAACCGGTCGTCGTATGCCTAAAAAAGCGTCGTGATCCCAGTTTATTTTCAATAACCCAAACTATTAAGAACACAACATATACATTAATTTTTATGTTGGGTATTAAGAACACGTATACTAAGCATGAAACCAACATATACTAAGCATGAAAACAATAAATCCATTCCCGATTCAACATAACAGAGAGTGATTAAAAGATCCGACAACATTAAATCCATTCCCGATTGATCATGAAAACATTAAACAGAAAATCCATGAACCCATACCTCTAACAACATTATTAAAAGATCGCAAAACATATATCTAAAACCCTTTAACAAAACAACTGAAAATCATTCAATGAATTTACAAGGGGAAGATAAGGGTTTGTACTTACAGGTAGGCAAAGCTCACAGATTATGGCCTACTTGAATTCGACGGAGCTTGTAGTTTCCAACTTTGAATTAGA
Organism: Prunus mume; assembly: GCF_029339155.1. NCBI lineage: Eukaryota > Viridiplantae > Streptophyta > Magnoliopsida > Rosales > Rosaceae > Prunus > Prunus mume. The sequence goes on from NC_142705.1 coordinate 15,252,064, forward strand.
GTTAAAGTGAGAGAGCGAAATGTTAAGGGGATTTAGAGGGAATTCTGAAAATTTTAGGGTTCAGGGTTACAAGTATAAGACTTAGAGCGAAATCTGAGAATTTTAGGTCGCCGTGAAATTTTTTAGAAAGCGCGCTCTTTAAAACGTCGACGGAAAAAAAACAACCGTCGTTAAAATTTCACATTAAACATGACGTTTATTACATTAAAGACGTTATGGTAAAACTATCTACGACGCAAAATAAAAAAACCGTCATCAAAACTAAGAACGAAATATGACGCTTATTACACAAAATGCGTCGTGGTAACTCCTTACAACACAAAAAAAAAAAAACTGACGTGTGAGAAACTAATTAAATAAGTGGGTTTTGGTTTTGCTGGAATTCGAACTCGTGCACGATGGGTGGAATGAACATAGAATTAAATATAAAAAATATACCCTGAACCCTAAACCCTAATAAAGCAAACAAAAATTATATATGTATTTTTAAATAATTTCAGAAAAGGGATTAGGGTTTTAGGGCCAAAAATATCTAAACCAAAAAACCTAAACCCTAAAAATATTCCTTTAACCCTCTAAACCCTAAACCATCAAACTATAAGTGATATTGTGACTCATCAAAACAATTTTATTTTTGGTGGTCATTTTAAATTTGTATTACTCAAACTGCATTTTTTTAAGCTTAAAGGGGAAGATAATGTCTCAATGACTTCAGAGGAGTTGATATTGCATTTTTTGGATTTATTTTAAATTTATTTTAAATTTTTTGAATTAAAAATAATAAAATATTCTTATAAACAACAACAAACCACGTCAGTGTTAAGAAATTAAATATGTTGTAAATCCTAATAAACGACTTACTTGTAAAAAGTACGTCATTTAAAATCGAAAATGGCGATAGTTTCACCAAAACCGATGTAACACTGTTTATTTCAAACAAACCACGTCGTCTGTTGAATCAATAGTGTCGTTTGAATAACCTTTTACGTTTTTTTAAAATCGATGACGTTTTTATCGTGTACAACGTCATTTTAAAGGAACGCCGGTTTAGAAAGCGCACTTCGTAAATCATCGACTGAAAACATAAACACCGTCGTGAAAAAATAATACCCTAAACCCTAAATTATATATTTTAAAAAAATAATTTTAGAAAAGGGTTTATGGTTTTACGGCCTAATATATAACAACCATAAACCCTAAACCCCAAAAATTATCCTTTAACCCTAAACCCTAATATATAACAACCCTAAACCCTAAACCATCAAACTATAAGTGATGTTATGACTCATCAAAATAATTGTTTTTTGGGTGGTCATTTTAAATTTGTATTACTCAAACTGCATTTTTTTAAGCTTTAGGGGGAAGAAAATATATCAATGACTTCATAGGAGTTGACGTTGCATTTTTTTGATCTATTTTAAATTTATTATGAATATTTTGAATTAAATAGAATAAAATATTCTTACAAACACCAACAAACCACGTCGGCGTTAAGAAAGTAACGACATTGTAAATTTAATAAACGACTTACTTTTAAAAAGGACGTCGTTTAAAAGCGAAACCATGGAGAAATTTTCACTCAAACGACGTCGAAACCATGGCGATAATTTAATTATCACGTCATCTCTGTCGTCTAAATATCTTTTTACGTCGGATTTGTTTCAAACGATGACGTTGTTATTTTTTACAACGTCCGTTGTAATAAATGGAACATGCATTAAACATCATCTATACTTCCTTTAGACGTCGTCTGTAATGTACACCTCTCATTTCATTTTTTTACGAACTTTTGTACTCCATAAGACAACTGTTTTTGACATAATTATGTCGTTGGAACGTTATTACACATCGGTTACG